>NC_081791.1:8185657-8505657 GCF_963082965.1 Carassius carassius
GCTACTTAAAGGGTACATAACATACACCGTTTCACCTAATCTCATGTTAATCTTGGGTACCTATAGAATAGTACTGCATCCTTCATATATCCAAAAAGTCTTTAGTTTTATAATTTTTATAAAAGAAAAATACAGCGTTCCGATTCTCTCCGGAAAAAACCGAGCTCCTGGAGGCGTGCCGTGGGCGGAGCTATAATACTGATGTTTTATGTTGTTTCCATTGACATATATTTTTATGTGCTGATTTCCAACAATAGACAGAAATCTGATGCAATTGTACTTGCACGAATGGTGTCTTTATCACAAGGACGGCTCCATGTTTTAATAGCAAACGATGTGCAAATCCAGCGCCGACTTGGGCCGTGTTTTATAAAACATTCGTCACTCAGATGACCAGAACACACAAACGCACTTGATACACTCCTTCCCCGGAAAAACAAACTGTATCCACTATTCATGTTACGCTGGGTTCTTGGGGAAACTGAACACAGTAAACTTTCCCTCACATCCAAAAATTCACTTATTTGGAGGCATTCTCGAACAAATCCAGTGCTGCCGACGATTTCCCGATGAAGCGTGTTGATGTGTGGGTCTCACTCTCCTCTGTTCAACGTGTGCGCATAAAGAGTTCCACCATTGTCTACGTCATTAAATCCATGATAGAAAAAAAACAAGCCGAAACTTGTATCAACCCAGCAGTAAGATTTTCAGCACAAAAATTATTTTCTGATTTATTTTTTTTTAAAGCTTTGGCCATGTTTAGCATGAGAATCCATCTCTTTAACACTGTGAACAACTCTGAATACATGAAACACCATTGTACCCCCCCCCCCCCCCCTTTAACATAAAATTAAAATAACTCTTATCTACCATAATGCATAAAACAAAAAAAAAATAAAACATATATTAGCTACCATCATAATCAAAACATACATATTGGCTACCATAATACATAAAATAAAACACAACATAAATATTAGTCACCATAATACTTAAATTAAATTTGACATTAAATTATTTTTTTTAATTCAGTTGAATTTTTCATTATATTAACCACAAATAGCTGCCTAACTACGAGCTCACTTTCATTAGCAACAAGGCTATGATATTAATTCTGTGTTGTTTTTATGCCATCCAGAGGGAACAAGGACCCACTTGAAATGCAAATAACATTTGATAACAGGGTTTGTGGACTCACAGTGCTGAAGACTCACTGTTTGATGGTCACACTCATATCGTCTTTTAGGGAACATACTGACATAAAATAAGAGTGTAATGTTTGGATTCATTGTTCTGTGCCACTTCTTATGCCAAGCAGTAGGTGGCAGACTTTGCACAGATTCAGACAGAGCTAAAAATATGTCCATCTCTCCTTTTGTAATAAGTGCAGGGAAGACAGAATGAAGCAGATTGCAGATGCACTTTCTCATGTGATCTCTGAGATTAAATGAGGGTCTGCTGTTAGGTTTAGCAGGTCAGTCTGGAATGTTGTTTGCCTCCATGTCAACAGTCCAGTCAGTCCATGTGTTGACTCGTGATAAGGAGGTTGACATCAGGTGAGATGGTCAGCTCAGTCCGAGATAAACACCATGTGAAACATCCTGTGCTTTTCACCTTTTATTCCTGAGACCGGTTGAATAAACTTAGTTACTAAATGTTAAGACTGTGTCTGACCATATAAGTTATTCAAGGGGTAATCAATCTTTTACTTTACTCAGATTAGACCAATCTGCATTTAATGCAACTGACTTGAAAAAGTTCTGTCTTAAAGAAAAGATTAGATGACTTGTAAGACGAGTTGTAAGACTAGTCTAAACAGTATAGGTTGATGGTCTCTGTGGTGTACATGCTTACATATTAACTAACATGATAAAACAAAACAAAAATAAGACATACATATTATCTAGCATGATACAACAAGTCAAACATATAGCTACCTTCATAAAATAAAACAAAATTAAAACACACATTAGCTACCATCATACTTTAAATAAATCAAATATAAAACGCACATATTCGCTAACATAATTAATTAAAAACAAAAACAAAACACATTAGCTACCATCATATATAAAGTAAAACAAAAATATAACATTAGCTACCAAAAATAAAACATACATATTAGCCTATGTCACACATAAAAATGCAACATTAGCTACCCATACATAAAATAAAAACAAAAACAAAATGCCTATTAGTGTCACGATCATGGACTTTCTGTTCCTTTTGTGTTTCCCTATTTTGGTCATGTTCCGGTCCTTGTTTTGTTAAGTGATTAATCCCCACCTGTTTCCATTCCCCTATTTACTTTCCTTGTGTTTAAAAACCCTGTCTGTTTAGTTCCTCCTTATCCGCTATGGATGTTATAATGTAATGTATTAATTTGATGTATTAATGTTATATCCTATGTTTGGTGATTTGTGTTGGATGTGCCTTATTCTCCCGTAAGAATTAAAATAAATCCTTGATATATTTCTTCTTCATCGTGCAAGTTACTCTACACACCAGCACAGTTGTAACAGAATAGCGGACCTAAAAGTGTGTTTAGCGGCGATTTTCTTTCTTTTTTGTTTTATTTTCTCCCTCTCCCGGAATGGCTAGCCCTGCAGTCCGCCTCCTATGCCTGGAGCAACTGGACCGTTCGCTGGAGGACCACACCAGGGACTTTATCGATCTGGCGTGCCTTACCAACTTCCCAGATCACTTGCGCTGTACTTTTTACTGGCTTGAGAGAGTGGTGTCTCCGCTGGTTCTGTCCATCCCTGAATCTCCCGTGTCTCTGCTGGTTCCTCCCAGCCCCGAATCTCCCGTGTCTCTGCTGGTTCCTCCCAGCCCCGAATCTCCCGTGTCTCTGCTGGTTCCTCCCAGCCCCGAATCTCCTGTGTCTCCGCTGGTTCCGCCCATCCTTGAATCTCCAGTGTCTCTGCTGGTTCCTCCCAGCCCCGAATCTCCTGTGTCTCCGATGGTTCCGCACAGCCTTGAATCTCCCGTGTCTCTGCTGGTTCCTCTCAGCCCTGAATCTCCTGTGTCTCTGCTGGTCCCGCCCAGCCCTGAATCTCCTGTGTCTCTGCTGGTTCCGCCCAGCCTTGAATCTCCCGTGTCTTCGCTGGTTCCGCCCAGCCTTGAATCTCCCGTGTCTCTGCTGGTTCCTCCCAGCCCCGAATCTCCTGTGTCTCTGCTGGTTCCGCCCAGCCTTGAATCTCCCATGTCTCTGCTGGTTCCGCCCAGCCTTGAATCTTCCGTGTCTCCGCTGGTTCCGCCCAGCCTTGAATCTCCTGTCTCTGCTGGTTCCTCCCAGCCCTGAATCTCCTGTGTCACCGCTGGTTCCGCCCAGCCTTGAATCTCCCATGTCTCCCCTGGTTCTGCCCAGCCTTGAATCTCCCTTGTCCCTGCTGGTTCCTCCCAGCCCCGAATCTCCTGTGTCTCCGCTGGTTCCACCCAGCCTTGAATCTCCCATGTCTCCGCTGGTTACGCCCAGCCTTGAATCTCCTGTGTCTCTGCTGGTTCTGCCCAGCCTTGAATCTCCTGTGTCTCTGCTGGTTCCGCCCAGCCTTGAATCTCCTGTGTCTCTGCTGGTTCCTCCCAGCCCTGAACCTCCTGTGTCTCCGCTGGTTCCACCCAGCCTTGAATCTCCCATGTCTCCGCTGGTTACGCCCAGCCTTGAATCTCCTGTGTCTCTGCTGGTTCTGCCCAGCCTTGAATCTCCTGTGTCTCTGCTGGTTCCGCCCAGCCTTGAATCTCCTGTGTCTCTGCTGGTTCCTCCCAGCCCTGAACCTCCTGTGTCTCCGCTGGTTCCACCCAGCCTTGAATCTCCTGTGTCTCTGCTGGTTCTGCCCAGCCTTGAATCTCCTGTGTCTCTGCTGGTTCCGCCCAGCCCTGATCCTCCTGTGTTCTCTCCCAGCCTCACTTTCCTGCCTCCTCCTAGACCAGTCAGTTCCTCTGCTCCACCTCAGCTGGTGCCTGTCAGTGCCGCAGCTCACCCTCAGTCAGCGCCATCTAGGCATGATGATTTGCCACGGGATTTCCAGTCTCCAGCTCTGCATTGGTGTGAGGATTCTCTGTCTCCGCCTCCAGCCTCCAAGCCCTGGACTCCACCTCGGTCCTTCGACCTAGCGGCTCTGCCTTGGCACCCAGCTCCCTCGTCTCCACCATGGCCCATCATCCCACCAGCTCCACCGGGCTCCCCTGTCCCTCCGGCTCCGCCTTGGTCAGTCGTCGACTATCCACTGCCCCGGGACTCCACTCCTATGGCTTCGCCTCATCACTCCATCCCTCCGGCTCTGTCAGGCTCATCCTTCCCTCTGGCTCCACCTCCATCCTCAGTTGCTCCCACTCCACAGAGGGCTTCCGGAGCCCCGCCTCTACCTCGGTCGCCAGTGCCTTCAGCGCTGCCTTGGACCTCAGGACCCTCGGTGTCACCCTGGCTCTCCGTCTGCTTGGCTCCAACCTGGGCTCCTCATCCACCGGCGCAGTCTCTGTCAGTTGGCCCCCTGGTGTTGTCGGCTCCTCCTCTACCATGGCTCCTCCCGTCATCGACTCCACCGTGGGTCGTCATCCTGGTTAGTCTCTGGATGACAATCTGGCTTCTCCTTCTCCGGACTCCTCCCTGGCTTCTCGCTCTATCCACTCCACCCTGGTTCCACGCTCCATGCTCCCTCATTGCCTGCCCCACGCCCGCCTCCTGAACCCCTACCCTCCCTCCGCTGGACTGTCTCTTTCAGTGTGAGGATGCACCGTTCCGGGAGGCGGCGAACTGTCACGATCATGGACTTTCTGTTCCTTTTGTGTTTCCCTATTTTGGTCATGTTCCGTTGCTTGTTTTGTTAATTGATTAATCCCCACCTGTTTCCATTCCCCTGATTACTTTCCTTGTGTGTCCTCTGTTTAGTTCCTCCTTGTCCGCTATTGATGTTATAATGTAATGTACTAATTTGATGTATTAATGTTATATCCTATGTTTGATGATTTGTGTTGGATGTGCTTTATTCTCCAGTAAGCATTAAAAGAACTCCTTGATATATTTCTTCTTCATCTTGCGTGTTACTCTATACACCAGCACAGTTGTGACAATTAGCTGTCATCATGGTCAAATAAAAAATGCATATTAGCTACCAATACAAAAATAAACGCGATTTTAAATGAGGGGGACTGCATTTTTTTTTCTACCTCAGGTAACTTTGAATGTTATATGCCCCCCATATATATATATATATATACTATACTGTCCGTTTGTGTATTTATTAGGGTTGGGCGATGTCTACCACATTAGCATCGGATGATGTCTACAGTGAAACAGTAGGCGCGTTCGACTTTAAGCAGCGCTGCACAGAATGATCGCTGTATGACATCAAAGTACAGCGAGAGCGATAAGAGAGCACACGGATCCAATGCATTCGAATCGCTCTCGCGGTACTTTGATGTCATACAGTGATCATTCTGTGCAGTGCTGCTTAAAGTCGAACGCGCCTAATGTGATGGAAAATGACATCGGGGGTGGGGTTAGGGCGTGTCCCCAAAGGGTGAATCTGTATGCAGAAAGGCACGGAAAACAAATAACGCATTCTACGGAGCAACTTAAGGGACCACTTGCTAATGTTACTTTACAGTACACGAAAGTTCACTTACCACATACACCGAGTAAAGAGAGATGACAGAGGATGATGGCGAATGATTTGCAGATTATGCACCACTGACATATATTTATATTTATATATGGGGATATATATATATATATATTGGAAATAACATTTTATACATAGTAGCATGGTACCTATAACCTCTGCCCAAATACTTTTTCATCACAATAAAAGTGTGTATTAAATTGAGATTACATTTTAAAAATAGATTAAAGTTTTACTTGGAAAAAAAAACACATCCTGTGATTTTCACCTTTACAATTATTTTCTTGCTAATAAACATGCTGTATATTCTAGGTGTTGAGTATGTGTACGGTGATGGTCTCGGTTTCATATCTTGTGTTTAGGCTTGTGTCTGACTGACTTTCTTCTGAATGGAAATTTCCATGGCATACAAACCAGAGCGGGGTCCCATCTGCTGCCGCTGGACTTCTAATGATTATTAATAGGGCATCTGAAGAGCCCCAGACCTCCCCTGAAATTTATAGGATTATTAAAAAACAAAGAAAAGGAAAAATATGGATGGGATCATTGTCTGTCTGCCGGTCAATTACGAGCTATGTGGCTCATCCTTCCTCGATCTGAATTGAAATATTATATAACATGAAAATAGACAAATAGAGACAGACAGTCACTCCACATTAGCCTCTGATCTGACCTGCAACAGTGTCTCTGTAATATCTGTCTTAGATTGGATAACCTTTCCTTCAGAAATACCAGACTGACTTGAGAGACAGAGATTTATTACAAGATCAAGAGCCAGAGATGCCGTGCACATAAAAGGTTCTCTGTCCCATCACTTTATCTATTTTGGTCTGTTTGTGACTTGTCACAGTAAGAAAGTCATTCAGGCGAAGTAGAAATATCTTATTTTCCTTTCCAACGCAGTACTGCTGAGGGTTTGAGTATTATAGAGTTTAAAGATAAAGGCATATGAAGGCCCAAATAAATGATGCTCCTTGGTGGCAATTAAACTGCAGCTCTTCTCTGTGATAATAGGTATGCAACTGCTGCTTTTAGAGGAACTGATACAGGGCCTTTCATGGAATTGGTAACTCATGGAAATAGCAAAATGGGTGGGTGAATCCTAGCACCACCACAAGCCTGAACCACTGATGCAAGGCCAGATGGATCCTTGCTTTCATTTTGTTTGACCCTATCATCTGAATGTTGCAGCAGAAATCAAGACTCATCTGATTTCGTATTATATTCAACTAGATCAGGTGGGCCTGTGTGAATTGCAGCCTCAGTTTCCTGTTCTTAGCTGACAGGAGTGGCACCCGTTGTCTTCTGCTGCAGTAGACCATCTGCTTCAACCTTGTGTGTTTAGAGATGCTTTTCTGCATACCTTGATTGTAATGAGTGGGTATTTGCATTACTGTTGCCTTTCAACAATGGATTTTCACCCACAGAATTGTCACTCACTGGATTTCTTTTTTTTTTTTGACCATTCTCTGTAAACCCTAGAGATGACTGTGCGTGAAAAGCCTAGATCAGCAGTTTCTGAAACACTCAGACCAGCCCATCTGGCACCAACACCTATGTCACATTCAAAGTCACTGAGGCTGCATTTACATTACATTTTCAAAGTGTCCCAATTCTGATTTTTTTCTCCCATGTGGCACAGATCAGATATGACCAATGAGAAAGCAGGAAAAAAGGATTCTGAAAGGGGTAATTCAGCGCTGGTGAAAACTGTAATTGACCATTTTTTATGTCGGTCAGACACACTCTTCCTGTCAGTGTGGGCGATTCATAGTCAGAATAAGCTGCAGACTGGTTCACACTTCATATTCATTGTCTAAAGCCTGGCTGTGTGAGAGAATTGATAAATGTATGATTCTGTTCATCAAAAAGTGTAACCAGATGTCAATTACAAATGTCAATTAATCAAAGGCCTACAGTGTTATAATACAAACATTGCTTAGAACAGCTTTTGCCTGTCATTAAGTTTTTGGTCTCTGCTAACTTGAAAGCTTGATTGTGTTGTTGACCCACATTTCTGCTTGTGAAACAGCATCAATAATACACCTGTCATTTAGCTGTGTTTTGAGGAAATATGCCACATCAGTGTGTGCTTATCATACACAATATACACTGGATTGCATACAGATTGTATTCAATATTATTTATAAAATAATATTGATATAATAATGATTATAATTGTAGATGGTAGTTGGCTTTGGCTTAACAGTGTGTGTTTTTTGTTTTTTGTAATCTAGCGCAATTATACTATGGCTGTTGATTTAACATATGAATTTGTTATGATTAATTATAGCTTTTTAAAAAATATGCATTTAACGCACCTGGCTGGCCCACAACTGTCATTGCATGCAGCTGCTGATGAACATGATGCAGGACGACTTGACTCACAGTGAAGTGTAGCATATTAGAATCCATTTATATGCACATAAATTCAAGATATGAAGGCAAAAATAGCGCAAATGTATAAAATCAATATTATATTTTGCAAACGTGATATTAATTTTATACATCAGTTCAATAAGCAAGTTAATATTGTGCAAGTCACAATATTGCCACAGCAGAACTGTTTTGCATTTCCAAGCTACAAGCAGCAGTTTCATTACTGAACGAATCCACATTTTTGAACAAATCGAATTAAACAGTTACCCAGTGAGACATTCATACAAACAGTCTTTTGTTTTATTTGTAAATGAATCAGCCATTTAAGTGAATCAGCTGAATGAATGATTCAATGACTTACTCATTAAGACAGTGTCTTGCTGCCACCTAACAGTTTTAGTTTAATTTCATAAAAAAAATCATTAATATAATTTAAATCTAAAATTTAAATTTGAATATAATTTATTTTATTTAATAAAATAAATATAAAAAAAATATCTTGGGGGGTAATTTCTCAGCTAAGATTTTTGTGGTTGTAATTTAATTTGATTAATTAATCATGCAATCAATTGGGTTATATTTTAATTGTTACATATTATAATTGTTAAACACACGTGATATTTACTTATTATATAATTATAAGTATATTATAATCATGAGTAAATTATATTGTAATTGTCACGATTATTAGATGGAGTGCCCATGAACTTCATTAGAGGGCACTCCACTCAGGACCATTCCACCCATCAACCACCAGATGTCACTTGGACACTAGCACCTCTCATACTGTTGCACCACACCCGAACTACATTACCCATGAGTCACTGCATCACAATCACCCTGCCACACCTGCACCTCATTCATCAGCCAATTTCCTTGCCACACCTGCACCTCATTTACACACACACATAAAAGCAGCACACTCACTCTCACTCAATGCGAAGTCTTGTTTAGCCAGTCTGACATTTCCGAGCGTTTTTCCCTGTGTTTGTTTTTCCTGTGTTTTGACCTTTGGACTGTGTATCCCGACTCTGATTCTCTGCTGCCTGTCCCGATCTCTGCTTGTTTTTGGTTTCGACTCTGGTTATCCCTGACACACCTGACGCCATTCCTGATTTCTGCCTGTTTGACCATTCTTTAATAAAGCGCTGCATTTGGATCGGAACGCCTCCGACTCCTTGTTACAGAAGACTTCGCCACTCAGGATCCAGCAGCTTTTTGTGTGGACACTGGTCAGGTATGGAGATGGCAAGCCTATTAGCCCTCAAGCAGGGCACTGGATCACTCGAGGACTAGAGTACAAGAGTACTTAGGCCTCACCTTTTTCTCTGATCTGCCGGATTTTGTGCTGATTGACTTTTTTTGTGATGGGCTAAATGAACCACTAAGGTCACGAGTGATCAGTGAGGGTCCCCGCTCATCTCTTAGTCAGTTTCTGGACTATGCACTGCTGATTGTTGGCTCAACATTTACTGTGGGTGTCGCAGAGGCACACGACCCTGGATTCACTCACGTCATGGCCGCCAGCCCAGCACCACTGCCCAAGATGGCCGCCAGCCCAGCGACACTGCCCAAGATGGCCGCCAGCCCAGCGACACTGCACAAGATGGCCACCAGCCCAGCGACACTTCACAAGATGGCCGCCAGCCCCGTCGACTTTCCAGAGTCAGGTCAGGTCCCCGTCGACTCTCCAGAGTCAGGTCAAGTCACTACTAACACCCAAAAGTCAAGTAAAACAACAGTGAACTCTCCAGAGTCGAGTCAGGTTCCAGTGAACTCTCCAGAGTCGAGTCAGGTTCCAGTGAACTCTCCAGAGTCGAGTCAGGTTCCAGTGAACTCTCCAGAGTCGAGTCAGGTTCCAGTGAACTCTCCAGAGTCGAGTCAGGTTCCAGTGAACTCTCCAGAGTCGAGTCAGGTTCCAGTGAACTCTCCAGAGTCGAGTCAGGTTCCAGTGAACTCTCCAGAGTCGAGTCAGGTTCCAGTGAACTCTCCAGAGTCGAGTCAGGTTCCAGTGAACTCTCCAGAGCCAGGGCTAGTCACCGTTGACCTTCCGGAATCAGGGCTAGTCACCGTGGACTTTCCAGAGCCCGGGCTAGTCACCGTGGACTTTCCAGAGCCCGGGCTAGTCACCGTGGACTTTCCAGAGCCAGGGCTAGTCACCGTGGACTTTCCAGAGCCAGGGCTAGTCACCGTGGACTTTCCAGAGCCAAGTCAAGTCACCGACGATCTTCATGAGCAAAGTCAAGTCACCGACGATCTTCATGAGCAAAGTCAAGTCACCGACGATCTTCATGAGCAAAGTCAAGTCACCGACGATCTTCATGAGCAAAGTCAAGTCACCGACGATCTTCATGAGCAAAGTCAAGTCACCGACGATCTTCATGAGCAAAGTCAAGTCACCGACGATCTTCATGAGCAAAGTCAAGTCACCGACGATCTTCATGAGCAAAGTCAAGTCACCGACGATCTTCATGAGCAAAGTCAAGTCACCGACGATCTTCATGAGCAAAGTCAAGTCACCGACGATCTTCATGAGCAAAGTCAAGTCACCGACGATCTTCATGAGCAAAGTCAAGTCACCGACGATCTTCATGAGCAAAGTCAAGTCACCGACGATCTTCATGAGCAAAGTCAAGTCACCGACGATCTTCATGAGCAAAGTCAAGTCACCGACGATCTTCATGAGCAAAGTCAAGTCACCGACGATCTTCATGAGCAAAGTCAAGTCACCGACGATCTTCATGAGCAAAGTCAAGTCACAGTTGATCCTCAGGAACCAAGTCAAGTCACCGTTGATCTTCATGAGCAAAGTCAAGTCACCGTTGATCTTCATGAGCAAAGTCAAGTCACCGTTGATCTTCATGAGCAAAGTCAAGTCATCAATGATCTTCATGAGCAAAGTCAAGTCACCGTTAACCTTCATGAGCAAAGTCAAGTCACCGTTAACCTTCATGAGCAAAGTCAAGTCACCATTAACCTCCGTGTACTAAGTCAAGTCACCAACGATCTTCATGAGCAAAGTCAAGTCACCAACGATCTTCATGAACCCAATCAAATCACCAAAGATCTACCAGAGCCTCGTCACATCTCAGCCGAACTCCCAGAGCCCCGTCACATATCAGAGCTCTCATCCTATCCTGTCACGGCCAGGGAGGCCGTCAATGAACTCTCATTCATTCCGGTCTGGGCTATGGAGACCATCCACCAACTCTCTGTCTGTCCTGTCATGGCCACGGAGGTCCTCCATGAACTAACCGCCTGCCCTGTAATGGCCAAGGAGGCCAGCTACCATCTCATCACGGCCACGGAGGCCGCTATTAACCTGTCAATGTTCTCTGTTTCAGTCCCACCTGAGCAGACTTGCGGTCCGGTGCCATCGACTCCACTGTGGTGGTCCTCTGCTTCGCCCTGGTGGGCTTCTGTCCCGTCTGCTCGGCTGTGGTGGTCCTCTGCTCCGCCCTGGTGGGCTTCTGTCCCGTCTGCTCGGCTGTGGTGGTCCTCTGCTCCTCCCTGGTGGGCTTCTGTTCTGTCTGCTCGGCTGTGGTGGTCCTCTGCTCCGCCCTGGTGGGCTGCCACGCCACCTGCTCTGCCTTGGTGGACCCTTGTTCCAGAGTTAGGCCCATGGCGGGCTCCCGTTCCCGAGTTAAGCCCATGGCGGGCCCCTGTTTCCTATGCCAGGCCCAGGAGGGGCTCCTGTTTTCCTGAGTTAGGCCCAGGAAGGGCTCCAGTTCCACCTGCTCTGCCCCAGTCCACTGCACTTCCTCATGGACCTGGCCCTCCATCCCTCCCCCTGTTCCGCCTCCGCTCCACCGCCCTCCTAGATTGTTTTGAGCGTCTGGAAGCCGCTCCTTTGGGGGTGGGCTATGTCACGATTATTAGATGGAGTGCCCATGAACTTCATTAGAGGGCACTCCACTCAGGACCATTCCACCCATCAACCACCAGATGTCACTTGGACACTAGCACCTCTCATACTGTTGCACCACACCCGAACTACATTACCCATGAGTCACTGCATCACAATCACCCTGCCACACCTGCACCTCATTCATCAGCCAATTTCCTTGCCACACCTGCACCTCATTTACACACACACATAAAAGCAGCACACTCACTCTCACTCAATGCGAAGTCTTGTTTAGCCAGTCTGACATTTCCGAGCGTTTTTCCCTGTGTTTGTTTTTCCTGTGTTTTGACCTTTGGACTGTGTATCCCGACTCTGATTCTCTGCTGCCTGTCCCGATCTCTGCTTGTTTTTGGTTTCGACTCTGGTTATCCCTGACACACCTGACGCCATTCCTGATTTCTGCCTGTTTGACCATTCTTTAATAAAGCGCTGCATTTGGATCCGAACGCCTCCGACTCCTTGTTACAGTTATTAAATTGACATTTAGCAGATGCTTTTATCCAAAGCGACTTACAAAAGAGGACAGTGGAAGCAATCAAAATCAACAAAAGAGCAATATGCAAGTTCTAAGAAAAGTTTCAGTTATCCTAATGCAGTACACATAGGTAGCAAGTTTTCTTTTAAATTATTATTATAAGTACATTATATTATTTAAAAAATGTATGTAACACAATGGATGAAGGATTTTGAGAGATTCTAACACTTATTGAAAAACATCAATTGTAGCAACTATTTTGGCCATATCTTTGAATACCATGGTGAAATTTTGTAAGAGTTTTCTGCACACACTCTTTATTTGGTTATGTAACACTATTGAAACCAGTAGCTGCTTTCAAAGGCCAATCTGTTAACGCTTTAATTGGTGAAAACACACTTCTTAGTCTGAGTTTTGAGCATCATGTGACTGTAGAACTCACATGGTAGACACAGTGTCTCCTCTCAGTTCGCCTCTCTTTACTCTAGCAGAAGCTCGAGAAACATTAGGGACATCGGGTTAGTTTGCTGTAGGCCAAATTCAGAGTGGATGCTCAGGTAAAGATGATAATTTATTATATCGTTTCTGTTCCATCTCTGTCCAGTTGTTTTGGTGATCCACTGCTTTTGAATTGTGATTTGTTTGTAAAAATCATTAGGCGAAGGTTACATGTTTCTCTAATATGTGTCACTTAAAATTGGACATAATGCTGACTTGAGTTGATAGACTTAATGTTAACTTTTTTGTATCAGTCTGCTCAAGCTTATTGGGGAATATTAGTTCATGTTGTCTCTTAAAATAATTTTAAGCAGTTGATTTACTGTACAGTTGAATAACGAAGTGATACTCTAAATATTTTAGAGACATGTACAGTATTTGAGTTATATTGCTTATTATGTTAATTGAAACCTCTTACATGGTTTTCTAAGACACATATGGTGAAATTAACTGCTTATCCCAGTATTTATTTATTGGATTAGAATGTTTGAACAATGGCCTTAATCTTATGTGTCAGTGTATTTGTGAAATCATTCCTGTTGTTCTTTATGTGGATGGATCTTACCCTCCTGTGACAGGACTGTTGGTGAAAACAACCCTAATTACATGCTCCTTTTAGTCTAGTTGTAGAAATAGTGGAGCCTAGGGCTGGGGCTAGTTGTCACACTTTTCAATTTCCAGTGAATATTTTAATGCTTATTTTACTCCATACTCCATACTATACTCCATTTATGTATACCGTAGGAAGTGGTATACAAAAAAAAGCTGTTTGGTATTTTCAGTTTGGTTATGGCCCTGGACCTTTGTGAAAAATAAATAAATAAATAACCTATTTTCTTGAGAGCACGGTTCACAGTATCTTAAATATATAGTTGACCAAAGTCGGTTGGGTTTCCAATATGTATCAAAACTCAAATTATGTAATTTCCATACATATTTTACAGTCAACATTATGCAGACTGATCAAAAACACAAAGCTTCCTAGTGGCCATCCTTCACAAAACGTAACATCAACCACAGTTTTATCATAGGTAGAACACAAAAGGTTTTAATATAAGCAATCAAATGTAATTTATGCAATATTTCAAGTAGCCCACAGAAGAAAATAACCTCCTCAACAGTTTTAAATCAGCCCAATTCCATGCAGGCTACCCTGCATCCAACACAAGATGCATCCAAAAGTTATTTAAATAATCTGCATATTGAGAGCGGCTGGCTACCTGATGCGCATAAAATATATTCAATATAAGAGTGTTTGTGTGAGCAGGCGGTATTTGGTCAGAAATTCAGCGGACGCATTTTTTAGGTCCAAAAAGATGTCTGGGGAAAAGAGGATGTATGGTAACCCTAATTTTAGTATCTTGTGACACTGATAAGCTTCACAAAACCTTCTGAAGTTAGTTTAATTAAATTAAGTTAACTTTACTGTACTTTTGCAGTATTTTATGCTCTTTTATATTGGTTGATTAGACAACTGTGATTGGTTAGTTTTGTGGCTAAATATTGCATAACAAAATTTTGCAGGCATAAAAAAAAGAGATGAAGAAAAGAAAATTAAGCGAGAAGAAATCTTGAATACCTCCCTGTAGGTGAAGTTGTTCTCTTGTTTGATTTTGCCATTGTGCTATCAGATCTCTGAGGGAAAACTGAACATACCCAAGTCTAATGTTTAACAATTTAAAATGTGTAAAGCTTTTAAAGCAGGGCTATTGTATTACGTCCTCTCTTCAATGTGAGATTGGTTTGTGGCTTGAATTCAGGCCACAGTCGACTCGGCTTGCATCCCACCACCACTCGTGGGGTCCCCCACAGGTTCTGAGTCATAACACTCGCTCTGATTCTGATTTGCCAGAAAGCATTACTGCCTGTTGTTTGCAGAGCCCTGATTTTGATGGATTGAGTTGTTCCTGTACATTTGGGGGTCAGTAGTTACCATGGTACTGTTAGTAAACCGTGAGGGTTTTGGCCATCTTGGCCGGTCTGTGGGCTAGGATGAAAGCCTTTAGGACATTTGGGCATTCAGTGGCAGATATAACTGCCAGACTAACTGAACTGGCAGGGGTTTAAAGGTCTTTGACTGAACACAGTGAATCTCTGCATTGCTGTTGCTAGTAGATTTATTTTGGTGACCAGATGGAGCTTTACAGTATTTTGGAAGAGTTTTGTTGGCTTAACAAAATGAGATTGATATAATCACTCGTTTTGATTCTAAAGCAAGTATTTCAAATAACGACTGCCCTTTCTCCTGTATTCTTTTACAAGACTCTTAACCACTCATGCCAAATCCTTCCCCTTGGCAGGATTTTGCTTAGAGAAGCTCTTGAGTAGATTTTCCCAGATTTGGTTGAATAGCCCATGCCATTTATGTTTAAATGCAACAGGTGGGAATTTAAAATGTATTTGTGAGGACCATTTAAAGTAGTCACTCTGAGCTTCATTTCTCTTTCTTTGACACAGTGGTTCCTAGGCTCTTTATGAATTATCAAACTGAAAGAAGAAAGTGCAGCCAAATTAGAGTAGTCGAAAATAAAGATTTAAGAAATAAAGAAACCACAGTATGTTTAAAAGAACCAGAGACCAAAAAATGAAAGGCTACATGAAGTTTTGACCTTGTATTGTGTGACTCTTAGTTGAGGGTTTCAAGTCGCAAACATTAGTAAATCTCATTGCGTGATTAATTTCAACCGTGGCAACTCTACTTCACTAAAGTGCTTGCGGCTCGGCATTACATATCTCGGATCAAGCGTTTTGATCAGATCACGAAATCCCTTCTTTTTCACTGTGTAAACTGGTGACATGTCTTTACAGATATGCATTGTAATGGCTTGCGTTAATTCTTTCCATATGCATGAGGTTTTGCCCAGTTCCATACTACTGATGTCGCGCCTCGTTTCACAACAAGTTCCTCCTCCTGCTGCTCGGGATTTGTTTGTGGGATTTCTTTATCAGCATGATTATCTTTCTCCATGTTTTTCTTCTTATATACGCTTGTGTGCAGCTTCTCAATCGTTCTCACGTCCCGGCGCACTTCACGTGAGGTTAACCACGCTCACTAATTTAAACTTCACGGTATACACGGAATAGAAAAATCTGTAACGGTAGACATTTTATTCCGTCGTCACAGAATATACCGTCATACCGCTCAGCCCTATGTCCATACATTTTCAGTGCTAATTCATCACTGCTCTTCTTTAGTAAATCTGATAGTACTATTTTAATACCAAAAGACAGTAGTTTGCACCTACTTTGAGTAGTGCCTTTCACATTCACTTCAGCATCGGCATTTCTGTTACTCAGGAATGTCGAGAACCCCCTGTGGTTCCATCATGAGCTGCTAGAAGTTTGTAACCCCCCTGTAGAGAAACCTTGTAGGCTATTAAATCCTTGGTTTGTACAAGAGTTTAACAGTTTATTCAGGAAATGTAAAGATTTTTCTAAGACCTTTTTAACATATATGACAGAAAAATAACTGCTAATCCCCAAACTTCACGCTATCAGATTGTTCAATTGCAACACATATTCATAAAATGCTTACAGTTTGAATCTTTTTGAAAGATGGTCAGATTGTTGAACTGCATTTATAGAGCTGCAGATGTAGTTGAAATGGTTCTTCAAACCATTGTAACTCCAATATGGATCCAGAAAATGTGTAATACATTGAGTATTCAATGCTGTACATATGTCTTACATGTATAATTGTTCTTATTAGTATAATTTTTTATGGTTGAAGTTATCACTGAGCTTGAAATTGTGTCGTGTCGTGAGTGTTTTCCATTGACAAGCCAGTGGCTATGGAGCAGACACAAGATAATGAGAGTGTGCATGCAATTCAGCAACAATCACTGGTTCTCATGATGTTTGTTTCCCTTTTTTTCAGCTTCTGACTTGGTGCAACCATGAGTGGGGGAGTGAATGTAAAGAGTTTTCCACGAGCCCAAACGGGCTCTGGCATCCCTCTGCACAGGACCAGACTCCCATCCCCAAAACCTGAGCCCAAGAGCACCAGCAGTGGCCTTCCAAGACCATCCACACATGTCCCCATTAGCAACAGAACCTCCTGTAGCAGCAGCTCTACAGTTGTCTCCTCCAGAGATGTGCTAAGGGACACCACCCTCAAAAACCAGCATCTGCTACTAAGAGGCAGTCCACCTATTCATCGTGCTTCCACTACTCCTAAAACACAGACCCAAGACTCTAGGTCAGCCCACAGCAGTCCACAAGTTCGACGAAAAGAGTCCCCACTTTTGAGGGGAACTATGGATGGGTCCAGGACTGAGAGTTTGCTTGACCTTCGGTCCAATGGCAACAAAAACTTCCAGAGTGGAACCTTTTGTTCTCAGATAGGACAAATGGACAACGAAAACAGTTTGATATCAGAAGAACTCAAATGCCATGAGGAAAGCCCTGCTTCTGGAAGCAGTCAAAGCAAGACGGGAATCCCTTCATTCAGATTTAGTAACAAAAACTTGAGGCCTTGTCCAGCAGCCACTAACGTAGATACAGGTCTCCTCAGAGTCCATCAAGAGAGAGTGTCCCTGCAGAACAGTGCCTCCAGTAGTTTTTCAGATGAGGAGATGTGCACTCCAGATGATCTCAGTCCTGAGGTCCCACAGAAGCCAACCCCCGAGACAACTGCAGTCCCGAAACAGGAAACCTCTAGTGTTGAGATGCTCAAAGCCAAACAGTTACCAAAGGTCAACATGGCTGCTGTGGCACCGTTCAGATACAGGTAAGTTATGGAATTATTTTTAATGATTGCAGTGCTACTATGTTTAAAAAATCAGCTTAGACCAGGACAAGAAAAAAGCAGGGGTGCGTTTTCCATACTACTATGTAACTCGGGTTGGGTATCAATTTAGTTTTTAACAATACCGGTGCCATATCGATACTTTTTAAATGGTTCTGGTGCCTAAACAATGCCTGAACCGGTACTTAAAAAAAGTGCCACAAAAAACTATGGATAACATTAAAGAACATTAAAAATATTTTAAAATATATCCATAGCTTTCACATGCTCAATAAATGTATTTCATGATCTGGGTCATTGTTTAATACAAAACCTCACATAATGTAATAATAACTGGCCGAACACCATTCTTTGGGGTGGAAATACTAAGACTTTTGCACAGTAGTGTTTGTATAAAGTAGGTATAATTAGATTAAGTATATTTAAATAAGTATGTGTTCATATGTGTTAATTTCGCTAGAAGGAAACAGCTGCAGTGTGATGAGTAGTGAACGGAGCGAAAACTTTACAGTAGATGGGAAACCGATTGCTCCCTCATGACCTTTTCTAAACTGTATTTATGACAAAGAACTGCACAGATACAGATATTCTAACAATCTATCGATGAACAATCACCTTGTGTCCTCTGTTTCTGTTTGAGTCTGCTCACGCTGTTCTGCCGCGGTCTGCGGATTAAAGAGCGCGCTGAAAGACGGGGAGGAGAAAGGGCTTCTGCCGTTTATATATGAAATTTAAGGGGACTGACTTAGTAATCGCGAATTTGTGTACAGTTTATGGAGCTAAATGCAATATCCCCGCTACAAAAGCCTAGCGATGCCCATGCGTCTTGTGTACATTTCGGGAGAATCAGGACAAATATTTCAATTGATCGCTCAGGCATTTAAGAGTCACCGAAATGAGGCACCAAAATCTGCATTCTGATTTGGTTCAGTTCATACCGGTTCCATTGGTACCATATTGGCACCGGGTTTCGGTACCCAACCCTATTTGTAACTGGCTGCTTAACAACCATAGTATGATACGTCAGCGGAGAAATTAACAACAAAATATGCTTTTAACCACAGATCGAGAACTGTTACAACCACACATATTTGCAATGTTGTTTGTGAAGGTTAATGGGAAAGATGGTTTCAGGAAATGCTGAATTGTTAGAAAGGACAGAACTTTTGGTCATTGTGGGGTTTTAGTTAGTTGGGTCAGTGCTTTCGGAAATGCACCCCAAGTTGAAGTATTTTGGTTAGTGCAGATTTAGTTTAATGTGGACCAGTGTAATGTAGCCCTGGGGTTCTTAACTCAACAAAAGAGTTTAGCTCCTACCCTATTTAAACACACCTGAACAAGCTAATCAAGGACTTCAGGATCACTAGAAAGTTACAGGCTGGTGAGTTTGATAAAGGTTGGAGCTAAACTGGAAAGTGGACCTCGAGGGCTAGAGTTGAGAATCCCTGACATAGCATAGAACTGACTGTCCAAGATGTCCTCTTTGTTAAGGATTTTTGACCAAAGGAGTGCTTGCTAATTAAGCCATCTAAAGGGGATATCAGCACCTCATGCTTGAAACCAATATATTAAACACAACATCTAAAGACTAGCTATGCTGGTCTTTTCAGCAAGGAGGTTTTATACAGTAAGTGTACCTCACATAAATTACTTTGTTAACCCTTAGCTAACATATTAATGGTGCTTTTAACACTGGGTTAAGCAAAGTTTCACACATGTAATTTTAAAAGGGAATTAGTGCCACATTAAATGTTCAGATATTGTATTTTTAGGGATACAACAGTTTGTCACTGGGGCGGTATACTTGTACAGCCCTAAAATATGTATATTAGTACCACAGAGTTGTGATATAAAGGCACTATTATAAACCTTGTAGCTGTAAGTAAGGTACAAAATCACTTAGAGGGTATTTCCCAAGGTCTAGATTTTTGTATCTCAAAAAGTAGTTTTTCTGAGTTCACTTTAAACTAGAAATAAGAAGTCCTGCTTACAGTCAGATCCATAGTCAAGAGGATTACCCACTGAGGTCCTCTATGCAAGATTTAATGCATATAATATTGTTAACCATGTAAATATGCAAATAAGATAATAAACCCAGGGTTTACAAATGTCAGGTTTAATTAAGTCAGGATAAATTCAGCTCACTCAAGATAGCCCAAGATTACATTACGAACTGTTTTGAATAAATGATTCTGGGCTACACTTTTCAAGTGTGAAACATCCAAAAGTGGTTATCCAAAAGAACTTATTTTTGTTGTTATGATAAGCAGTGGAAATTCTAATCAGTGAAAATGCACTGTATCTTTGTACCAAGCTAGTGTGCAACAAACTGAATGAAACTTTATTAGTTTTCACAGCGTTTCAAGTGTTTTCAAAATTGTCTTAACTTGTTTTAACTGCTGCACATTTATTGTATTACATGGTTCATTACATTTCAAGCAATTCAGTTCTGTTGCTGTATAATTTGTCTTTCCTCTGTCTGTCTTTTTCTCCCCATTTCATCCAGTTTTGACAAATATGACAGTCCATCATTTACGCTGACAGATTAGCCTCCTTTTCCACTCGTAATCTTTCCAGTGCCGAACCAGTCATGCGGTTTAAGTTTCTGACCTGCTCTCAGAGACTGTGTCGCTCCTGCCCTCTGTATGCCTGCTGGGAATTCTGGGGCAGAGTAGATGCTTAAAAAGCTTCTCCTGCCAGCTCGAACACTCTCTGAATTATCTGCTCTAATGACTCAGTGCAGCAGACACCCGGTGGGCACAGGATACACTGGCATCAGGGTGACTGCCATGTTAACGTAGCTGAATATAAACCAGGCATTATATGGACAAAGCTGCTGATTGAAAATAGCACTGAAAATTTTCAGATTGGTATTTCTAGATTGTTAACAGACAAATACCAAGAATTATGCCATGTTTTTAAACTGCTAACATTCAATGCATGTTTGGTACATGTTTCCAAGTGGGTTTATTTTAATGAGACTCTTAGAAAGAGCAAGCATTGTGTCTAATTTACTAATCCTTTCTTATTTTATGAAGACTGCAGATTCAGGAAGACATATCTCTGGATGACTTCAGCGACTGTTCCTCTGACTCAATAGAAGTCTGCTGTGATGACCTCAATACTGGTAAGTTGTTGGCACTCTCATTTTATTACCTTTTGGATAGACTTTAATATTAATCTAAATAACCAGTTATGTTTTTAAATTATGTACACATCACAAAGTGCCAGATTTTGAACTTTAGAATTTTTGTGACCTTTTATATGTCCAATATGAGGTGGTCCTGAACTGAACTACATACATAAAACACACTAGACTGGCACATTCACCATCATTTACTTGTAAATGTAAAAGTTAGCTAATATATATGTTTGAAAAATTCAAAGTTCATTTTTGACATCAATATACATGTGTATATATATATATATATTTGTTTCTCTCTGTCCAATATTTTATAAAGTCTGATTTGTTAATTATCTTAATATTCATGCCAAGGTAAATCAAGCATGCAGTTAAATTAGGTTTAGTTGAAATTGAATGAATTCTGACATGACTGTTAATAAAGTCACATTGCAAAAAAAAAAAAGAAAAAAAAAAAAAAAGAAAGATATAGATACAGACGGTTGGTCTGGGAACGCCCCATCACGTGATGTGAATTTAGCCCGTGGGGGAAAACATTGCCTTGGCGCCAATTGAAATACACGGGACAATCATGCCGAAGAGTTGCTGGGTCGTTTTCTGTACCTCCAATAAACTAACAAATTATGAATTGAAGTTCTACATCCTTCCTAATAAACATACAGAACTGGAAAGGAGGACAAAATGGCTACAAGCAATGTGAGAATGATTAAGGGAAGTTGTGGAATCCCAAGACTAATGTGTATGTGTGCAGTCGGCATTTCATCACAGGCAGGCTACGTTAACATTGTGTTCATTATTAACGTTATCAAAACTGTGTAAGGTTGTTTCAGAAAGTGGCATGCATATATAATTAGCCTTATCATTCTACCTGAAGCAAAACTATGTAATGTTAGCCTAGTGTCGAACCTAAACTCGCATGAAAACGCGTCTGCTAAGAGGTGTAGTCTATGTGATACACCGTATACCCACTGGAAAAGGCCAAGGATTTCCGTATACCGACCTAAAAAAGCGTGAGGATACGTAACAACTAGGTTTTGTGTCTGAACTTTTACACTTTCATTCATAAATTCACCCCGTCTGTGTTTGCGAAGCGATTGAATCGCGGAATCCAGTCACAAATGGAACTGGCTATATAAAGCAGAACGTCACGGAATTTGGCTATTTTTGAATGAATACATCTACAACAGGGCTGTAAAATGAATCAAATATCGATATGGACTAGTGTATATGAATATTAAAGTTAAAAGAGACTACGATTGTTCTACACGTTTTTGTAATTCAAATACACACGATGTTCGCAGTGTTTTCCCCCACGCCGACTCCGCCCTCACCACGCCCCCAACTATGACTAGATGCCGACTGTATGTATTGTGATGCATATCTGATTTAATTAATTGCACGGAAGTTTGAAATTAAGAATTCCATTTTTCCAATTCCTATTTCCATATAGGAATTGACAGTGTCAAAATCAATGGAAGTTTTGTTGTTCAAACTCAAATATGTGGTACACACGAGGGAAGATATGGGCTATATTTATCTGCAGCGTTTGCACAAGACAGACTGAGCTAAAGAAAAGAACAAACATGAAATCTTTCCTATGGCTTGATTGGAATCCTAACAGTTGAAGACAGAAAGCATTAATTATATCCTTCCATATACTTTTTGGCCTTATTCTCCATCTCTAAGTGCCCTTTTGCCCATGGCGGTGGGTGCGTAGTGCGTAGAGAGTGATGTTTTCCATTCACTACAGAGAGAGTGAATACAACAGTCACAAAGACAGTCTGACACACTTTGCCCTAGTCTGACCCTCACTCAGACAGGCTTTATGCCAACCAGACCACCCCCAACTGTAGATGGAGAGTTACAGACTCTTTTACACTTAAACTATTAAATTTAAAAGTCACAAAAAAGGGTTTTACAGTCTGATGCAATAGAAGAACCTCTTAAAGCTCCAAAGACAATGTTGTTGCTTGAAAGTGTTGCTTTTACAAAGAACACCCTTGCAAAAATCCAGAACACCCTACCAACTCAACAAGTATATCAATGATTCTTGATTCATGAGACTTTGCTAAACCGAATCTACTGTAAGGAACAACTGAAGAACCTTTATTTTGAAGTCATTTCAGTATGGTACGAAGGTTATATATCTGATGTGTTCATGTTCACAGTGTGTATGCACCCACAGTTCATTTGGACTGCATATTTGAAGGTATATCACATAGAACACATTGTAATTTTTGCGGAACACTTCACAAATTAAATTAGTTGTGCTATTGCTGAATTTGATTAAATTTCTGGTTTAACATGCAGCTGTTGATAATCTAGAGGTTTTAGAGAGAGACTCTCACAGACTACATCAACAGTGTAGATTATGTGCATACTTTGCGGTACTTTAGGATTATAGTCTTTCTGTTTTCTGAATATTTCAGATGACAGCATTATTAGAAAGACCTAAGCTTGATAAGGATTACAGATTTTTCAGTTGTAATGGAACCTGTGTAAAAAATTCCATGCAAAAGAATGTTTTGTTTTAGTGATATACTGATATTTTGATTAACTGGTCATTGTTTAGGGATGTTTGCTTTAATTACATTGATTATACACTACAGATCAAAAGTTGCCAGTTGGTAAGATTTTTTTAAAAGAAGCTCTTATGCTCAACAAGGCTGCATTTATTTGATCAAAAATACAGCAATATTGTGAGTTCTCATCAACATCACTCCAGTCTTCAGTGTTGTATGATCCTTCAGAAATCATTCTAATATGATTTCCTGCTCAAGAAACTGTTTTTATGTTGAAAAAAGTAAATAAATAAAAACAGCTGCTCAATAAATGTCCTGAAACTGTGAAAAAAAATGTTTAAGTACTTGATAAGAAGGTTCAGATAAACAGTATTTATTTGAAAATCTTTTGTAACATTATAAATGTTTTTACTGTCACTTTTGATCAATTTAATGTATCCTTGATGGATAAAAACTCAACATGAAGTTCCAGGACAGAAGAAAGGTCGACTAATGATCTGAGTGTATGTACTGTATGCTTGTCTGTTGGTGATGAGTGGTCAGTGTGTTGTGTGTGTGTGTGTATTAGCATTGAGCTATCTGAGAATGTGTGTGTATAAGTGTGTGCTGGTGATAAGTGATCTGTGAGTGTATTAGTGATGAACCATCTGAGTTTGTGAGTTAGTGATGACGAGTGATCTGGGAGCGTAAGCGTTTTAGTAAGTGGGCTCATGGGTTTCATCGGGTTTGATATCAGGTCCACCACAGAGAATCAACAAAAGCCCATCTGCAGGCTGAATAACAATTTTCCCATTTCAACATCTGCTGGCTGCCTTCATCTCAGATGGTTGATGCACAAACACACACGAATGTCCACCGACATATTACATTGCCTCATCTTTCACACACAGAGACATCACGTCTCTACCAGCGTAGGGAGAGACAGCAGTTATTTATGACTACCATGTGTTAACACCCTGCACAAGCAGATGAGATAATCGCAAAGAAAACATCACAACACAGTCAAGAACTGCACTGAACATCTGCCTTGATTCTCTCAGCTTCTTTGAAGCATCAAACCTGAAGTTTTTGTGTTTTCTGTTCCACTAGTGTCTGTCTTATCATGATCTCACCTCCTCATAGTAGCCATCATGTTGAGGACATGACATACTATGTTAGTCTATTTGAATCTGTAGAGCTGTAGAGTTCCATTTAGCAATTTTTTCAAAGCAAAAGCTTAACACACACACACACACACACACACACACACACGCACACACACACACACACGCGCACACACACACACACACTGTGGCTTTTACTAATGTATTTAATGTTGTAGAATAAAAAACATGAAAATATCTTGAAAATATCCATTCACTTTGGGATGATGGGACTAGAAATGCTCAATTGTTTCCAGATTTTTATTTTTTTTAAAGGCTGCTGTATTGTATAAGAGCGGGCAATATCTAAACATGGTTATGTTACGAACAAGCAGGCCAGGTTTTTAAACAAAAAACAACAATTTAGCTGCGAAAAGCAAGTTTCTTCATTTTTTTTTTGACCTTTCAAAAGTAGAAGCTAATAGCATATTAATAGCATATGTGTTTGCAAGAAAGAAAAAAAAAAAGTATTATTTACTATTACATATAAATTATTACACTGTAAATTCAATGTATGATTTAATATTTGTTATACATTTTTCTTCAAAAGCGTTTCAAAATGTTTAAACAATAACACAATATTACAAGTGTTGACACCAATCTTTTCATTGAATTTAATTTTAAATGTGCTTAGCACACTTAGCTAATTATTGATATTTCAGGTGTAATAAAAAACTAGTTTGGAAACAATTTTTAACAGCACATCTCATACACTAGCATATAACAGTGTATATTCTGACACATACAATATCATATTACACATACTAGTAAATAGTATGCATACTATGCAAAGAATGACATTTTTGGTATGAATAGTTTACTGTATCTCACAATTCTGTGCACTCAACATGACCTTCAATTTCCAGTATGATGACTGAACCCAAAGGTCACATCCTGTTATGTGACAACAATGTACAGTAGCATGCTACAAACTGAGCAAAAATATAAAATTTGGCGCAGAGGCATATTTGTATGGCAATATATATATATATATATATATATATATATATATATATATATATATACAGTACAGACCAAAAGTTTGGACACACCTTCTCATTCAAAGAGTTTTCTTTATTTTCATGACTATGAAAATTGTAGATTCACACTGAAGGCATCAAAACTATGAATTAAAACATGTGGAATTATATATGGAATTATATAAATAACAAAAAAGTGTGAAAAAACTGAAAATATGTCATATTCTAGGTTCTTCAAAGTAGCCACCTTTTGCTTTGATGGCATTCTCTTGATGAGCTTCAAGAGGTAGTCACCTGAAATGGTCTTCCAACAGTCTTGAAGTCTATAATCATGATTGAGAGATGAATTCCTCAAAAGTCTGATGGATCATAATTGATACTCACATTTTAACATTGTTTTTTTTTTTTCCAAAAAAATAACGTATGGATTATCAAGTAATATACTTAACAAAAGAATGCAAGGTTGTGGTGCTGATGTTGGATTTCATCTTCTATAATATTACAAATGCAAAATCCATTTTGCACATTCGATTTTATGTCAGTCTATAAGCATGACTATATAGTCACACATTGTGTGACCCATCTATATGAAGTGTAATCCCTTTGTTCAGGAGCAGATTAAATGCTTATGGCAGCTTTTATTAATGCTTCCAGGACAGAAGACCAAAAGCTGCCAGATCCGGTTTATGGCAATTAATTGGGAGAAAACCTTTAGCATTTATGCTTAAAGGTTTTTGACAGATTGCAGAGATCAAGGCCGATTTATTATTTAGCATATGGCAAGGAGAGGGAGGCAAAACTGACCCGCTGGCTTTAAGGCAAATCGCAAATCAGCACTGGCCTCTTTTTCAATTTGGCTCTCCAGATCTGACTTCTCCAGCAATCACATTTTGAATGCTGAATTTGAGAATCAGCAGTGAAGTAGAATGCATATGAACTGCAATCAACCATAAAGGTGGATTGCTTCACAGTCACACATACAGTACGTAGTGATGAACTTATGCCAGCAAAGCCTATTAGCACGTTTATCCAGAAGCATCCAAAAACAGATTGAAGGATATCATCCCTTGTTGCTTGTTAATCGTTTGTTTTGGCACACAAATCACTCAGTGTTTTAATGCATGTTTTTCTTCCTAAAGAGTATAGTTTTGAACCCGTTTCAAAGCTAAGATGCTCTGTGAAAAGGTCATGGACTGTTTGTACAAAGAAAGAGCAACATTAATTTCTTAAAATCGAATCATAGTGTTTCTAGTGGATGAGACGTGAGACTGGGCATTGAAAAACAGGTGCTCTTGGGAAGCTTTTACCTCAAGGTAAAGCCACTATAAATGCTAATTGCCCTGATGCCAGGGGGGACAAGTGTAATAGTGTCACATGAATGCTGTGCAGTTGTGTGCGGCTGTGTAGCCTCGTGCTCAATTAGACATGGTCACTTATCACGTTAGCTAGGGTTTTGTGTTTTCTGAAAAAAAAAAAAAAAAATTGAGGATCTAACATCGTTCTTCTATGACATCACTGTGAAAACCCTTTAAAATAAATAAATTTTTTAAGAGTGTAGAGTGTTGAGGGTGGTTGCCAGTGTTGTTTTATAAATAATGTTTTTATTTGTTATTTATTTATTTGTTTGTTTGTTTTATCAGCATGTTGGCTATAGGGTGTTGTGGATTCCAGGATGTGGTTACTAAAGTGCTATTTTGTGTCTAGGGTGTTCTGGTATCAAAGCATTGCTTTGTGCAGTGTTATTTTAGTATTATTTATTTACTATTATAATATTTATTTATGTGGCGAATCAGCCATTGTTTTCATTTTAAGTTTTAATTTCAATTTGTTTACATCACTTTTTTGTGCATTTGCCATTTTTATTTGTTTTTGTTGTTTAGTACTTCAGCATAAACCTTTTTTTTATTTGTTAAAATACAAAATTGGTTTAATAAATTAAACTAAATTAAACAAAAACAAAAAAAGGTCTAAGAAATGACCAATAAATGTAAAAATATAATTACTAAGAAACAAGTACACTGAATTAAACATAGAAATTAGGCAGAAATAATGATATAGTATTTTCTTGTAAAACACACTCCAATAATCTTTGTTTTATGTTTTTTTCAAAAAAAATCTTCTGGGTGGGTCACTCTGTACTGAATACTTATTTTTGCTTCATACTTCCTTTCACTGGCC
The DNA here is from genome assembly GCF_963082965.1 of Carassius carassius. NCBI lineage: Eukaryota > Metazoa > Chordata > Actinopteri > Cypriniformes > Cyprinidae > Carassius > Carassius carassius. Next base: position 8,213,249 of record NC_081791.1, read on the forward strand.
TGCAGGAACAAAGACATTTCAACCCATACCTCTTCTCTGATAAAGTCTGATAACAAGAATTCTGCCATCGTTTTAAATCATTCACTAGTAATCACAGTGGTAATTTGTTAAAAGGGTCCATCAGGAAACATTATATCAGGATGATCAGATAAAAACGCTAAAGTGATGCTTCCTAGTCTTGCAAAATGGCTAAACAAACACAACAAAGAGAGAGATAGAGATGGTTCACTAGGACTGGAAATTTCCTCTGTTTGCTTCAGTGACAGATATGATTAGCCATTAACATCACTTCCATTTTACGTAAAGGCTTTTTTAATAATCTGTAATATACTTATTTACATATAAGTCTACAATTATATGATTTTATTGCAGCTGTCTTAAGAAGAATTGTCTTCATATCTTGGAAAGGGAACTGGTTTGTGGCTCAGAACATTGCCTGACAGCCTGCAGGAGTGTAATTTTGAATTCAGTGGAACATCGTAGTTTATTTGAAAACAGATAGCAGACCCATGGTATGATCAGTTAACACTTTACTCTGCTGAGTGGGAGAGTGGAGAGGAATGGTGCTATTTCCTATCATAGTCATCTCTTACAGACATGAAATGATGTGAGGGAGTAATAGTATGTGTAGGGTGTTAAAGGGATTCTCCTCACTGACACACGGCCGCATGAGAACACAGGTGTAGGTAGTGCAATAGAAGCCATGAATCTATGGTCCAGCTTTAGTCTGGCTTGTAAAAAGCTAGTCTCTCTGGTCTCTGTGGCTTTGTTTGGAAAGCTTTGCCCTTGGACTGAGTCATACTCGGGTGTGGTGTAGTTTAGCCATTAGAATTTTTACTTTTTGAGAACGGTTTAACAATTGAGAAAACTGTAAACAAATTTATTCAACTGAGTGTTATGGAAATACTGTAGCTAAATGAAATGAAAGCATTATTACCTCTTAAAGCATTGTTTTTGTTTCCTTATGATATTGCTTCAATATGTTGTGAGCTTTACACTTACAGCAATGGTAACAATGATAGCTACTTTTATTATGAAATAAACTTTATGAAATTAATCTGTAAAGCTTCTAGTGCAGTCTTGTGCTGGAAATTTGTTTTTTAGGAACAGGTATATTTATTTCCTCTTCAGGAACTCGAGCTGCGTCGAAGCGCTACGGGGAACGCGTCTAGCGTGAGCGACTCTAAATATCGTGTGTCATCAGTCCAATGGAAGAGCGTGACGTCACGGGCAGGGTGAGGTAAGCCACCAGGAAGCTATAAAAGCATGTGTTGCGCAGCTGGCGTCAGCTTTGCGTCTTCAGCAAGCGCTCTGTGTGTGAATGTCCTCAGTTTGTCTTGTTAGTCTTATTTACTGTTGTCTGTCCAGTAGAGCTCCAAAACATGTCTAAGAGCAAGGCGAAAACAATGCATTTAAAAGGCGAATCCGGATTGCATTTCAGGCTGTGTGTTCCTCCCTACCTGCGATATATTATGAGCGGGGATACACACAGTCTGTGCGTCGTCTGCCTGGGTTCGAAGCACGCTGAGTCATCTCTCTTTGAGGAGGGAGCCTTCGCCAGCATGCCCCGCGGTGCTGGGGAACGAGTAACACCAAACGAGTAAGCGAAATCTGTGGCAATGAATTTAGAATCCACAATTAGCGAAAACGAATCTTTGAAAAACATTAACAAAGAATGAAGCATATTTGAAGAGTCTGTTAAATTTGTGTTCATTTTTTTCATTTTCATTGTGTTTTTCTTCTTTTGTAATGGCATATTTTTGATAGTTTGATAGTTTTATTTCGCTCATTATTATTGAAACAAATGTAATTCCATAATATTCAACGAGTTACTCTTATGGAACAAGAAGTGGAAACCCTATTAGAGAAGGAGGCCATCGAGGTGGTCCCTCCTCAAGACAGGAAGTCCGGGTTCTACAGCCGGTATTTCATAGTTCCAAAGAAGGATGGGGGGTTGCGTCCGATCATAGATCTGCGGGTCTTAAATCGATCAGTTATGAGACTGAAGTTCAAAATGCTCACGATCATGCATGTTGTAGCTCAGATCAGGTCCGAGGACTGGTTTGTCACAATAGATCTCAAAGATGCATACTTCCACATATCCATCCTTCCACAACACAGGAAGTTTCTGAGGTTCGTTTTCGGGGGCGAAGCTTACTTACTCAGAGCAGGTTGCGGCTCGACATCGAGATGTCGTTCTCGCACATATGGGGGAGCTTGGTTTGAGAATGAACGCCAAGAAGAGTGTACTTTCTCCAGTTCAGAGAACCACCTATCTAAGCATAGTATGGGATTCGACCACGATGCAGGCACGTCTGTCCCCTGCTCGTATTGAGTCGATCCTCATCTCAGTCAAGAGAGTCAAAGAAGGTCAGTCACTCACTGTCAAACTATTTCAGAGATTGTTGGGTATGATGGCAGCTGCGTCCAACCTCTTGGCCTGCTGTACATGAGACCCCTACAGTGGTGGCTCAAGACCAAGGGATTTTCCAGAGGGGCAATCCACTTCAAACTATCAAGGTCACGTGGCGCTGCCTCCGTGCCTTGGAAATGTGGAAGAAACCTTGGTTCTTGAATCAGGGCCAGGTGCTGGGAGCTCCTTGTCGCCGTGTAATACTAGCGACAGATGCATCCCTCACTGGTTGGGGTGCGGTTATGAGTGGCCACCCTGCCCATGATCTGTGGAGTGGTCGCCATCTGACATGGCATTTCAATTGTCTAGAGATGCTAGCAGTTTATCGTGCACTGAAGCACTTCCTCCTAGACCTAAGGGGTCACCATGTGTTGGTGCGCACCAACAACACATCGGTGGTCTCTTAACCACCAAGGAGGTCTGCGTTTGCGCCCCTTGTACAAGCTGGCGCACCAGATCCTTGTGTGGTCCTAGGGCAAACTCCTCTCATTAAGAGCAGTATATATTCCTGGAAAACTAAATATGGGAGCAGACATACTGTCGAGGCAGGGGCCGAGGCCCGGGGAATGGAAACTTCACCCTGAGGTGGTATAGCAGATATGGAGAATTTTTGGCAGAGCTCAAGTAGATCTCTTTGTGACTCAAGAGACATCACAATGTCCCCTTTGGTTCTCTCTAGTTCATCCAGCTCCTCTGGGACTGGACGCTATGTTACAAACCTGGCCAAGGTTTCGTCTGTACACCTTTCCCCCTATTGCTCTGCTCCCGGGAGTTCTGGCGAGAGTACGTCAGGACGGGGTCCGTCTGTTGTTAGTAGCCTCGTTCTGGCCGGGCAGAGTATGGTTGGCAGATCTGTTCTCGCTCCTCGACGGCTCTATATCGATACCAATCAGGACAGACCTACTCTCTCAGGCGCAGGGAACGATAATTCACCCTCACCCGGAGTTATGGAAACTGTGGGTGTGGCCCCTGAGGGGGCACAACTCATAGTATCCAGTCTCTCAACCGAGGTTGTTGAGACCATTCTCCAAGCCAGAGCTCCCTCAACGAGGAAACTGTACGCCCTGAGGTGGAAACTCTTCACCTCATGGTGCAGAGACCGCCAGCTTGACCCAGCTAACTGCCCAGTTGGTACAGTTTTGGAGTTTCTACAAGCCAGGGTCTCTGAAGGGTTGACCCACTCCACGCAGAAGGTTTAAGTGGCTGCCATTGTGGCCTACCATATCCCTCTCGATGGTCAGTCTTTGGGAAGACACCCCTTGGTTACACGTTTCCTCCGCGGTGCACTGAGGCTGAGACCTCCAGTATGGTCCCGTATTCCCCCGTGGGACTTGGCTGTGGTGTTAGAGGCTCTTTGCAAATCTCCATTTGAGCCGATTCAAGATATCTCAGACAGACATCTGACCCTTAAAACCGCCTTTCTGTTGTCTATTACCTCTCTGAGGAGAGTAGGAGATTTACAGGCCCTCTCAGTGGCCCCTACCTATCTTGCTTTTGCACCTGGCATGACCAAAGCATTCATATACCCTCGAGCGGGATATGTTCTTAAGGTTCCCTCTATCACACCACAACCTGTAGTGCTGCAGGCCTTCTGTCCCCCTCCCTTTCGGGAGCCCAACCAAGAGAAGCTAAATTGTATGTGTCCAGTTCGAGCGCTGGATGCATACGTCCACAGAGCTGCCCTGTGGAGAAAAACGAACCAATTGCTTGTATGCTACGGTCCCCCACAAAGGGGCTTTCATGCTTCGAAGCAGACTATTAGTCGTTGGATAGTTGAGACTATCAACGCCACCTATGAGTCCTCTGGTCTTCCCCCGCTGTCAAGAGCCAAGGCTCACTCTACACGGGGTATGGCGGCCTCCAAGGCCTTTCTAGCCGGTGTGTCCATGCTGGACATCTGCCAATGCTGCGGGGTGGTCCACGCCTTTCACTTTTGCAAAGTTCTATGGCTTACACATGCCAGTCACTCCAGGCGCTTCAGTCCTCTCGTCCTAAGCTGTGATCTTCGGATACACACTAGGCAGGGATTTGGTAGTCTGGCAGCGTGGGTACATCGTTCCACATAGCGCTTCGACGCAGCTCTAGTTCCTGAAGAGGAACGTCTCTAGGTTACGTATGTAACCCTAGTTCCTCGAGGGAACGAGATGTTGCGTCTCGAGGCCATACCCCCGGCACCCCTGCCGGCGCTTGCTGGTACTCGAAGCTGATGCCAGCTGCGTGGCATGTACTGTTATAGCTTCCTGGTTGCTTACGTCACCCCGCCGTGACGTCACGCTCTTCCATTGTACTGATTACACACGATATTCAGTCGCTCACGCTTGACGCGTTCCCTGTAGCGCTTTGACGCAGAGTCTCGTTCCCTCAAGGAACTAGGGTTACATACGTAACCTAGAGATGTTTCCCTATAGAGAAATTGTAGTATACATCAAGGCATAACAATACACTGAAAAAAAATGGTGTAGGATTTATTTTGAAACAATTTTTCACAATTTGCTAAATTAAAAACATAGCAAGTAGCCCACAACACTGAAATAAATGTGTAATTTTTAAAGTAGAATAAATAAAATTGTATCAACTTCAAAAGACAAATGCAAACAAAGGTTCAAGTCAACATGGAATTCCAAAACTTCTTCTGTAAATATTTTATAAACATGTATAAATAAATTGAAGAAGTATTATAAATAATATTTAACTGCTAATTTAGTATATAGTAATAATATCTAATGATAATATATTTTTTATTATTAATTGAATTTGCCTTTTTTGTGGTCTACAGATTCATATCACTCCTTCCACTCAAAATAATTTGTTACATGTTAGACAAGATACTTTTTGTACGGTAGTCTCTTCAGAAACTTACCAAAATGACAAATGGGACGAATAATTGCACTCTGAATATTTGACTCAGGCTAAATTTCAAGTAACTCTGAAGTTTGTCCAGCTATTTTGCAATGGTGTCTGGGTCATCAGTACCAGACAGTTGGCTCAGTGTTGAAGTCCCATGAGCGAGAGACGAGGTGGCGGCCTGTGGTGAATTTTATGTGAGTGGAGCTATCCTGAGTCCATGTTCAAAACAAAGTGCTGTTTATAAGCAAGGGCTCCCCCATGAACAGATCCAGCTCTGTGCACTATAACTTCCACTTTATGTCTGGTGTGACATTAATGTGTCTACTGGGAGGAACTTTGGACTAGTCTGCTGGTTTAGATCTGTTTGCTTCCTTGTATAAAGGCTGATATTAGAAATATGAAGAGAGGTTAACACATTTGGTGTAAAATCTTTGTGAAACTTATCCTGAACTGTTTGCAAGATGGACTTAAAAGATGCTTCAAATCATGTGTTGCTAGTTTTGATGAAAAGAAAATAACCTCCTACTAAAGCCATATTTAGAGACCAAAGTATCATTGTGGTGGGCTTTTTTAAGTTATCAACTACTCAATACATTGCAACTGCATAGCAATATGTTAAAACCATCCAGACCATTTTGGTAGACATTTCTTTAGAAAATATGGTGGAAAAGTAGTTTATTCTTTAAATGCTTTGGTGGTCTTCAGTAAGGTCTTGGAAACAAGTTGTCATAAAAATAACTGACTGAGCAGTGGTATGCAAATTAGACATTTTAGTGTATCAAGTGCATAATGGGAAGAAACTGAAGTATAAACAACAGCATATTAATGGATAAGTATGCACCACCATGAAAGCATGTACTCTACTTGGGCCTTTTGATTCAATGACAGACAAATGTTGAGACATATTTGAGTTTATCTCAATAAAGCGCAATAGTAGTGCCTTAAAATCTACTAATAATGCAGAAAGAGTACTAAATTGAGTTGTTCCTCTTAATCCTGCTTTATCAACAGTGTTTCCTTGAGCTAAGATTTTGTATGAGGTCAGTTATTTCCACTTGGATAGTCTGTTTGGTAGAGCTTGGCCTTATTGAGTTGAAATGACAGAACTAAGTAGAGCACTCTCAAAATGGATTCCAACAAGCCTAGATCCCTTTCGGCTTCAGAGGAAGGAAATGTGTGCAGTCTTGTGTGTATCGTATTGTTGTGACATCCACTTCCTAAAGCTGGTGAAAAAATAGGTCCATCCTCTGACAGAATGGAGGTTGTTGCTTCCAAAGCTCAATCTTTTCTTCTTGAGGGTAATTCAGTGTGGCACATCAGAATCAAGGCCTAATTGTCTGTACATTTTTCAGAGCCTGGAGTGTCATGTAGCCCACCAGTGGCTGTCCTGGCAAACTTGGTTCCCCTGGTAAGATATGACTAAAGAATAGGGAAAAAAAAATACTTTTCATTTCACACCGGAAGGTCTTATCAAATTTAGTTATGTAAATAGTGATTTCTGACACATTGTGCAACTTAATGCTTCAAGTCAAATCCATTAGAAACAGTTAAGGATCCATTTTGACAATGAACAGCAATCCCCCCCCCCCCCCCCCCCAAAGCTTCTAGAAAGTATCCTAAAGTCATTTAAGTTCAATTTTTAAATTGAATACAAGTCTGACAGCATGATGTTACTGTTATTATATCCTAGCAGTGAAAACATTATTGGTTTTATGATAACAGAGCATTTTAGTAAACCAAAGAGGGCCAGCAGATGAAGGATGCTGGCAGACAACTGTTTACAAAGACACTGTAATTTATCATAGGTCCCTTATACTGTAACACTTGTGCAGGGGATCAGTGTAGCATCTTTAGAGTGGGTGTGTTGGAGAGAGAAAGAGGAAAAGAGATAGAGCCAGAAGAGTAGGGGGAGGAGGGTGTGTGTGGTTGAATGAGCGCCGGGGAGCAAGGGGAGGGGCCGTTCCTGCGTCTGTCTTCTCTGTCATTCTGCTGCTGCACAGCAAAGCTGCGAGACACTCTGCTGAACAGAGGAGAGAGGAGAGAGAAAGAAAGAGAGTGAGAAAAAATGAGTGAATGGCTAGCACTAGAGCAGCTGCAGCTGAGGCAGTCTAACTGAGAGTAGCCAGATGCTGGATTTACATGCTAAAGACACCAGACATACGGATTACCTCTTCAATACAGGATCTAGCGACTGGTCTTTCTGCACGTGTAATTGGAGAGATAGTTCTCTCTGTGATAAGGATTTGGCAGCAAGTGACAGAGCTTGCAGACTTTGCAGACCTTGCACCTTGTCTCTTCTTTTGCTTGATTGTAAAACCAATTGACTCACTAATGCTTTTACATGGTTTCATGCAGGAGGAATGCTTGGGGGTAGCCCAAGAGGACAAGGAGTAGATCTCGAGACTGAAGCTGACAAAACGTCCAAAGCCAAGACCCCCCAGGGCCAGGCAGGAGCCAACAGAGTTGGGGGCATGGCTGCAAAAAGGGGCAAGTCAGGGCTCCCACAGGCTACTCCTCGTGCTGAGCTAAAGGTCTACCGAGCGGGAAACTCAGAGGGTCGTCTTCCAGTGCCTAGTAACCTGCGCAAGCAAAAGTCCTTGACCAATTTATGCGTGCTTACGGATGCCGAGAAGAAGATGCACCTGTACCAGCCCAAGTGGTCGGACGACATGGAAAAGCCAGGGGCAGGTCAGAACAAGTCCGGCAAGCTCAAAGATGCAGGAGGGGGTACAGGAAAGGGTATGCCACTTTCCAAGAACCTTTCCAAATCAGAGCATTCACTGTTTCAGGGAAAACCAAAACCCTTTAGCCCACCTTCCAAACTGGACAAACCCAGTCGGATACCAAAGAGTCCTTACGCTGAGGTCAAACCCATCAGCAAGGCTCAAGAGCTGGCAGATGACAGCAAGTCAGATGATGAGATCTTGTCCAGCAAGGCTAAAGCTAATGGTAAGAAAACTTTAAGTGGTACCTCAGGGGCAGCCACCCCAGGAGGGGGCAGAGGGGGCAAAGATGCACCAGAACCAGTGGAAGGGGACAAGACCTTCCTAAAGGTGGACCCTGAACTGGTTGTAACGGTACTTGGGGACCTGGAGCAGCTTCTCTTCAGTCAGATGTTGGGTAAGTAATAACAAGTTCCACTAATCCATTTGCAATGCCGAAGAATGAGCAATGCTGCCTGGCTTATGAATTCAGCATCACTTCCGTAGCTCAACCCAGCCCTGCTCTTGATTAGCAACCACCTCTCGTTGTATTTCCTATTCATCCTGAGCTGCTCACATAACTATGCACACTTTATTCATATATCTATTCTTTGCTTGAAGCTGCTTCTGCATGTTTATGATTATGAGTGTTGCTTTATTTGAAACACTGCATGGTTTCATTGAACAATCGCCGCATCCCTTTTTGTTTACATTGCAAGCTCATGTCTTGCATCTGTGCACATATTGGGTGAGACCAATCTGTGCTCAAATCAGGGGGAAGGGGGTTGATCCAGGGTTATATTTGCCTCACTATTGTAGCAGAGTTGACACACTGCCCTAATCTCCAGAATATAGCACCATATGCAGAGTTCATACTGCACAATTTTAGTTTTCAAATATTCTGAATCTGAAGCAAACCGGTGCACGTTCACGCGAGTGACAGTCCCGCAGTGTGAATGATCAAAGACACAATCTGAGAGAATCACAGATGTGTCACCAATGCCTGTGAAATATTTGGCATGCTAAATATCTGGACCTGTCTGCGATGTGAACCGGCAATTACCAGTGTGAAAACATCAGTGATCCGATGATTTAGAAAAAAATCATGCAGTGTGAACACAGCATTAGCTGTTTTGGATGGCTAGAATGTTTTGCTTATGTTTTTTAGACATTTTACCAGTTCTACATTAATGATATGTCTCAGTTCAGAATTCATTATTGTAGATAACATGAGCAAGCTCACAATAGAAACAGTAAAATAAATTATGCTTGATGTAGTAGCAAGAACTTAAAAATAAACATCGCTGGGTTGAATTGTTTTCAAGTCATGGTGGGCAACATATTTAGCCTTGCCGCTGGTGCCATTGATCTCTGGGGCAGTTGACAGATGGTCCCCCTGTCTTTTCCTCTCTCCCTTTCCCTCTCCCTCTTTCTGTTACCGGGGGACTTCAAAAGAGAATTATAGGGGTGTCGCACTCTTTGAGAAGGTCAGTGACTCAGAATGAGACGGCACAGTCTGAACATTTTGTTTTTTGTTTTTATTTAAGAATACATGAAGAGTGCGGTGACTTATTAGATATTTACCTTTGCGATACAGGATTGGTCAGCTATGCTCCCGAACATGGTACTTTAATGCATATTTAACATAGTAAGTGATGATTTGAGCATGATTAGCTATTAACAATCTCTCAACAATCTGCCACTGAACAATAGCCTAGCTAGCAGTGCAGTATATTGCTTTTTAATGTTAGGGTGACCAGAGAGATGGGGTGTGAAGTGAATCGTTTGAGTTGAGATATGAGAAAATGGAATTCAGTCTGTTAGCTAGCTATACTCATTTCCTCTCCTGCCCTGGAGCTTATTTTGACCTTGCCGTGTGGCACCTCCTGAGAAGTGGGGGTGGGCAGAATAAAAAAAAAAAGTCTTATATTGTACGGATGGTCTGGATTCTTTTCAACCTCTTGACCACCGTGTATTACTGTTGATTCCTTTAGCTTGTGCTAACCATCGGGGTTAGCTGTGCAGGCAAAGGTTTTCAAAGCTTTCCTCCAGGGTTTGAAACACTGTGTTATTATGCATGTGTGACTGAATGCAATAGGGCTGCTTGTCCCCTTCCTGTGCTTTTGACCCCACAACACAAACACAATTACACAAGACTCTGTTTCTTCAGTCAGTGCTGTCTTTACACTGGTTCTTGTGAGTGTTCCATGAATTTAAAGTACTGCCCAATGCAAAATGTTTGTTCTTTCTGTTTTACTTTTGATATTTTTACCATTTGAATGATAACTATAATCAGAAATGAGACTGGAAATGATAGACAGAGGGTTGGGGGGAATCAGTATAACTGGTAAGTCAAGCCATATCTATATAATTATACAAATTAGATCTCTACTTGGTAATAAAGAAACATTAAAAAAAGACTTAGATGTTTTTGGTATCAGACAGTGACAGTTGAGAGCCACCAGCAGAGGGTTAAGAGAATCACTACTAAGATCAGATGGAGAAGCCCAACGTGTCTTCTAATTACTTAAGGACAGATGCTTCTTACTTGTGTTGATAAGAGCTTTATCAAACCAAATATCCAATCGCATACACTAAAACTCCTTTTAAATAAATAAAACCACAGCTTTAAGGATTAGGTAAGCATGAAGATAATGACAATTTAAGTGCCAAATTCAGTAATGTTTGTAGTATAGTTTAAAATAGTGCAGTAAAAAGTTACTGATATTTCTTTCTTTCTTTGTGATGAATGAAATCAAGCTCCACCTTCTATTATTTTGCATTGAATATTCATTTTATTTTGGAAAAATGTATTAATTGGTATTTTTTTTTTTAAATCTTGTTATTAATTTTTAATCCACAATATATTGGAACAGACATTAAATGAGGTCTTAGCATGTAAATTATTTTTTTTGAGACAACTGGTGCTCAGTGTCTTATTCTGCTGTTGAAGGGTGTGTCTCTGACAGCCTCCTTATCAGAGGCACTTTACTGTTATCTTCATCATCATCATTTCCATCTCTGTCTGCCTTGAGCTTGCTGGTTGGTCTGGGTTAGCAGTGCAATAGATGCACTGGACATGATTTCTGCTGACAGTTGAATTCAGGGTGAGGTTACCGGGGTAGAATTGGTCTACACAAAAGAAAAATAGAATGTGGTGATAACGATACGACAATACACTTATCTCAAATTTACATTAATACTGCAGTAAATACAATCCATTTCCTATGGAATGAGGACTAATGACCTTGAAGCATTTTGTATGTCATGGCACAGGATTTCCTTATTTGCTGTATTTGATTATTGTTGGGTTATGTGTGACAAATGTGTGTGTCCGCATTAAATTGCTTGTAGAATTGAGCATTGGGCAGTTAGAGAAATGATAATGTGCAGGAAATCGTTTTATAAATTCAAGCAGCCCCTTTTAAACGGAAACCATAAAATGTAGTGTATATTATGTTTGCCAGGAAGCCAGGAAATTGTTGCAAGGGTTAAAGTCAACCTGATTGACATCTCGCCATGCTTTAGGCCTTCTCTTCACAGCTTGCATGATTTCATTTCAAACAGGTCTGGTTGTGTAAGAGCAGATCTCAAGGGAAAAACAAACACACATACTGTATAAAGACATACAGCCATGCATAAATTCACATTTTGAATCGATGAAGTGTATTTTATTTGCAGTGACCGGCCATCATTAGTTCTTTTTTCCCAAACTTAGTGACCTGCCTACATAGTCAGCAGTTTAAGGCATCATAGTCCAACACAAAATTTACAAAAGGTAGGCAGCATAATTATACCTTCAAGGTACTGTTTTAGTCAAATTATAATGTAACATCACATTTATACTCAAGGAAGAAGGCAGTACTAACAATGTAACCAGTATTGCAAAAAGCTCAGTATATACTGTGTATACACACACAACTGTAGTTCAGCCAAATGATATTATAATAAAGACAGATTTTAATTTGTATAACTGATGAAAATGGTAAACTTTTACACAAAATGTATACCATTTAATATATGTAAGGTATTATCTTATTCACATGGTTCATCACAACTGTATGATGTTCAAAATCTGCTGCTAATGAAGATTAATTTCAGGATGAACCCTCAGGAGATAACTGTTTATATAGACAGGTCACTAGATTTGGAACAGTAGGTGAATCATAGATTGTATAATGAAAAAGCAAAAAAAAAAAATAATAATAAATAAATAAATAAATAATAATACTAAATAAATAAATTCAGATTTTTAAAAATCTGATTGGATTTTATGCATTTATTGTTTATTGGACGTGTTTGCACATTAGAATTAGTTATAATTATGCTTTAACGTCTGTCCACCAAAATGTGAATCTGGTGACTAAATGGTACATAATAAAGTGAAAAAGTGAAAAAAGTGAAGTGAAAAAAAGTGACGTGACATTCAGCCAAGTATGGTGACCCATACTCAGAATTTGTGCTCTGCATTTAACCCATCCGAAGTGCAAACACACAGAGCAGTGAACACACACACACACACACACACACACACTGTGAACACACACCCGGAGCAGTGGGCAGCCATTTATGCTGCGGCGCCCGGGGAGCAGTTGGGGGTTCGATGCCTTGCTCAAGGGCACCTAAGTCATGGTATTGAAGGTGGAGAGAGAACTTTACATGCACTCCCCCCACCCACAATTCCTGCCGGCCCGAGACTCAAACTCACAACCCTTCGATTGGGAGTCCGACTCTCTAACCATTAGGCCATGACTTCCCGTAATACCAAAACACAGTGAAAACAGGAATTGAAAGAGGAACTGCAAACAAAGATCAAGTTTTGGTTTGTACACCTCTGTTAACATGGAAACATGCACAACCCTACTGTTTCCATTATGTGTGCACTGAGACCATGACTTGTGTGCAGTTTTGACAGCCAAAAGATTTGTAATGTGATTACTGTCATGACCAACATCTCCATGCCTTGGCATGCAGTGTGTGACTAATTCAATCTAAGTCCTAATCGAATTTCTGCATGTCTGCAAAACAGAGAAGCGGAAGGAACACGCTCATTTACGCAAGCATGTAACATGGAAATAATGTCAATTTATCTCTTAAAACATCCAGAAATATTACAAAATGTATATCGTTTATGTCCTTATGTCTGTAGTTTCAGCCTGTTAAGCACAATTTTAATCGTCAACAAACATGTGCTCGAAAGCAGCCCTATATTTAAGCATGTTGTAAAATAACTCTTAAAGAGCAATACTTTCCAGTGTATTTCCATGTAAAATGGTCAACTCTCTGATGCATGCTCATATTTAGTTTTATGTCAGTTGAGTGAGAGCTGCTTTGTGGGTCTTCCTCAAATGTCCAGTTTTTGAAGTCAAGTGGTGGTTTATGCGCAGTAGCGGCACAGTTGTGTTTTTGAAAGCCATAATTGCTTTGCGGTTGAGACGGCCTTAACCGTCATGGGGAAATAATTGTGTAAGCTTTTCTCAGTTTTATGTGAGGACATATCTTGGGTTCGCTTGTATGAATAAAGGGCAAGAAATCAACTCTTTTACCAATAGTCACTAGAGGTTACTAACATTGCTCTTGTATAATTGATAAGAAACAGGCAATGTTAATTATTCATGTACTAAATGCCACTGTGCTTGTTGATAACAGGTATTTCTACTCAACTATAGCATTCAAACAAACTCTGTTCTGCTTTGTTACATTGCCAATGATACCCAGTGCTAATTAGCTCCTCAAATTTCCAGGTTTTGTTAAAAAGGAATTACTTAAACATTAGCTGCCAATGTATGAAACTGGATGCTCACTAGGGTCTGAAAGTTGCAGAAGAGCAAGTCAGTTGAAACTCCATTATGAATGATCACATCCAGTGGTCTAGAGTAAACACTTAAGCGCTGAGAGAATGAGATTTGTTGATCTATGCCACAGATGTGTTGTTTGTCACTAGCAATAAAACGACATCTTTACACAAACCATTATAAAGTCAAACATCCCAGTGCCTCTTGATTCTCCATTAACAGTGAGCAAAATGGTTGCATCAAAACATCAGAGTCTAGGTTCGAATTAGAACAAAATGCAAAGTTGGCCAGATTCAGACCGGGTTCGCCTCAGAGACTTTATTTGAATTCTCACAGACATCCATATACATGCATTAGCATGTCAGTTGATGCTTAAAGTTGTTTTCTGATTATAAAGTTCCAGGCCTGTTTAATCAATGGCCTGATAAGGAAATGTAAGTATTAAAGGAGTCATACCCTCGTATTACCTTGGATACCTACTGCTGTATTATAGTCTTTCAGGCCCTTCTAAAAAAGAAAAGTGGAAAAAAAATAAACACAGAGCTCCTCAGACCCTTATCTCTGTAGGCATTATTGTCTCGCGAGATCTGATGCGATATTTTGGCTGTCGTGGACGATCATTATAATAATGCAAATGAGGGGCACGTTGATTGGTTGCAGGAAGGAGGGGGGTTGACACCTCAGGTAACGCTTTAGCATATCATTACAAACTGACATCATGGCGCAAGTTGTGAATGAACGCGACCAGCTTCCCGGCCAGTGTATAAGTATGAGGCGCCGTTTAGGGCTTAAATCAAACTTCATTCACGCACACATATGAAACACGCTTGCATATATACTAAGTACTAGTCACACATACATGTATATGAACTATCTACGCACATAAAGTTACTCACATGAGACGTGAGCACAGCACACACACACAAATATAAGACGTGAGCACACACACACACAAACTAGACGGGGCCTCATGTAAGCGTTAGGCAATAAATAAACAATAACCGAATTCATGATGATCTCAGTCATTTGTTTTTTGCAAAGTACGTTAGCAGCCATTCCCCATACCTCGAAGCTAATACTCCCGCCAGAGTTGTGCCTGGACGCGTTCATTGAACGATAATTCATGAACTTCATATTTTGGACTGAACTGAACGTACCGCATTACTGCCTGATGAACGTTACTGTGAAGTCGTTCATTCTGGTGTCTGTGAACGCCACTCTCTCTCAGTTAAAGCCTTCCAGGCGAAAACCCACCGTAAACCGGCCTTAATATGTAGCGGAAAAAACACCCAATCTGGCAACGCCAGACTCTCTTGTTCAAACTCGCTCATCAAAATGAACAAATCTTTTTTCGAGTCATTTTGTTCATTTAAAGGGCTTTAAATGTTACTATTAACTAGCAAATTCCCTGAACACATCAACCTACGCAATCTTGATCATATTCTGAATTAAGAAATCATTATAATGCAGTCAAAAGTCCGTTTTTGCAGTCCGTTTACAGGGAACATAAATAATTACTTCACCTCCAGTCTTTCGTTTATTTGTCTAGTGACAGACGCAATAGCATACAATAACCGCATTAGCAGTTATGCTGTTTGTTACACACAGTAGAGCAATAAAAACACAGTCTTACCATTTCAATTGCAGGCAATTTTGTTGGAATGGCGCTTTTCCCGAGCTTCGATGCCAACTTCGCCTGATATTGCCCCAAATTTGTGAAGGATTTCGGCGTACAATGTTTAGCACAAACACGTAACGATAAACCAGTGGAAGGGTTGAAGGAACCGCGTCATTAAAAATGAATTTAATCCACTGGTCTCTGATAGCTAGGTCCGTTCTTGGTAGAGAAAACACATTTACATGTTGATTCTGGCAGTCAACCACAGAGCAACTCACATGTGCACTAGTTCCAGCGTCTTTCTCGACTGAATATGAGGGGGAGAGGGGAAGGGCGAGCTTCCTGCTGTGGTGTCCATATATGGTATATCCTGCCCCGTCTTGACGTCAAGACGGGGAAGAAATCAAAATCTCGTATTTGAGTGCGCGTGCACGTGGTCTATTTTACAAACCCTGAGGTAAACAAACGCTTCACTTTTAAATATCGGCTTCCCGGCCAGTGTATAATCGTTAGGCAATCATAACATACATTGATTCTCGTGGAAAAGTGAAAATTGTGGGTCATGACTCCTTTAAGATGTTCTTTTTGTTTCTTATTTTATCTCTTTAAAAAGATTCTTGTGAGTCTGATGATTAATTTGAGATGGTGAAAATCCTGCCAGATTGTGCATCTTTTAATCAAAGAATATTTTAGATTCTGAAGATTTGCTTGAAGTCCCCATCGACGAATATTTCTGCATACATTCATTCAGTGGCAGCAGCTTTGTCCAGATTTATTCTCATCCAAAAAATTTTTGACATCACGCCGTCTCTACCAGGGTAAAATGAGTTACTGCTGTTTTTAGAATCTTTAGGTGGTTTCCTTTTTAAATCTTAAAACTTCAAGTTGATGATTTTGCCTAGGATTGGATAGAATTAAAAGATTGCATAAATTAAATTAAATTAAATATGTAAATGACTCAACTTACCCCACTGGTTGGCTCATCTTACCCTAGGTCTGAATTTTTTTGAGACAGCAGAACTATTTAACTTATTTGAAATATTTTTCTTTCTAAAATGGACATCATAAAGTTTGAATTTGTATGATTTTTGACTCATCAAATAAGTGTTAAAAAGTGGCCTGTCTTATCATGTTCTTTCTACATACGGTAGGAGAATTTTAGGGATTCTTAAAACATTAAGAATAATAGGTAATTAGTAATAAAATGACTTTGTTGTGTCCTCTCGGTTGAATACAACTATGTGTGCTATCCTTAGCAGATTTCAGACTGGCCAAATCTCCTCATCTTTGCATTGAGAAGAAGACTGGAGAGCCCTTGTTAAAAGCAAATATTTTGCCCCAAAGCAGAAAGAAGCAGTTGATCTCGTGTTCCCTCCACACATGGTCTCCAGTTCCACAGCTGGTCTCTATGACCCTCCATGTGATGGAGGTGATAGGATCACTCTGGCTTGAGGTCATTTCTGAGTTATGCTGTTTTTGTTTATCACACAGCATTGCACCACCTCTTGCCTCCTTGAGCTTCAGAAGACATTGAGCAACACTTGTGCTCAATCTTTGGCAAGAAAACATTGTTCCACATGGACCTTTTTTCCAACTCTCTCTCTCTGTTGACAACAACAGCTGGGTGGACCTCCTCAGCTCCTAAGAGGCTTGCCAGAGATGCAGCTGTGATGTTGGAGGCTTCTCTGCTCCAGTCAGATTATAAACCCTGCTGTTGTCTGGGCATCACTCCCAGTTCACACTTCCCTGCCCCTGGAAATGCAGGGATTCCTCACCAAACTTGAATGCTTCTGGTCAGTTTTGACTGGTATGGAATATGCTTTTCCTAGGGAAAAATTTAAAAACTTGATTTAAGGTCAATTCCACTTCTTCTACTGAGCAGGGAGATGTTTTAGCATAACCAGAACTTTTTCATAAATAAACTATGCATTTTATGATGCATTTTATGATTTTACAACTTTTTCTGTCCAGTTTGTTTCTATGAAACCTAATACAATTTTAGCTTGTATTGAACCTGAAATATTCCTTTTAGTTTGACCATTTGAAGACATCTTTTTTTGACAGCATGTTATAATAATACGTCAACAACAACAATAGATATTGTAAAAAGATTCTTGCAGTCCTCAGAGAGCTCTCTGACTTGAAACAAGTTTAGAATGGGAATTTCCCTTTGTCATGACAGATGCATTCATGAATAGGAAGTCATCTTCTTCAAGGTGACAATAAAAAGGTTTTATTTTTGTTAGGTGCCCAGACTTTGTGTCCAGAAGAGTGGATATAGTATTGTGTCTAACTTTATTATATTTAAATATCCATAAAATGTTCCATCCTTGGTGTTTTGAGAAATCCCTTCGTGTTGCTTTCTTTGCTTAATACCTCTGAATTTAAAATCAGATTTGTCATGACAGTAGGTCTATTTCATTGGCAACACTTTCTAAGCCGTTCTCATTCAGTTTGGCCTTTTGCATGATTTTGCGAAACAGTTTTCTTCTGAAAAAGTGTCATGGGATTGCAACATGAGTGATGCAAGATAAGGAAGTCTTATAATACTTTCTGGAAACAACACCAGCATGATTAGACCAGTGCATCACTGCTTTCTTTCCTCTCTGTAGTTATTCCCCAAGGATATTATTGTGATTTTTGTGCGGATATTCCAATCCGTCTTCTCATTTCCTGCAGTGTGTCTTCTACCATTTGGCCAAGCGTCGGCAGGGCATTGTATTGTTATTTAAGAGTCCCTTCATTCACCAGATGCAGTATGCTTGCATGTGTATCTGTCTTCCTGTCTTCCTGTTCATGTTGGCGAGGTCACCACTCTGTTTCTAAGTACAGAGAAACTGAAAAACACACACACATAAGGTAAACTGGAAATAAAACAAACTTGTGGTGGAGAAGCTGGAAACTATACCCTTTCCCCTAAACCACAAAAGAATCTGAAATGGATTATTACTCAGAGTAATTTAAGAGCATTGCAGTGTATTGTTGGTAAAATATCAGGCAGCTTGTCAAAGTAGCGACAAATGTTTTTCTGGCTCAACGCTACACCATTAAACTCCATTAACAGCCATTTGGGATTCATTTGGCCTTATTTAGATCCCTATCACCCATTATACCTTAATTAACCAATTAAACATCATCTGTTCCTCGGCTCTAGTAATAAAATATGGAAAATGAAAACATTAATGGATGGAAATTGATCACCATTTGTAAAGACCGATGGATCCAGCAAGAGCTCCATGCTGTGATTGGTTTCGTACACTTTCCAGACAAGACCTCTTAGAAGAGTGGCCTGTTTCTGCCAAAAAATTCTTCTCAGAGCTTTCAGAACTCTATGACATCCTTTTACTTTGTGCATTTTGCTTCTTGCTCTTAACAGCATTTTCAGAAAGGCAGAAGATTCCAGTAAGCATCTGTCTTCACCCTATTAGCTTCTTTATTGACAGGCTATGCTTCAGTTGCTAATTATGAAGACACTGCCTGTCTTTTAAGCATGTGGCAGTCTCAGATTCAGATGGTGCTCTAAGTTGGTAGTGCATTTTAGAGATGAAAACACTTCACAATCTAGTGTGTGGATGTTGAAATATTAGGTTAGACTCTCTGCATCAACATCTCTGAAGTTCTGAAGACCCCATAATCTCTAACTGTGATTCACTCTCTTTGACTCTTCTCTCCTTGGGAGACTGAGATCCAGAAGATTTGGTTATTAGGGTTAGCATGCATGAGTTACCACTTTTCATTAAATCTGTGATCTCATTTAACTGACCCTTTGTGTGAGGTCGTCCTCAATGTTTAGCTGTATTCCCAGCGGGGCCCGTTGTCCAAATTTTGGAAACCACATCTAGCTATCCACTGGGCAGTGATCTATTGCATGACCCAGAACTTTTCCAAACAATAGAGACTATGAAATGCTAGTTCAAGAACTAGAGCCTCATAAATCCCAATTTTACGCTAACTGTAATTATAGGATTACTGTTAATCTTCCATCCTGTGATAGAGGGTAATTTTTAAACCCTATTAAATGAGGTGTGACTACACCAATCCAAGCATTTGACAAGTCCTTTATGTGGGTTTAGTGTTTGCCATTAGAATGCAACACACTTTACAGCCTTTGTTTTATTGTGTTCTCTTTTGAGCTAAATATACAGTAGAGTCCTCCCATTCCTTTAGAAGCTTCCATTCTCCCAGTCCCTTGTCGTCTCAATATATTACTGTAAAACACGCTAACTAAGCTACTGTTGGTTCTCTGCTCGTCGGCCTGATTCCAATTTTTTTTTTTAAAGCATGTACCATTAGAATTCTCCCAGTGTCTTAGCTTTTCCATGGACAGTCCTGAATCAACTTGTATACTCCTGAATAGTCTGAGAAAAGACAATGGCTGAATTGCTGGTAGTGGCTGCTTTCAACTCTTTCTTTCACAAGTCGATGAGGGAGTAAAGAGGGGGAGGCAGGTGTACTGCAGTCCCCCCCAGCCGCATTTAACCAGCTAGCCTTGATTCATTAGCTTTCCCCCCGGGAATGTACTTGCGATGGGGGGGGGGGATGGGGGGTGAAATTTGCATCCCTAATTTCCTTATTCCCTCGCCCCGGCTGCAGCTGGGTCCTCTCGGCCCGGGCCAATTTGGAAAACAGGAAGTCTGATGGCCTTGGACCTTTCCATCAACCTCACCCCTGTAGTGGGGGGGCTTTAATTACCATAAACGAGAGTTGTGCTTAACAACCGCGTGGAATCGATTAGATGCAATGGAGGGATTGGAGAGGACCCCCACCTTCTTCACCGGCTGATGTCTTTTGTTTCAGGATGTAGTGTGTTATACATCCCTGTTTTGGATTCAAGAGCAGACATTTGCATCAGGAAGGGCACCAGCCAAAGCTGGCGAGCAATGCTTAATAATTATTTAATGCTCTTCAGTCTGCGCTTTAAGTCATATGACTACAAATCAGAGGTGGTTGCATGACTAAATATGGAAAAAAAATATTTAAACAGAGGTTTTCATTCAGCTTCCTACAGCGCACACAGAGAGTGTTACAGAAAACCCATGTAACCGAACTTTCATAGCATTGAGATTAGTGGTGTGTGAAATGAAGTGAAGTCCCGTGAGTTGTTTATTTTGTAAGCAGTCTGTCTTTTGGAGAGTGACTATAAGTTCCTCTGAGTGATTATTTTCTAATCCAGATTTTAAAGGAAACAACTTCCCTTGCCCTTTCTAAGAAAACGCCTTTAATTGAGTCATCACAATTCTGCTTATTATAGTCTAATAAACACTGGAAAAAGCTACCCCCCCCCAGTGTTTTTCTGTTGCTAGTTGTTTGCCCTGCTGGCACATTCATCAGGATGAATGTAGAGAGGAACGGATTTAAATCATGCACAAATGAAATGAGCTGTCCTAGAGTGGTCGATTCAAGTGTGTCTAATATGATTTTAACTACTACTGCTCAGTGAATGAATGTGACTCTTGGGCATTTTGGATGGAGTGCCAATCTTTAATACACTGATTCAGCCAACCATGTGTGCCATCTAGCGTAGGGTATCAGACATAATACCTAAGCAATACTGAGTCTGAACAATCCTAAAAATATACATCTGATTGATGTTTTCCATTGATCATAAAAAGGCCTAGTTGTTTACGCATTTTCTGAAAAATATGTGAGTTTTGTTAGCTTGTGTAATTCTTGGCACTAGGATGCTATAACCCTTTAG
Source organism: Carassius carassius (assembly GCF_963082965.1). NCBI lineage: Eukaryota > Metazoa > Chordata > Actinopteri > Cypriniformes > Cyprinidae > Carassius > Carassius carassius. The sequence goes on from NC_081791.1 coordinate 8,234,322, forward strand.
AGGTTTGCCAAGGCATTGCTATGTGGTTCCTTTTCTGGTTGTTGTATGTGGTTGTTCATGTATTTGGGGTGATTGTTATGCAGTTGTTATGGTGTTTTGTTGGTTGCTAAAGTGCTGCTACATGGTTTTTTGAGTATTCTGGGGGATTGCCAGGCCAGTGGTGTTCAGGGTGGTTGCTAGGGTGTCGCTAACTTGTTTTAGTGGTTGCTAAGTGGCTTTTAGTATGTTTAGGGTGGTTGCCAGGGTGTTGCAATGCAGTAACTGTGGTGATATGTTGGTTGCTTTGGCTTTACTACATGGTTGTTAGAGTGGTGGCAGGCCAATGGTGTTCAGGGTGATGGCTAGGGTGTTGCTGAAGTTTTCCAGTGGTTGCTAAATCTTTGTTAGTATGTTAAGGGTGGTTGCCAGGGTTTTGCTATATGGATGCTAAGGTGTTGTGGTGATTGCTATGGTGTTGACAGTCTGATTTCTAGGGTATTGGTAATGTGTTCCTGAGGTTGCTTAGTGGCTATTATTATGTTTAGCTTGGTTTCCAGGACATTACTCTGCAGTTATTCTGGTGATATGATGGCTGCTAGGGTGTTGCTACAAGGTTTTTAGAGTGTTGGCAGGCCAACAGTGTTCAAGGTGATTGCTAGGGTGTAGCTGAAGTTTTCCAGTGGTTGCTAAATGGCTGTTAGTATGTTCAGGGTGGTAGCCAGGGTTTTGCTATATAGATGCTGAGGTGTTGTGGTGATTGCTATGGAATTGACAGACCAGTCTCAGGGTGGTATCTAGGGTGTTGCTAAGGTGCTCTGGTGGTTGCTAAAAGGTTGTAAATGTGTTCATGGCTGTTCAGGAGGTTGCTCTGCAGGTGATGTGGTGTTTTAGTGGTTACTAGGGTTATGCTAAATGGTTGTTAGACTGCTCTACTTGACTGACAGCCCAGTGGTGTTCAGGGTCGCGCAGTTTCTAGGGTGTTGCTAATTGGTTGTTAAACTGTTCCTGGTGATTGCCAGGCCAGTGGTGTTTAGGGTGGTTTCTGGGGTGTTGCTAAGGTGTTATGGTAGTTGCTATGTTGTTGTTAGTTGCTATGTGTTTTTTGCGGTTGCTACCTTGTTGCTACATGGTTGTTAGACTGTTCTGGGTGATTGCCAGGTCAGACTATGGTGTTTTGGGTGGTTTCTAGGGTCTTGATAAGGTGTTTTGGTGGTTGCTAAGTAGTTGTCAGTTGCTATGTGTTTGTGTGTGTGTGTGAGTGTGTGTGTGTGTGTGTGTGTGGTTGTTAGGTTGTTGTTAAATGGTTGCTGTTCTAAATGATTTCTAGGCCAGTGCCATGGTGTTCTGGCTAGTTGCTAGAGTTTTGAGTTTGTTGTTGGGAAGTCATGGCCTAATGGTTAGACATTCGGACTCGTATCCAAAGGATGCGATTTCACGTCTCTGGCCTGCAGGAATTGGGGGAGGAATTGAATGTGTAGCGCTCTCTCCACCCTCAATACCATGACTGAGGTGGGCTTGAGCAAGGCACCGAACCTCCAACTGCTCTCCGGGCTCCGCAGCATAAATGGCTGCCCACTGCTCCGGGTGTGTGTTCATGGTGTGTGTGTGTGCACTTTGGATGGGTTAAATTCAGAGCACAAATTCTGAGTATGGATCACCATACTTGGCTGTATGTCACGTCTCTTTTGTTATGGTGTGGTTGCTGGCACAAATGGGGTTTCTGATTAGTTAAAATTTGATATTTAGGATTAGGGCTTTGCACAAAATCTAAGCAAACACCACAAATGATTTAATTAATATTTATTTGGCACCCCCCTCACTTTCCACTGGAGATAACCTTTCAAAGTTAACAGCTTGACCACTTTGATTGGCACATGGCTGCAGTCCTCCTGTGCATTCAGCATCTCAATCATCTCAGTATTGAGCTAATTCCCAAAGTCACTGTAATCAATAGTCCTTATATGTCACATCTCTTACCGGTAAATTCAATGTGATATATTTTTGTGACCGTGTTTCTTGCCATCAAAGCAGCAATGAGTGGTGTTTCCAGACTTGGTATACTTAGTCTACAGCCATCAGGGTGATGGCCATTTTGTTTATCTTTTCATGACTTCTCTTTCACTGCATAGGTCATTCCAGTACTGGCCAGCTGGACTGATCCGTAGGGGTCCGTAGGCGTGGGGGTGGAAGTGTGATGATCTTCTCAGTCTCCTTTCGTTACACCAAAGCTCAACAGGACAATTCACATGTATCTGCTTGCCAACTGGAGTGATCCCTGCACGGTTCCATATTACTGAGAGGAAACTTAGTGGCTACAGTTAGACATGTTGTTTTTGGATGAATAAAATGCTTCGAAATGTATGCTTTTTTTGTGAGAGAGATGAAATCTGAATCCAGCGAGGAGTGGAAGAAAATCCGCACTGTGCATATTTTGGGTGTAAAAGGTCCACTGAATCCAACATGTTCTCTCAAATCTGTCCATTTTCTGGCAATTACCCTCTCATGGCTTAATGCTGTGCACTATCACAGAGAGTTAATGGCCCTTTCAGCCACAGACTGTTGTAGACACCATCACTGTCATCTTGTCAACATGGTAATATTGTCAGCCTGCTTTAAATTCAACTCATATTTGCGTTTACGACACAATAATTGCTAAACTAATGGTGATGTAAGTAATATACAAAGAAATGACCTAGAATTATTAAATAATATGTTTTGCAACAGGATTCCAAGCTGTCATTGGTGAGCCAAACTGACAGCCCCTCCCCAAAATTACACTGTTGTTTGAGCTAGTGTTGCAGTGTTAATGGGATAGTTTATGTCATTATTTATTTACCCTCATGTTGTTCCAAACCTGTAAGCCCTTCATCTTCGGAACACAAATCAGGATATTATTGATGAAATCTGAGAGCTTTCTGACCCTGCATAGACAGCAACAGAAATACCACAGTCAAGGCCCAGAAAGATAGTGAGGACCCCAGACAGCAAAATAATGTTGGCCCAGATCTGGGCCGGCACTTGTTGTTGTGTAGGACATCATTAAATAATATCATAAAATTAAGGTTGAACCATTAATGTCACATGGACTATTTTAACTGTCCTGAACAAGGCTTATTGCTGCTTTCACACTTATGCTTGGTCTGAACCCAAATTTGATTGATCCCCCTCTCCTGCCCACTCTAGATTCTGTTCATACAGTGTTTTTTGGTTCTGAACATGGTACATTTGCATTATAAGAGTTGTAGCTATTTAATCCTGTCGTAGGTCCAAATATGCAGGAGAACATAGAGACATGAATGGATACTACAGCTTGTTCACCTTACTTTCTTAGATATATTGTTGATATTTTCTTATATATAAAGTCCTTTTTGGCCTCTGCTCAGATCAGTATATGCAGTAGTATATGCAGGGGTCTTCATTAATATTTAAAGCCTTTAAGAGAGAGCAAAGCATGACATAACTATGTGTAATGGTCAATGTAAAAGGCCGCAGTTATGTACAGTATAAGCCAAACTGTAAATTAAACCACTATCATCAGCAGCCTAATTTACAGACCAGCCCATTTGAACCACTCTGGGAGACTCATTGTATTTCATGAGTCTAATTGTCTGAGATTATGCATGAACGAAGAGACACTCCACAGGGGGCCGCATGGGGGGTTCTCCATTTTCATCACAAAACCATGGGCCACCTCCATGTGCTGATCCACTACACACACACTCACAAACACACACAATATTTTTTCTATGGTGAAGATTAAAGTGAATTAAGACTAGGACTTTGACTAATGCCAGTTTGGATGTCATTACAGAGGGTTTGGCATGGAGTCTTGCTGTGCTTAATGGTCAAACTTCAGGATTAACACACCACAGGGGAAACATAAAAGATGGTGTGCGTGATCAGGTTTTGGGAGGGATGTTAGGTGGCAAGGACCAGTACAGACTAATCCCACCAAATTGACATTGGTTTATGCCTTACACGGCATGGGCTGTCGAAAGTGTATTGCATTTGAAGTCATTACAATTAGTGATACACAGATTTTTTTTTTCTTCATTTAGCCTAAAAAGTAAATTGAATAAAGCTGGCTAATTGGGTAATTGATCTTGTTCACAGGTAATACACCAGATGTAGTAAAGTTTTTCGACCACAAACTACCTCTTGATATTTCAGACGAACACATTTTTCCAATTGCAAACAAAAACTAGATTTTTTCACTCGTGTTGTTACTTGTCAATGTTATGTGCAGAGTCTTGAAACAGTCAAAACACGTCATCTGAGAACCGCTAACTGTTTTGTTCAGTAATTAATTCCCTCCAAAACCATTTTGGCTAAAACTAATTATTTATTTACTTTTTCCTGATTATTGTATCAAAAACAGAGATTTGTTTTGTGTGTATGTATGTGTATTCATACCATTTTTAAAGTACACTGTATATAGTATGGGAATTATCAATATGTATAGAATACCTGGTAAATCAAATACATTTGCTCAAATCTGCTGTATACACCCAGAGCAGATTGTACTGAAGACTTTATGCAACAGTGCAAAGCGCTCTACATTAAATTACCAGTGTGACAAATGAACTGTATAAATGAAGCAATAATGAGTCTCTTTTTTCATTATTTGAGCAGTTATAAGCCAAGGCATTTTTACAAAGACATTTTTATTTCTAAAGTTATGAGTGGACTTGCTAAGTTAAACATAGTGAAGTCATTTGACAACAATGTAGCTTGCTAATGTATAAAATTATCAGTATATTTAATTCAGTTGCCCATAATTTTACCATAAATTGTAGGCAGTATCTGATAATTATTACACTAGTATTTAATTACATGTGAGTATGTCTGTGTGTGTGAAGCCAAAGAGATGAACTGATAAACGGAGAGCAACCTGCGCTATGCGGTTTTATAATCTGACACTTACAGCGGCACTGTTTTTTTTTAGGGAGGGAGGCTGATTAGATGAAATACAGCACTTTTACTGTCAGCAGTTTTAAAACAGTCCTCAACATGTCAAAGTTAAAAACTGTGGTGTTTTACAGCTAGAATGTCAAATAAATCTGTATAAGCACATTTGCCTAAATAAAGAAAGCAATTAAACTGAAAGGAGACCTTTTATAAATACTAAAGTCCTGTTTAAGTGAGCTTGCTAGTACAGTAGCTCAAAGAGCTTTTGGCATCTTGGCAAGCTGAGATGTAATGTTTAATTCATTCTAGTACTGCCTGAAATGCTGCCCACTTGCTGAATCGTCATATTCCACTGCTTCGTTGCCCTGCACTCTTACAGCGTGAGAGAAAGGTTTGTGTGTTGTTACTGAAAACTGCAATACTGTACACGTGTGAGTGGAGACATGGACCATGCCTCAGTAACATGCATCTATACATTAATGTTTTTCTTTGGCCTTTTAATATTTCTATCTTAATGCACATGGGTGTGCTTGTTTATGTATGGCCAAATCGCTGCTAAATGCCTGCATTAACCGGCCGCTCATCCTCTCCTCTCTGCTCATTCCTGCAGATCCTGAGTCCCAGAGGAAACGCACCGTTCAGAATGTCCTCGACCTCCGGCAGAACCTGGAAGATACCATGTCCTGCTTACGGGGGTCGCAGCTCACCCACAGGTACAGGAGGTCACTCTTCTAGCCCTGCTCTCCTTTAATAGGCCATGCTCTATTATAAAATTATTAAAATAATAATTAATAATACAAATAAATATTATAAATAATTTTATAATAATTATAATTTAAAAAAAAAATACAATTATAATAATTATCATAATAAGATGTTTATTATAAGGCATTCCTAAAAAAATAATAATAAAAAAATAAAGTGTAAAATGTCTGCCTGTAAGGCCATATTTCATTCAGAGGAATATAACATATTACATATCTCCAAGTGAATGCAGTCTAAACATCACCAAAGGCAGTCAGCAGATGTGGACTAGAGCAGCCGATGTTTCTCTGTCCTTCTCACATCATTCTCACATCAGCACCTCCCCCTGTTGTTTCCTGCTGTCTAAGGTTTACAAACACACATACAAACCCTACAGCAAAAGGGTGGATTAGCCTTTCATCACAAAGCCACAACCACGAACCCCTGCTAGACCTCACACAGTATGCTGTGTTAGTGTATTGGAAACCAGAGCTACTGGCAATGTTTTTGCTAGAGTGTTGTTTAAAGAAGCAATAAGCGCTCCTTCAACCAGGGGAAGTTGCTCGAGGAAGCTGTTAATGGTACATTATAAGCAACAGGCCTGGATAGAGTCCATCCATGCAATCTAAACACTAAATCTGTTGTGTAACAGCTGTCAGAGCCGTGGCTTACTGGTGGACACAGGTGCTCTGACGCATTGAGCCCAGGTGCTCATACAGGCAATGTGAGTTCAAATCCAGCTCTCCTGACAGACTTGAACAGATGAACTACAAGAGATTCATCAGCGTAGTGTAACTTAACACTCTATCTTCAGTGTGTCTGAGTGATTTTAGTACTGTCTTTTAGTATAAATTTACCCTGCCTCAGCAGCTTTAAAGTCATTCTATTAAAACCTTAACCTAATTGGCCTGATTTAATGCATCTTCTGCACATAAACACTAATGCCCCTGTCGAGAGAAAGTCTGTAATGTGCTGAGCCCAAACTCTATAATAGACATACTGTATGCCAGTGTTTTGTGTGGCCTTCCAGTCCTTTATGATGCATAACAATGGCTACTTTCTTGATTTGTCATGTTCTTTTCGTCTGATTGAAGTGTTCTCAGAAAGGCCTGTTGAAGGATAAAAGGAATGCTAATCACTATCATTTAGCCGTCATTATCGTTAATCAGCACAAAAGTCAGGCAAACAGAAGCGCCTGGCATTTTAAAGAAGATTAATTCACATTCACGTCAATGCTCTGAAAGCCACTGTCTTCTTTTCTGGGGATTTTTTCATCAGCCTTTTGCTATTTGTAGAAAATGTCTACAGGAATTTGTGCTAACCACAAGTGTGCAGTGCATTGTGGGTATTCGGGTGATTTGAGTTCAAAATGACTGAGATGCTGTGATTTGCTGTTAGTCGTATTTCTGTTTATCAAACGGTAGCGTTTCTGTAGCTTGAACAGTAGAGCATAGCAATAACAACACCAGTGTTGAATGTTATATGTGTTCTTCTCCTCCGTGTCATCTTAGCTCCGGTTTGAACAGTAACACAACGCATGCACATGCTTTGTTCTGCACATAAACAACACATGCTGATGATGTAGAACACGCATGCAAAGAATGAGCATGCGTCAGGATGCTCTCCTACATGGAGGAGAAGAATTGTTGAATGACGCCATTATTGTGTTTTGCCCACAAAAAGTATTCACATAGCTTCATAAAATTAAGGTTGAACCACTGATGTCACATGAACTATTTTGTCAATGTTCTTGGTACGTTTCTGGAATTTGAACATGGTAGGACCCTTGCTGTCTATGGAGGGTCAGAAAACTCTCGGATTTCATCAAAAATATCTTCATTTGTGTTCAGAAGATGAACAAAGATCTTAGGGGTTTGGAACAACATGAGGGTGAGTAAATAATGAAAGAATTTTCATTTTTAGATGGACAAACTAAGAGTAATCCCTAACCTTTACAACTCAAATATCTCATATTTTTGCACCAATGAATTAGACTAGTAATAACTGCCCTCTGAGCATATTTCTGCTTTTAGACTGTAAACATGATTTTTGCTGAAGAATGAATTGACAGCATGCCACAGATAAAACTTGTTTTGAAATGAAATTCTTTTTTTCTTTTTTCAGTTCTTTTAAATTGGAGCAAACTTTATTCAAAGGCTTTTTATGCTTTGAAAGTTGAGCTCAAGGTCAGCGGAAAATAATCTCCATCCATCCGCCTGGCTTAAAAGTATTAAAACCAAACCTGGACACCTGGAAACTAAATAAGAGCATTAAAATCATTGCAGGGCAGTCACAACTCGGGAGGATATGAGTTTATCCAGATGAGGGCTTTAGTTCGGACGGTGATGGGTGGGTGTTGAATCAGCAGAAGGTCAACCAGTTCCTCCAGCTTCCCAAAGCTTGACCTACTATTTTAAAATCAGAGAAAGCCACCCGAGGGGTCAGCGTGTGCGCGGCTGACTTCCTGTAGAAAGCTTGAGTGGCGTGTAGAGCAGGCATGAAGGAAATTAAACAACCTCAGACATGTTTTACCTTCAAATCCCCACAGGTGATGTATCACTTACCAGAGACTACAGTACATAGACATACATCCACAAGATGTGTGAGACTGAGATGAGTTTTGTGATGTGTTGATGAAATGCCGTGTGATAAGCCGACACTTATGTCCAGTATGAGGAATGAGTTTGCCTGCACTCTCAGAAACATCTCTTTGGAGTTAAAAAGGTTTAATCACGTAAATTCCAGGCTGAAAACCTGACTAGACAGAGTCCAAAATTAAGTTTTTGCCACATCTGCCATTGGTTGGTGAAATGAGAAATCATCAGCGAGTTTTATAAAATTGTAACTGTAATTCCAGCTATACATGAACACTGTATGTTAATGCATGTCTTAAAGGGATAGTTCACTCAAAAATGAAAATTCTGTCATTAATTACTCAGCCTTATGTTGTTCCAAACCCATAAGACCTTCGTTTATCTAACACAAATAATATATATATATATATTTTTTATGGAATCTAAAAGCTTTCTGTCCCTGCATAGACAGTGACACAACTGACACGATCAAGGCCAAGAAAGGTATAAGGACATCGTTAAAATAGTCCATGTGACATCTGAGGTCCAACCATCATTTTATGAAATCACAAGTTTTTACTTGGTTTTCACTTGGTTTGATAGTGACTGCTGTGTTATTTCTGCTTCATACATACAGTAACAACAATATTGAGTAGAGAATGGACCTTTTTGTCATCAAGTTAAGCCAAAATGTTGGTAATATGACCACAGCAAATCTCAAAATATCTGCCATAACCATCACACCATCATTAGTATACAGTAGTTAACTAAACTTAAAATAAAATAAAAGTTAAATGAGTAGCACTTTATTTTACAGTCCTTTTCCTTATGTACATACTATGTACTTATTATAGTAATTACAATAACCATGTAATAACTAGGTACTAACCCTGAACCTACCCCTAAACCTAACCCTACCCCATGTAGTTACCTTGTATTACCAGAACTTTCTTAGATAAATACACTGTAAGTACACTATAAGTACATGTAATTACACGTACTGTAAAATTAAGTGCAACTGTTAAATGAATATAATAAAATAAAAAATAAAATAAATTAAGCTAGTTGCTAAGTTTAGCTTGTTTTCATTTTAATGTAGTTTAATGATGTACTAAAATAACTAAAACAAACAAAGAAACAAACGATGCATCAAAAAACGATATAAACACATTAAAAAAACTACTAAAATGACAAAAAGACAATAAAATTACTATACCTAAAATGAAAAATTTATTTCTTTATCTCAGTGATACTAAAATAACTCTGCTCTAACAGCATGCTTTAGATTTAACCACCTTCTCTTTTTCTTGTCTTCCAGCTGTATTGAGAGCAGCATGTGCTATGACAGTGACGAGACTAACGCCCGCAGCATCTCTAGCCTGTCCAACCGTTCCTCCCCTCTCTCCTGGCGCCAAGGCCAGTCCAGCCCTCGGCTGCAGGCTGGTGACGCCCCCTCCTCTGGGGTCACTGCCCACTCGTTGCCCATCCGTGCAACAACGCAGATCAGCCACCTGCAGCACATCCAGCTCATTGAGGGCCTGGACACCGCAGACGATGACCTGGCCGACCTCAAGTCTGATTACCTCAGCGATGTCAACCTGACGGGCAAGAGCCAACCAGAAGATGAAGATGACGATGATGATGATATTGATGTAGACGTTGATGATGATGACCTAGTCAATGGGTAAGTGTTTATTGTTTGCTAATATATATAAAATGTTTAATAGATTGTATTTTAATGTACATAAACTATTGCATATATCAAATAAATTATAAACTACCATTCAAAAGTTTGAGTTTTAATTAAGAAAAAAAAAATATATATATATTATTAAGAAACTAATACTTTTATTCAGCAAAAATGCTTTAAATTGATCAAAAGGGAGAATGAATACATTTATGATGTTTTCCCCCCAAATAAATGCCATTCTTTTTAACTTTGTGTTCATCAAATGATCCTGAAAAAAAAGGATATTGGGCAGCAAATCATCATAATAGAAAGATTTCTGAATGCCCATGTGACACTGAAGATTGGACTAATGATGCTGAAAATTAAGTTTTGCATCACAGGAATAAATTACATTAACAAAATAAATAAATAAGTGGAAAACACTTTTTACTGAATGTCTGATCAAATAAATGGAGCCTTTGTGAGCACAAGTGACTTTGTTCTATTAAAATATTATATAATTAATACAATACAACCCTAAACTTTTGAAGGTAGTTTATATTTTATATAATATTTATTTTAAATATATACAATTTATAATAGTTTAATATTAATGCAGAGCTCATTATATTAACAGTGTCTCATAAAAGCTGCACAGTTCTAAAGATAATAGATGTTTTACACATGGAAGTATTTGAGCAATTATTAAGGGCTTTTAATCTCCAACGAGTGGCATTGTCAAAGATTTCATTGACTGATTTATTGTCAGTCTGAGGCCCCCAAAGAACAATCATGTCACAATCAGCTGAGGGTCTCATTTTGGAGCCATATGTGCCATCTTCAGGTTCTCATCAGATCTGGCTACGTCCCCCAAGGGGCCCTTCACGGAGCCAGCTCTCATTTTCAGTGTCACAACACCTGATGTTGCTGAACGCAGCCTTTCTTCTGCTAGCTGCAGCTGTGTGCAGAGGACAGCTCATTGTTGCAGATGCAGTGTTTAATGTGAACACAAAACTAGGAAATTGCAGTGGAAATGAGATGTGTTTGTTTAAGCTGTCAGCCGAGCTTTGATGTTGGCCTCTCTTAACCTGCGCTGTTGGTTTAGTCTGATGGGGAATCACTGTCAACAGCCACCGAGTCACTGCAAAGTCAAGTCAAGTCACCTTTTATTTATATAGCACTTTAAACAAATACAATTGCGTCAAAGCAACTGAACAACATTAATTAGGAAAACAGTGTGTTAATAATTCAAAATGACAGTTAAAGGCAGTTCATCATTGAATTCAGTGATGTCATCATCTCAGTTCAGTTTAAATAGTATTTTTGCACTCATTTGCAATCAAGTCAACGATATCGCTGTAAATGAAGTGACACCAACTAAGCAGGCCAGAGGTGACTTTGGCAAGGAACCAAAACTCCATCAGTGACAGAATGGAGAAAAAACCTTGGGAGAAACCAGGCTCAGTTGGGGGGCCAGTTCTCCTCTGACCAGACGAAACCAGCAGTTCAATTCCAGGCTGCAGCAAAGTCAGATTGTGCAGAAGAATCATCTGTTTCCTGAGGTCTTGTCCAGGTGGTCATCTGAGACAAGGTCTTTACAGGGAATCTGTATCTGGGGCTCTAGTTGTCCTGTCTTTCAGGGTGGTAGAGGTCCTTTCTAGGTGCTGATCCACCATCTGGTCTGGATTCGTACTGGATACGGGTGGCTGCAGTGACCCTCTGATCTGGATACAGACTGGATCTGGTGGCTACGGTGACCTCGGAACAAGAGAGAAACAGACAAATATTAGCGTAGATGCCATTCTTCTAATGATGTAGCAAGTACATAGGGTGTTATGGGAAGTGTTCTCGGTTCCGGTTTACCTAATTAATGCAGCCTTAAAATCCTTTAACGGATTTGGATATTAGAAGCATATTAGTATGTTATGTGTAAGCCATGTTAAAGAGATGGGTCTTTAATCTAGATTTAAACTGCAAGAGTGTGTCTGCCTCCCGAACAAAGCTAGGTAGGTTATTCCAGAGTTTAGGCACGAAATAGGAAAAGGATCTGCCGCCCGCAGTTGATTTTGATATTCTAGGTATTATCTAATTGCCTGAGTTTTGAGAACACAGCGAACATGGAGGATTATAATGTAACTAGAGCTCATTCATATACTGAGGTGCTAAACCATTCAGTACTTTAAAAGTAATAAGCAAGATTTTAAAATCTATAAGATGTTTGATAGGGAGCCAGTGCAGTGTTGACAGGACCGGGCTAATATGGTCATACTTCCTGGTTCTAGTAAGAACTCTTGCTGCATTTTGTACTAGCTGTAGTTTGTTTACTAAGCGTGCAGAACAACCACCCAATAAAGCATTACAATAATCTAACCTTGAGGTCATAAACACTTGGATTAACATTTATGCACTTGACATTGAGAGCATAGGCCATAATTTAAATATATTTTTGAGATGGAAAAATGCAGTTTTACAAATGCTAGAAACATGGCTTTCTAAGGAAAGATTGCTATAAAAATAGCACACCTAGGTTCTGATGACGAAGAATTGACAGAGCAGCCATCAAGTCTTAGACTGCGTTCTAGGTTATTACATGCAGAGTTTTTAGGTCCTATAATTAAAACCTCAGTTTTTTTTCAGAATCTAGCAGTAAGAAATTACTCATCATCCAGTTTTTTATATTGACTATGCATTCCGTTAGTTTTTCATATTGGTATGTTTCGCCAGGCTGCGAAGAAATATAGAGTTGAGTATCATAAGCATAACAGTGAAAGCTAACACCGTGTTTCCTGATGATATCTACCAAGGGTAACATGTAAACCGTGAAGAGTAACAGCCCTAGTACTGAGCCTTGAGGTACTCCATACTGCATTTGTGATCGATATGATGCCTCTTCATTCACTGCTACAAATTGATGGCGGTCATATAATTATGATTTAAACCATGCTAAGGCACTTAGTGTCAATAGTGTCGAACGCAGCACCAAGATCCAATAGCACTAATAGAGAGAAACAAACACGATCAGATGATAAGAGCAGTTCATTTTAACCAGAACATGCTAGTAAATTTCACAAATAATTATAAATAAACAGCAATAAACTTAACGAATGAACAAGTTCGAGTTCATTTTATTTATATACCGCACATAAAAACAGCCACACGATTAACTAACTAATTGACAAATATTAAAAAACAGTGTAATATTGTTTATTGTTCGTTCATGTTACTAAATACATTAAATAATGTTAACAAATGACACCTTATTGTAAAGTGTTACCGTATTTTCTTGTAAAACGTACGCCAGTAAACTTTGCTTCATTTGTAAGTTTTAGACATTCACTTTTTACAGTGCATATTTGATGATTACTAAGGATTTTATAGATCCCAAACATTGTTGATTTTATGGTTAATCTATATTTGAATGATCTTAAAATCCCAAGCTGTTTTCCTAAGTACTATTATCGGTTAGCATGAAAATGTATTTGTGCAGCACCTTCCATATTGCAGATTTCAGTTTGCGGTCTGTATTGAATGTCATACATTTTTGCTGATATAAATATATCAGATTGTTAATATATCCTATTTTAATTTAAATTAACTATTGATTTATATATATATATTTGTGTGTGTAGAGAGAGATATACAGAAATAATTATACTGTTACAAAATGTTAACATTAAATAATTTCCGTGTTTTTTTTGTTTTTTTTTTCCCCATTGATAATAATAAGAAATGTTTCATGAGCTGCAAATCAGTATATTATAATGGATTCTGAAGGATCATGTGACACTGGCCTTATAGTCTTATACTTTGAATGGGTTACAATAAAAAGAAGGCTTACTATGAAATGATGGTAAGAAATATGTCTGTTATTTATAAAATAAATATAATGTGCATCCATTGTCATCTGAGTCACAAATAAATGTTGAACAAATGAATCCAAAACAAACAGCAGGAGTATACTTTTGTCTGATTCCCAAAACAAATGATCTGTGAGCCGATTTCTATGATAAATAGTTAAATAGATAACATTTGATGATTTGAATCAGTCTGCAAGACTGTCCGTATAATTCACAATATTAACAAAGACATTTATTCAGAAAAGCAAAATTGACAGGAATACAGTATACCCAGATGAATCAGAATCAAATCAAGATCTCAAAAGTGAAATCTGTATTCATACCAGACTCTACCAAGCTACTGTAACAACAAAATATCTGTTTCTGCTTGGTTAAGACAGAAACCCAGTTTTACAGGACGATATTGTGTCCTACTTGGTTTGGAAATGTTGTTACAATCAATACTGTTAAGAAAATCTCTTGTTTCTTGTCCTCGCCAAAATTGAAATGAGATTTTCTCTCCTCTGTTGTCATTGCAGTGTTTGTGTGCATGTTCCTCAGACCTAATCTGCTCTAGAGGTTTATTCGTCTGTCTGGCTTGACTCGTTTGGGATGAGCAGCTGATTTGTATTTGTTAGCGTGCCGCTGTCCCTCGGCGAGGCATGCTGAGGTCTGTCTGGAGTTGCCAAGGTGACTGAGCACAGACAGGCCATGAATGTTATCAGCTCATTAGAGCACATGCAGGGCGCTGTACAACATCCTCATGTGTGCCCGCATTTGACCCCACATGAATAATACACAATTATATTTCAAAGGTACTTACTTCCATTTGAGTTATTAAGTTAGTTATTAGACATGCAAATACAACAAATTGGCTGTTTCAGCCTACTTTGGGTTGTGTAAATGCGATGCAGCTTCTTAGAATAAAACACTCATGTGAATATACACAGTGCAGCACTTTTAGAGATGTAAGTGTGGCACATTTCTGTAAGCTGTGTAGGAGCTTGGTTATCTAAACCCCTTCTGATATCTCCTCCCCAGGTGTGTGTGTGTGTGTGTGTGTTGCCATGGATACGGAGTGAGTTTGCAAACCTCTGTTTGTTATAATCTTCCTTTAGTCTTCTTCTATCTGCTCAGCACATTACTGTTCTGAGGCGAATGCAGTGGATGATGGGTAGGAGGATTAATGAACATGAAACTGCTCTAAGTTGGCAAAGCTGGTGCTGAGGTGTTCTTAGTGCATTGGTATGTGGTTGCTTGAGTGAGATGAGTTGTTGAAGTTCAATTCATAAAATATAAACATTTTATAACATTATATAACTGTTTTCTATAAGTCCAGTTTTCAGTGTCACATGATCCTTCAGAAATCACTGTATATGCTGATTTGATGTCTAAGAAACATCTATTATTATTATTATTATTATTATGACTATAAATGCTGAAAATAGTTGAGCTGCCTGATATATATTTATGTGCAACGTGATATTACTTTTAAGGATTCTTTTAAGGATTTTCGTTACGTTATAAAGTCACTCAGTCTATTTAGTGTGCCCTTTCTAAATAAAAGTATTAATGGTAACACTTTAGTATAAGGGCCAATTCTCACTATTAACTAGTTGATTATATGCATGCCTATTACTAACATGTTGGCTGTTTCTCCGTACTTGTAAAGCTAATATAATATTCTACTCAGTACATAAACTGCTACAACCACCTTACTATTAATAAGCAGCAAATTATTATTTTGGGGCAAAAGTCATTGTAAATAGATTGTCAATAGTGAGAATTGGACCTTAAAATATAGTGTGACCATATTAATATATATATATATATATACAGTATATACTGTGTGTATAAATATATTTATATATATATATAAACCATTTTATATCAAAACGTATTGGTCTCAGCATCCTTTGCTTTGTCATACAGAGTTGTTTTTTTATATGCAGTTAGAGTCTGTATCTTACAAACAAAGACTTCAGTTCAAGAACATTTCCCTGGTTTATTATTAGATCTTAAAATGTATATCCACTAGGCCAAGTTATGCACAGAACAGCAGTTTGATTATACTATTTGCAATGTAATCAGATGCTCCAAAATATGCAGGGGGTAGACGGCCATCTAACACTGACCTCTAAGTCACAGTGTGAGTTGAATGATTTTTTTTTTTTTAATGTAACAGTGAAAGCATTATAAAAATTGCTCTGTGTTCCAGAACATAGTGAGCTTCCTACCTAGACAGCATTTTAAGGGGAAAATTTCCTGTTCCAACAGATATGTAAAATTTTGTCCCAAAACTATGCTGGAGTGCAGATCTTCTGATATGTGCTGCATGATTGCATGAATATTTCTGAGCAGCAAAAGCTATAGATCTGTAAAGCAATGTATTGTGAGAAGGACGTGTGTTACTGCGTCCCATACGACTCAAAATAATAAACCACAAAGTTAACATAATGATTCACTCCACTGTGTTGAACTGAGCACTTCTCTGCTGTCTTCACGTGCTATTAGTCACTTCCTATTTCCAATCTATCAAGTCAAGATTACGAGCTCTTTCTTTTCTGTTAAAAATAACAGTGGACAGTGGTTTGTGAATGTTGATGCTTAGCCTAAATAATTTGATTGGAAGCATCCTGTGACCCATGAATTGTCTGTATGTGCATTCAGAGCCAGTGAGCAATGGACTTTCATAATAATAAAAAAACTGCGTTAACGCACGATAAAATAATTGTTGGTATTTATCATTAATCAATTATTGCGATAATAATGCGTTAAATTGCCCAGCCCTAAAATAATTATATAAAATAAATGCAAGTTGTAACTGCATGAATCAAATTTGTTTTAAAGATGGCCGAGTTGCAGCCTATAAAGTATGCTATGATGTTGGCTTGAAGCTTGCAGCTTACGAGGTTTAGGAGCAGAACTGAGAGGTGTCACAGAGAGATGTGTTACCCTTATATAATGTTGTTTATATTGGGTTCCTGTTACATGGTACTCAATAGCCTCATAGTGGCCATACTCTGGACAGGGGTCATAACTCTACCACCCATAAAGCCCTATACAGGCTCCAGTATATGTGTGCATGACAAAGGACTGCACACATAAGAGCTCCTCTCAAAGACCCGGGAGTTCATGCTAAACTAACCCCAGTACCCTGACTTTTGGGGAACATAAAGATGCCAAATTCTGTTTTGCAGTGAGAGAATTTCTGCCTGCTCGACTCGTTTCCGTTCATATGTCAGAAATACTCCACAAAACATTGGTTGTTTGGGCAGATAATAACAAATACCGCTGTCACCCATGATTTAGGCATGTGTGAAGTGTCATGGGGGGACGTGTTTCAGCTTCAGCGGGGGTCCCTCGTATGTGGACATGCTCACTGAAGAAGGCCAGGGAATTCTGGCACCACCGTGAGCAGCTCTCGCCTGTTGCTATAGCAACACCGACCCACAAATCCATCGTCAGAGCTGCATGTTGGTTTTGAACTAGACAAAGACAGCTCGTAGGAGAGAGCATGTGGGAGTGTGTGTGTGTGTGTGTGTGTGTGTGTATTTAGGTCAGCGGTTTGAAGTGGGAACAGCCATTGTTGTGACAAACATATCAAGGAACCTAATTTCAATTAGCTGTAATTTTGAATAAATAATGTGACACGAACGCTGTTCGCTGTTTAATTAATAGATTAAAACAACATCTTGGTAATACACATGCAGTGGTTTTCCAACTACTTCCATCTGAATTAGACTGAACAATGTAAAACATATGAAGTTAGTCTGTATCAGAAATGTTTCACTGCCCTTTCAGAAATGAACTGTTCAGTAATTAAATCAGATGATAATAATGATGAAGCAAAAGAGAATTAAATGCTTTAGAAATATACACAATTACAACTTGTTCAGATTTTCAGTCCAACTACGATTTTGTATTGAAACTGTTCAGATCCGATTTGTGTGTGCCATAGCACTTAGGGGTGGGCGATATGACCAAAATTTTATATCATGATATGAGTGATTTTATTTCACGTAACAATTTATATCACAATATAGTTATTTTTGCTTTAAATAAGGGTCTTTATTATGTCAAAATGTTTGATACCATAGAAATTTCATAATTCTTGTCACCAGTGTCAATATCACAAAAAACTAATACTAGCCTAAATAAAAAAAAACAAAAAAAAATTAAGCTCACTGAAGACAAGTAACAGTCATATATATATATATATATATATAATATGAAATAAGTTCTCTGTCGCTGCTTATTGTGTTTCAGCGGCTTAAACACTAAATGCTAAAAAATATGTGCGAACAATCAGTGTCATGACTACATAGCACAGCAACGTCATGTGGCCATGTAACTGCGATAGATACGATCTCTGCCGGTTGGTAAATTGGACAAATTAATCGTGTATGCCAGTATATTAGCATTATTTTGTTTTACTCTATATCTGCATTGGATTCTATGGCAATGTTGTTGTGTTGTTATGCCTATACTAAAAACAACAGCAAAACAGTTTGCAATACAGATGTTTTATTTACATCGTGACAGCATGTTGCCATGACCATATTATATTTTATGAGGCAGCGTCAGAAACGGAGGAAGCTGAAACGTGTGGCTTTATTCTCTTCTCGACTGGTTTTAAGAGTAGTGTGTATACCAGCAGTATATTGTAATTTTTCACTTGCACTTTGCAACAGCACAATCTTGTTTCTTCGTAAACATCCGACGTGTTTGCGTTGTACACGGCGTAAGACTTTGAAACAGACAAAAAAGCTATGCAAAATCCTATCTGAGAGTGATTTCCAGAAATGCAATTTTAATAGGATTTTAAACCACATATAAATTGAAACTGTTTTTATTAGATTTTTAATTAAATTTTTTTGCCCTTCACACCTAATTAATATGATCAGATTACAATTGGATATGAACAAAAATCTGATTTGGGGTGACAGTCTGAAAAAGGCCACAAATTAAGATATTTTTGATGAAATTCGAGAGCTTTCTGACCCTCCGTAGACAGCAAGGGTCCTAACACGATCAAGGCACAGAAAGGTAAGAACATCATTTGAACATCAGTGGTTCAACCGTAATTTTATAAAGTTACGAGAATACTCGTAATTTGTGTGCAAAGAAAAAATAAGGTTCAGAAAGCTCTCGGATTCCTTCAAAAATATTTTAATTTGTGTTCTGAAGATGAATGAAGGACTCACAGGTTTGGAATGAAATGAGGATGAGCAATTAATTACATAATTTTACCTATTTTTTTGGTGAATTAACCCTTTAAGTGACAATTTACATAAAATATTATGGCTGGGTTTTAACCCAAATTTCACGATTCGATTCTTAATCACAAGCTTGTGATTTGATTCGATCACCAATTATTTTTCTCCAATTTTCTCAAGGAAAAAGTCTCTCAACTAATGCTGTAAAATATACACGAGAGTCAGTTGGTACTACATTACGATAATATTGAAGGTTAAAATTGACTGATTTGTTAAAATTACACTTAATGAGGTTTTTAATTTTTATTTGAATTTCATATTTCTACTTCAATTCATTTTTTAAAATATAAACATTGTGGCTGTCATAAAAACTTGGATTTATTTTAAACATAAATTAAACATTGAAGAACAGAAAAATGTATAATGGATATGTTATATGATGCATATATTTAGCAAAATGCCCCTCTCTACAGTATATTTTTCTATCTGACTAATGAGTTTATGGTTACCAAATATGTTTTTTTCTGAGGTAAATGTGACGATACGTGACATTGTTTACAAGCCGTTATATTCACGTCTTTGCACGGCTGAAACACTGCTTACATGAGACAGGATACGGCTTATAAAGTACTCTTTCTTTTAACTTAACTCCGGATGTTTAGTCATGTTTACTTTGTGCTGAAGCTGGTATTAATGTGGAGGAGATGGTCACTTCATGGGCGCCATGCTGTTGATCGAGACTAACGCAATCTGGAACTCCACATTAAACAGCACCAAAATGGTATTTATTGTTTGAATACATGCAAAACAATGGAAAGAATTTGAAATCTGAGACTTTTTCAATGCTTATTGCCATTTAATGGATAGGAAAGGCCTTTAACACCCCGTCCATTAACTGAAAACAGGTTCGACTAATCAATGACTTTGATTTAAGATTCGATATCATTCCTTAAAAATGAAAATCTATAAATATCAAGATATCAATATTTTTTACCCAGCCCTATTAAATGTTTAATAATGATGCAAATTCGCAGAACTGACAGCTCCAGTCAAGTTTCAACATAGCGCAAAAGATGATTTCGACCTAATGGGTCGGCCGTACATGTTGATTGTCAACCTTATTTCAATGTTGAATGGATGTTTTATTTTCGACCCAATTACCAACTAATTTCCAATTACCCAACTAAATAGTGAATGTTTATTTCAACATTATCACAACCAAAAATGTATGCCGAATCGATGTCTGCTTGCTATCTAGGGTTTGATTAGCAAATTCATAAACTATAGTATTTAAATGGTATTTTAAATCAGTCTGTAGTATTTCCATCATGGTAGTGTCCGGAAAACATTGTATTATGCAAAAAATATCTGTTGTCTATTGTTGATAGTGTAGTGATATATGAAGCACATCTCAGAAGTCTCTATAAAAACAGAAGCTTTCTATTGGTCTACAGGACACATTTGCTTAAAACTTGACCTACTTGAACCAAACAACAACTATAATTATAACAACACAAAGTAGCTATACTATTGAAATCAACTTACATGATAAAAACATTTACAGACAATCAGAATCCACCTGACTTTAAGAGCTCGAGCATTTAAAGCAACAGATGACAGAACCTCAGCAAACAGTTATATTAAACAATGTTCAAATCAGTTATTGTTATGATTATCATTCTTGGTGTGATTGGGCCTTTACTTTTTGTAAGGGACAAAAGGGAAAGCTTTTGAGGTCGTCCATTATAAAATCAACAGCACAAAAATGTGTACCTCATTACTGTTAATTTGAGCATTTTGATGACAACCCAAACACATAGCAGAGAGATAGCTTTAGCTTTAGCTGGCTCGTCTCCATGGTTACCATGACAAAGCTTGCTGCCCAGCAGGAAATCAATCTGTTCTGGACTAAGCTTCCCCTCAGGGCACAAACACAACATCTTTTCTGTGGAACAGAGTTTTACATTAAAATAGATGTTCTTTTTATATTTAATATTTGGGTCATGATGTTTAGTATTGAATGTATTATTGGTAAAAGCAGATACAAAGTCATGCGTGTGTGTGTGTGTGTGTGTGTGTGTGTGTGTGTGTGTGTGTGTGTGTGTGTGTGTGTGTGTGTGTGAGAGAGAGATAGAGAGTCCAAATTAAAGGTCCAGGTTACCCAAAAATGAACATTTTTATATCATGTACTCATTCCAAAACCGTATTTTTCACTGATTGACCTCTGTGAAACACTAAAAGAGATGAGTTGAAGAATGTGCAAGCAGTTTTGTTTTAATACAGCAAAATTGCGTAATGTTTTCCTAATGTATCAAACATTTAGGAGGGCCAAAAAGCGTCCCTCTCTCCAGGATCAACAGATTCCCACAGGAGAAGGAATACTGTTTAAGAGCTTCATTAGCCATGAGTCCAGCCCGTCACAGCCTTATGCTAACTACCTGCACAATGTCAGTAATGCTAAATGATTTATGACGTGCCACATGCAATGAAAGAATGGCCCGGAGCTCTGAGCATGTGCAGCGGCCCGCCTACAACTAGAGCACATTCATTGAAGCATTCACGTTTTTTCTTTCTGTTCGATAACATAAAGGAAATCTCGTTGATTGTAACCTCAGGTGAGGACAGAGCCAGGTGAAGCTGAACGGGGCTTGGAACTTGCCAGCTTGCAGAAAAATCACTGCTATGAGGGAGGTAAAAATATCCCACAATCCCCGCAGCACGCTCATCCATCATGACTGAAGTTTTAGGGTGTAATCGAGGGATTTGGTTGCTAATGCATTCTAGGATGAGACACAGAATGGCTCTCTCTGTTTCTCTTTGCCTTTCTCTTTCCTTCTCTCTCTCTCTCTCAGACGGATCGACGGTCGTCCCTCGGGTTCATCATCTATATTTTACATCATGTATAATACATACCACATCACTCCACTTCATTCCCTCTGTTGTTTTTGTCTCTGTACTGTCCTAATGCAAGGCTATGTGGGTTGGGGAAATCTAGGAATTTCAAGAAGTGGTTTTAGAGTTGAATTTTGAATTGAATTTGTCACACTTGAGTTGGAATGACAGGAAGTGGAATTGACTACAGTTAAGAGGAATTCATATAACATACACTGTCATATAATCCATTTGTGATCAAATGTAAATAATGCATCATTAATTGTAGCTACATTTGCTCCCTGGTAGGTTGAATAAACTGCTTAGACATGTTTGACTGAACAAGTAAATAGAGTTATTCTCACAGCCATCACAACTGATTAAACAAACACTGACAGAATATTTGGAGTAAATTATAGCATTCTGATAAACTGTTCCACGGTGGTCCATACAATGAAAATTTGCTCAATATAAAAATAAATTCAGTAATAGTATAATATATGAATAAAAATATATGTCACATAATTTTATATAATGTTGTATAGTTAAATTATATTATATTATATTATATTATATTATATTATATTATATTATATTATATTATATTATATTATATTATATTATAGTTAAATATTTATTTTTATACAGATTTATTATATTAACTATATTATATTACATATATTAAATATAAATATTAATATCATTGAAATCTACTAGTTTCTGATTCAATTATAAGAAGTGAAATTTTACATAAAATTTGAAAAGTGACATTTAAAAGGCATTCTCATTTAAATTGTAATGCAAAAAATATTTTATTCTAAATGTCATGATTTAAAAAATGTGAGTATATGTGCTTAATATTTTTCTTTTTAACTGTGAAATCTGCATAATGGCAGTGGATATGGTTATTAGATTAAATGAATAATTATGAGGTCATCACATACAGTTGATTATATCAAACATGGCATTTGAAATATAGCGGTCATGTCATGATTTAAAAAATGTAATAAAAATTCTGGTTGGTTGATTTGCATTCATTGCACATATTAGAAAACTGAATTATAAAAAAAAAATAAGAAAAAATATGTAATTTTTTACTATTACATACACTTAGGTTACAGATGTTGTTTCAAACAGATGTGATGTATTAAAGCAAATGATGAAATCTCTAGTTAGGACAAACTAGCTGTTTTCTGTTTCTGTGGCGTTGTGCTGTGTAGCCCCGCCCACAGTGAAATATGATTGGCCCAAACTGTAGTGCCACATAAGTAAACATTTAAACTGCCATTTTCACTTTTAGTTCAGACAGACAAGACACTCGTCACTGCAAACTTGTCTCATTCAGGTTGTATAGTATATTTCTATCTTACTTCATCATCATATACTCATATACCAGATCTCACATGGTTAAACTCAAACCGTCTTCAGCCAACCTCATTTTTCTGGCATATTAATAGTCAAGACATAATCTTAAATTTCCTGTTTCCCTTCTCCAGCACCTGAAGGGTCATGTAGCCACTGGATAGACAAGTCAGCCATAGCTCATACAGGACGTCCTGTGCAGCAGGTAGAAACCCAAGATCCCAGTGGGGTCAAAAGGTCACAGTGCAGAGGGGCTGTAGTAACCTGAAGCAGTCATTATTAGTCAGTTAGGGGGTCTCTGATCCGTCAGGAGACCAGCAGTGAGGAGAACGTTGTAAAAAGGAAAAAATACGTCTGAAAAGGAAAGTAAATATGTGTTAGAGACCCCCCAGCTAACTCACCCCTCTGAATCATCATTCAAACACTACGTGTGATTTGAAACCCCATCTACTCCAGCAGCACAGACACTCAAGCCTTTTTCTGCTATGACTGGCATTATGCACTAGTGTCTAATAAATCATCTTGACTCACCATGAGCACTTGAGTCACAGAAGAACTGGAATTACTGCTGGAAAATCTAATACATCTTTATGTAAACGCACCCTTAATTAAAAAATAAATGCAAATAAATCTTCAGTCCACACAGCACGCTGAATTCAATCTCTGTGTTTTTACTATTGCCCAAATACTCGGTCATTAGAACATATCCTTTCTGTGCATGAGATGCTTCTTTAGTGACCTGTCCACTCCGAAGACCAAAATGTCATATCCAGTCAGAACATATGTAATGTTTGGCACTGTAATCAGATTTTCACTTTTAAAGACGGTATATATTCTTTGTGAAACATAAATCATCATCATCATTCATAACAGCGATCACCACGATAATAATGCCAGAGGGAGAAAAAAAGAAAGACACAGATGAACGATAACACCTAAAGTGACACATCAGAGAAGTCTAGCAGCAGCTTACTTTACAGAGCATGTCTAAATAAAGATCTTTCCGTTTTTGGAGACAAAAAGTAGTTCAAGTCGTGTTGCAGAGTAACAGACAACGAGACCATGAGATATGTTCAATTCAGCTCATGAGAAAACAAGTACACAAGATCACAAGACTGAAATAATATATAAACATTACATGAAAAACCTAGAATAATTAAAAATGTTGCTTTGGAAACTAACTGAAATAAAATTAGTAAAAAATACAGATAAGGAGAAACTTAAGATAAAGTAAAAATGTTAACTGAGAATAAAAAAAATGTGTGCGTGTATGTATATTTATATATATACTTTTTATTATTATTATTATTATTATTTTATTTTATTTTTTTTCAGCAAGACAAAATTCATTCTAGTGTTGTCCAAGGCAACTTTTCAAGTTGATCTAATACATTTCTATTTGAGATGGAACTGTATTACTGGAGATCAGTCCAAACCAAAGTTGTGACTGAAGTCAACACAATGACAGTGAGGACTTGAATGTTGTGAAAGTGCTGAGGCGTGACATGAGTCACAGCTGGGAAAGATGGAGGCAAACATCAGTGGATGGAGATGAGAAGAGGAGAATGACTCCTCAGACCTCCAGGAATCATTCACTGCTGATTACACACTTTATCATGTACTGTGTGTGTCTTCTGCGTGGCTGCTGTTCAGGGCCAACATCAGCGTGCCAGTTCCTGTGTCTGGTTTAGGTCCAGACACCTCAGCGGTGATGCTGTTGTTGTGTGAGGCTGATCATCCATGTGAAGAATATCAGCGTTCGTTCTAGCTTGAAGCCAAACAAGGATATTCATAATACTGTACAGTTTTTTTCGTGGGTGTTATACATCCTACCCTCCTTTTCTCAGAGTAGAAGAAGAGAAGCAGTCTTGAAGTGCTGTGGAAATGGATAAAGATGCCTGTCACTGTGGTTAATAATGAGGTCAGAGACCAGGCAAAGGCTTTACAAAGGTCAGGCTTCAATAATGTGCCTCCTGCTCCCTCTACAGGACAACATCTGTAAATGCACTTAAGAAGACATACCAAAAAAAAAAAAGTGTATTACAGTGACTGTAAGATTTATTACAATAATTACAATAATATTGTATTATTATTATATTGTGTGTGTGTATAAATTTATTGCAACAACTAGAATAATAATGTAATATATTAAATTATTTATTGTTAATTATTATTATCGTTGTATTATTGTATTATTGTTTAAATATTTATTATTATTTGTTTATTTGTATCGTTTTAATAATAGAATTATATAATATTTGTATAATTTTTATTATTCTTTACACACATATATTTAATTTATTATTTATATTTATTTATTTAAAATGTGAATATCTATATATATATTGCAACAATAACTATAATAATATCATATATATTCAATTATTTATAATTTTAACATATTTTAATAATAATAATAATAATAATATATATATATATATATATATATATATATATATATATATATATATATATATATATATATATATATATATATATATATATAAACAATTATAAAATTATTTAATATATATTATGTTATTATTACACACACACACACACACATGTATGTGTGTATATGTATATAAGGGGGCCCCTTAATACTTCATAACTTTGTATGACTAGTATGAGTATGTCTATTTCTACAAAACTATTTGAGCATTAGAGACACTTCAACTTGGTGAACAGCCAGTTAACAATGTGCTAAAAACCACAACGTAAGGTTTTCCACAGGCAAGCAGCACTTACATGTTCTTCGGAGGTTTAGCTGTGACTTCATCTTTGTATTTATGTTTTTCTTCTTTTGAATCAGCTGATTCGGTCACAAATGACATCTGAATCTCTGCTGTTTCAGCATGTTTCCTGTCCAGAGGTTAATTGAGGGCTAACGATGGCGTTCTGATGTTGTTCGCTGGTGATTTTGGTTGTAATGTGCCATTGTCAGAGTTCATTTAGTGAGTGGGAGCAGAGAGCTGTGGGGGGTAATTAGGGTGGTTAGTAAAGAGGCGTAACCGTGATGAATCATTAGGTCCTGTGGTATCTTACAGCCGCTGGCTGTGAGCTCATCTCAACAGCTGGACTCAGTCAAGCTTTCCCCGACTCAAACCCATGATCAGACCTACACTAATGTAAACCAGCACGCGTGATGCACCTCCACCCTGTGTGTGTGTGTGGTTCTGCACTGAAGCGGAGCGGGAACACTGAGACCCCCGGACAGTCTCTGGGGTCTGTTTTAGGTGTGTTTTAAGGGGTGTAACCTGTCCGTCTCTGACTTCAGCTAATTTTCCAGCAGTGCTCTGTGGTCTCTCATCTGGGAAAGTCTCACTCCCGAATGTTAATAAATCACCACAGCATGCAAACACTCGATTTTTAATGCATGAACCCAGATATAAACACGTACATGAATGTGATGGATGCATGATATGAATACTGATTTATTTATTGTGAACGATTAAGGCAAAACACTGCAGGTGAATAGGGTATAAATGATAGATATCTATTACCATACTTTACCACCTAATTAATAAAAGTACATTAAGACAGTTGTTTTCTATTTCTATTAAGTTTATTTTATTTTATTTATTTATTTTATATATTTTTTTTCTTAATTATCTTTCTCTCCCTCCATAAATCAGAAAATACTGTCAACAGCTAAAAAAATTATAATTTACATTTACTTTCATGTAATTTCAATTATTTTATTTTCATTATGTTTTTTTTCTAAACAATAAATCAATTAATTAAATAAAGTTGGAAAAAAATGTTTATAAGTAAACCTATTCTGAAAATAATGTTTGTCTGGTTTTTAAAAAAAACCAAAACAGTTTAGTTAAAGAAAAAAGCCTGCTATGAATAGTGCAAATTATTATAGCTATTACATATATCATTATATAATACATATAATGCTTTCAATGAAGCTTCTTATGCTCACCAAAAATACAGTATAAACAGTCATATTTACAAATTTAAAATAACTTTTTTCTGTTTAAATTGAATTATTTTGTCCAGCTCTGTCTCTAAACTGCTCTGCTAGCCTCAAGGCATGATGCCGATGGCAGTGCAATAGCGTTACAGGACAGTGACAGATCTCTATTGTTATAAGACCAGTACTGGCCTCAGATTTCATGAAGGTAAAGCTGAAGATAGTTGTGTGGGTAAGAAAGCTTATCTCTTCTCTCCCACGCCGTCACCAATCACCACAGAATGGACACAGGTCCCCGGGGCACTAGAAAGGGCACACATTTTCCATGGTAACAACTGTCCGGCGGACACAGGACAAGAGCTCACTAATATACCAGTAAACACTGTGGGATCCGCAGGGGTGACGCGGGAGAACAGCTTCATTACAAAGGGACCATCAGCTTGAAGAGCTTTTGTCTGTCGCGTGCCCTCTTTACCCCTGTGGAGACATGGAGGGGACGTTTAGTAGAAAATACACATGGGACAATCAAACAAGTGTATATGTGCTACAATAATGTGTATTTGACTGGAAAAAAGACAATTCCAAAGACAAACAAAGAAAATGTGTTAGAAAGCATGCAATTTATTATAAGTGTAAAATACATTCATATTATATTTTTTAATATTCTGTAACCTATATGCACTGCCGATTAAAAGTTTGGAGTTGGTCTTTATGTACTCGGGTCACCAAGACTGCATTTATTTGATCATAAATACAGTAAAAACAGCAATATTCTGAAATGTTATTTTTTAAATAAAATAAAATAAATTCATAAAGAACAAAATGTATTTAAAAAACATTTGAATGGTATTGTGTGTGTGTGTGTGTGTGTGTATATATATATATATATATATATATATATATAGATATAGATATATATTATTTATTTTTTTTCTTTTCTTCACAATTATCACCATTAAAATCACAATTAAGATGGCCTTTTTTTTTTTTTATTGTGCCCATCTCCGAGGGTCTTTGTGTACCTGCCCAGGGGTCTCCACTGCTTTGCTCGTGTCAGTGTGAAATCAATTCTCTTTCCTGTCATCATGAGGATGTGTTCACGTGGAAGGGAAATCACTCTGAAGCCCATGAAATTTAGATGAAAATGTCAATACTGGCTTTTGAGAGGAGAAATAACAAAGAGCAGGAAGCAGCAGTTAATGTTGTCCAGTTCAGTGATGATTGCAAAAGTGTAAATGTAATACACAGATGCATTTTCATTGGTAAGAACGGGTCTTTGTTCAGATGTCACATCTAATATTTCATCCGAATATAATTACAGAAATTGTAGGTGGGGTGATTTTGTTGTAATGCACAGCTGGGTTTCTTCTTTGTGTCAACACTGGGGGGAAATAACACTTGCAGCTTTTGTTAGGATAACTGAGTATTTTCAGCAGTTTTTGCAGTCATTTTTATTTTTTTTATTTTTTTTTTAGATTAGTAGAGCTAATTAATTCTCCAATTAACCCACGTGTCACTGCATTGTCATTTGTCTTGGCTATGTATCTGAAAATGTAATGAAGGAAAGTTTGATCTTCCTCCCATCTGCTGCTATTGAAGAATCTGTCATCACAATGTAGATATTCCAGCAACGATGTACCTTATTATTTGCACAAATCCTACATTAGTCATTTTGCCACTTGTCATGGAAACAGAAATACTTTTAAACCGAATTTTACAGACGTCGCACACCAAACCCAACACTTTTTTCCTCTTTATTCCTGTTTTCTTGCCACCTCGGAAGCCGCAGCAAATATCCGGGCTTGGTTTTCCAGACTAAAACTCCTCATGCTGTGAATGCTTTTGTCATTAGTGGCTTGAGAATGCCCTGATGGTGCTCGAGCTCAGCGGAGCATCTCTGTTCAAATAAACCTTCAAAACCAAAAACACTGTGTGGATTTCTTGCTCAACCCCACCAAGAAACTCGGAGATTTGCTCCTGCAAGGACATAGATGTACAGGCGCAGTCGTGTGACCTTCTGTTCTCCGAGCGGTGTACATTTAGTGTGCATTAGAGCCTGGACGGGTGGATTAAGGAGTCATGCTGTGTATGTTAGCAATACAGTTTATGATAGAGGAGAATGATACATTTGTGACATTGTGAAAAGTATTTTCCTGTGTAAGGATTTTTGAGGTCCTGGCTAATAATTCTGATTCTCTGCCTTTGTCCTCCCTTCTTTTGTCTGGAGTCCTCTTGCAAAATGCCCCATCTAGCCACATCTGTTTACAGTAAAAATGTAGAGTTTTGAGTTTCTGCTTTTAAACTGTTTCATTCTAGCTGCATGCATTCTTTATCAACACTTGAATGTATAGGCAAAAAAAATGAAAAAAAACGCAACATTTTGACAAAAAGCTGAGAAAATCATGTTTTTGTCAAAAACTACATCTCAATCAGATTCAGAGTGATGATCAAGACATAGATGGAGTACATCATTTTCATCAATACCTCCTAAGCTTACACAGGCCTGTACCACTTCCGGGGTCAGCGTATTATTCGGTAACATAAGGCAGTTTTGTTGATTTTTGCTGTTTAATGTTGTTTGATTACGTTATCTGACATCTGCATCTGCTTAAATATATGATTGCTTGTTTCTGCTCCTTCTTTACCATGTTTTGATCCAGAGATTCTGTATTCTTTCAGAAGATGTGCAATAACGCTCCCTACAGTGTAACAGTTTGAACACTGAAGCCAGAAAATTCCAGCAATGGCAGGGAAGCGTTGTATCATAGTTACAGCAAATTCTGTGAATAGAGCTGAAAGAGTTAAGGGGCCCCAAAATTATTTAAAATTATTTAAAATAAGCATGTGCTAAAGTAACTAAATAACATGTCCTATGTTAATTTATCCCCCCATAACCATATATTGGTTATAATAACATAACCATATTCTATATATATAGTATTATTTGTGGTTGCCAGGGTGGTTATCACATTTATATGGAATTTCTAGAATGTTCTAGGTGGTTTGTATGATGTTTCTACACAGTTGCTAGTCTGTCAATCACAATAAAGGTGTGGTCACACTTGCGAAATTTCAGCAAAGAAGGTTCCTTGTCTACTGTCAATAGCGTAGCAGCTTGAGACATCATTTTGTGCTGTTGTACTAATTCTAAGTGTAAGCAATAGTAGCAGTAAAACATTATATAATATAAACACCAGTGGTGATACATTTCCAAAACCATTGTCTAGACACAGTAAGGAAAATCTGTTATTTTTCTCTTTTACTGTGCCATGTCCACTGGCTTGAGAAACAGTCAATCGCTGGTGTGGGAGTGACAGATGAGAGTGTGAAGAGATGGAGGTAGAGCAGAGGTGGCGACGAGCAGACAAACAAAGCTCTTATCTGTGTTGAGGAGTTGACCTGTGAGCAGTCTGCCTCTGGCTGTTGTTCAGAC
This sequence comes from Carassius carassius, assembly GCF_963082965.1. Taxonomy (NCBI): domain Eukaryota; kingdom Metazoa; phylum Chordata; class Actinopteri; order Cypriniformes; family Cyprinidae; genus Carassius; species Carassius carassius. Next base: position 8,264,838 of record NC_081791.1, read on the forward strand.
ACAGCCGGCACGTCATAATATTATACCAGTCTGCTTCCACCGATCTTTCTCCCGCACTCTCTTTTCTGTTGGTTTTTTCTCTACTACAGTATAATGACTGTACAGAGCAGTGCTGCTGTGTCAAACCTGCTTATATTGTGCCAGTCACACAATTGCCTTGTCCCAAAACACATCAAATTCATGCTTATGATGCAAAGGCGGTTATAAAAGCTAGGCATCTTAATTATACTCAGTTTTAGGTAGTAGAAATCTCACAGTTATGAGTTGGTTTTTCCATGCAAAGCAATGTTTGATTGCTCCAGATCATTCACCATGATGTTGTCGATTTAGACAGTGAAAGTAGCTTTTGTAACAGAGCTAACAAAATGCATTAGTATTGCACACTTCGCAATGAGTACTTGAACCTCTACAGAACCTCTTACGCTTTGTATGAAATCTAGTGGCTTCATCTCTTATAGCTTCTTAAGTGCAATAATATGGAGATTCTTTGTCTCAGTCTCTGGTTTGTTTTGCCGTCTGCTCTCTGCGTTTTGCTGTGTTGGCATGCTGCTGATGCAGCGGTTTTGACCGCTCATCATGCCCCGGGGCATGACTTCTCTGACATCTCTCCCACGATCTCAGGTGAATTCTGGAAAGGAGTCAAGTGACCTTAACAAACCCACCACTCCTAAACACTGGCTGAAAGTCATTGCACAGCAAAGACTTGTGGGAGGCTAATGCTACGTGTGGATGAAGCCTGACAACTCCCTATTGTCTAGAACATGTCCTGACTTGTGAGACATGGGGACCTAGTGATGGAAATGCTGTCATTAGCCAAGAATGCTGTCAATCATATATGCTCCAATTGAGATTTATGAATTTGGACCAGAGTTTTGGGAAGAAAAATTGTGACAGGTTCTTGTTGGTATTCCTCCTAAAAAAATTTAAATTTGGGGGAAATGTGAAAGTGAAGAAAAATCCCAAATGGAAAAGAACAAGCTCTAGTATATTATTACCGTCTGGTTGGTCTATCAACAGCTGTGTTTAAATGGCTCTAAAGCTTGTTTCTCTATGTCCGTACTATACTGTGGCTATTGCATCATCATGCTGCTTTATTCATTACCCAGAAGGCTTTTCCTCCGGCATCATCATTATGGGTTCCTCAAGGTTGCCACGTTAAACACCAATGATTCCTTCTCCATTCGCCACTCCTTTCCATTCCAAAGCTATAGCTATAGACACAAAAATAACTCCAATATAAAAGCAAAAGAGGAAAAGCAGGAATAAATATATTTTGTGTGCTGGGATGGCAAGTTTCTTTGTAATGATACAGTACATCTGCTTGGAACAAGTAAACATAGGACTTTGCAGCTTTCATGCAGTTACAGCCACACTAAGTTACTGTTGCTGTTTTTTGGTAATTGACCCACAGGGAGCGGAACTCAGACTCCTTTAGGTTTCAGCACCATAGAGAAACATTGGAAGATCCAACGCTAGCATCAGTTTTATTGCCTTTATGCTCCAAAAATGGAAAAATGATGTGCCTGCAGCTCTTGTAACACTGATTCCAGGTAACCTAAGAGGATGGGCAATGAAATTTATTGTATTCCATTTCATAAACCTACATTTCAGTGCCTCGCCATATTAAAACGGTTAAATGTAAATTAATTTAAACGTATATACATGAACAGTGTTGATCCTGCATGTTGTCATCTGCGATCGTGATGACCGTAACATGATGCATTTCCTGCTTGCATTGTGATTTGTAAACCCTCGCTTCCAAATGAATCAAGAAAATTCCCCATCATGTACTGTATAGTTTAATTTTTTTTATATATCTCTCCATCGTATATTTAATTTTCACTTGAATTGCGGTCCTTCTGTGTCCAAAATTGTTCAAGAACATCTTTTAACAAGGTTATCACACTCACAGCTGTCACTGTAAAACAGTGAGCAGCTCCGTTTGTTTGTCCGAGGGAGCAACAGTAACTAAGGGGGGGAGGCGATTACCGATAGGTCAGTTGTGGACATTATCTAGCCCCATGGCCACTGACATTAATGGGCCTTGATTTGGGTCCATCTAGTTTAAAAAGATAGTTCACCCAACAAATGAAAATTCTGTCATCATTTACTCACCTTTTTGACTTTCTTTCTTCTTTGAAATACTGTCACGATCGGTGTTACAGAACACACAGGAGAGAGAACCAATTGCGGGTATGTATTTATTAAAGGGGCAATCCTAAGAATAAACAGTCCAGGCAGGGGTCGATATCCAACAAATCCAAACATAAACAAAACACGAAGACAAGGCAAGGCAAGGCAAGATGACGGACATGAATAAACATCAACATTAAACAAGGACTCCGTGACTATGACTCAGACAGACCAGGTATAAATACACAAAAGGATGATGGGGAAACAGGAGACAGGTGGGGAACAATCAATTAACTAAACAAGGAGGAAGGTGACCAAATAAGGAGACAGGAAGTGATAAATGATAAACACTGTGGGAACTGAGGACACCTAGTGGAAACCCAGGGAACACAACCCAGACACTGTGACAGTACCCCCTTACTAAGGAGCGGCTCCCAGACGCTCCAAGACACACAAAACAGAGACCAGGAGGGAGGCGGACAGGTGGAGGCTCAGGGGGAGGGACGGAGGGCCAGACTAACAGAAAGGAACAGGGACCGACATTAACACAAAAACAACAGGAGAAAAAAAACAAAAAAAAACAACATGAAGCCCCCCAGGGCGGAGCAGAAGACCACCACACCCTTGTGGTCAAGGCCAGAGTCCTCCAGGGCGGAGCGGAAGACCACCACAACCGTGTAGTCAGGGCAAACGCCCCCCAGGGCGAAACGGAAGACCACCACGTCCGTGTGGTCAGAGCGGAAGCCCCCCAGGGCGGAGCGGAAGACCACCACACCCTTGTGGTCAAGGCCAGAGTCCTCCAGGGTGGAGCAGATGACCACCACGCCCCTGTGGTCAATGCCGGAGTCCAACAGGGCGGAGCAGCAGACCACCCAGTGACTTGACTTAACTCTGAAAGTTCAACGGTGACTGGCCCTGACTCTGGAGAGGTCACTGGCACCTGACTCGACTCTGGAGAGTTCACTGGCCCCTGACTCGCCTCTGGAGGGTCAACTGGAACCTGACTCGACTCTGGACTGCCTGTGGAGACTTGAGACGCCTCGGCTTCGGGCACCGCCTCTGGAACGGACTCGGGCACTGCCTCGGTCACGGCCTCGGGAGCGGCCTCGGGCACCGCATCGGGAGCGGCCTCGGGCACCGCATCGGGAATGGCCTCCACCTCGGCATCGGGCACCGCCTCGGCCTCCGGAACAGCATCGGGCACCGCCTCGGCCTCCGGAACCGCATCGGGCACCGCCTCGGCCTCCGGAACAGCATCGGGCCCCGCCACGGCCTCCGGAACAGCATCGGGTCCCGCCTCGGCATCGGGCACCGCCTCGGCATCGGGCACCGCCTCGGCCTCCGGAACAGCATCAGGCACCGCCTCGGCAACGGGCACCGCCTCGGCCTCCGGAACCGCATCGGGCACCGCCTCGGCCTCCGGAACAGCATCGGGCACCGCCTCGGCCTCCGGAACAGCATCGGGCACCACCTCGGCCTCCGGAACAGCATCGGGCACCACCTCGGCCTCCGGAACAGCATCGGGCACCGCCTCGATCTCCGGAACAGCATCTGGCACCGCCTCGGCCTCCGGAACAGCATCGGGCACCGCCTCGGCCTCCGGAACAGCATCGGGCACCGCCTCGGCCTCCGGAACAGCATCGTGCACCGCCTCGGCCTCCGGAACAGCATCGGGCACCGCCTCGGCCTCCGGAACAGCATCGGGCACCGCCTCGGCATCGGGCACCGCCTCGGCCTCCGGAACAGCATCGGGCACCGCCTCGGCCTCCGGAACAGCATCGGGCACCGCCTCGGCCTCCGGAACAGCATCGGGCACCGCCTCGGCATCGGGCACCGCCTCGGCCTCCGGAACAGCATCGGGCACCGCCTCGGCATCGGGCACCGCCTCGGCCTCCGGAACAGCATCGGGCACCGCATCGGGCACCGCCTCGGGCACCGCCTCGGCCTCCGGAACAGCATCGGGCACCGCATCGGGCACCGCCTCGGCCTCCGGAACCGCATCGGGCACCGCCTCGGCCTCCGGAACAGCATCGGGCACCGCCTCGGCCTCCGGAACAGCATCGGGCACCGCCTCGGCCTCCGGAACAGCATCGGGCACCGCCTCGGCCTCCGGAATAGCATCGGGCACCGCCTCGGCATCGGGCACCGCCTCGGCCTCCGGAACAGCATCGGGCACCGCCTCGGCCTCCGGAACAGCATCGGGCATCGCCTCGGCCTCCGGAACAGCATCGGGCACCACCTCGGCATCGGGCACCGCCTCGGTTTCCGGAACAGCATCGGGCACCGCCTCGGGAACGTCCTCTGGGCTTTGAGGAACGGTAGACGCCTGTCTCCTCCTCCTCCGCCCTCTATTTTGGCGAGTCGGTGACACCTTGTCTGGAGACTCAGGCGTTGAGTTGGCCATCTTGTGCTGTGGTTGCAAGCTGGCGGCCATCTTGTGCTGTGGCGCTGGGCTGGCGGCCATCTTGTGCTGTGGCGCTGGGCTGGCGGCCATCTTGTGCTGTGGCTCTGGGCTGGCGGCCATCTTGTGCTGTGGCTCTGGCCTGGCGGCCATCTTGTGCTGTGGCTCTGGCCTGGCGGCCATCTTGTGCTGTGGCTCTGGGCTGGCGGCCATCTTGTGCTGTGGCGCTGGCTCAGCAGCCATGACGTCAACCGTCTTGGGAATCTCTAGGATCTTGGACAGCGTAGCGAAATAGTCCAAGAATGAGTCAGCGGCCCTCTTGGGCGTTGGCGCTGAGCTGGCGGCCATCTTGCACCGTGGCGCTGGACTCGTGATCGCCTTGGGTTGCGGTGCTGTGTTGGCGTCCATCCTGCCTCGTGGCGCTGGACTAGCGGCCATCATGGGCAGTGACGCCACTGTGGCGGACGTGCGCTTCCTCTCTCCTCTCCGTCCGCCATGGTGAGACGGCGGCTCTAATCCATCCCACACGAGCCCCGGGTCGAAGGGCGGCCCTGGTTGAGAGCGGTGCTGGATATCCTCTCGACCACTCCCTCCTCGGCGACCTCCTCTGGTTCCCCGGAAAACCACCAGGCGAGTTCCCTCAAATCCACTCCTCTCCCGCACTGTGGCTGGGGAGGAGACATAAGCCGACATACCGCTAGCTCTTGTAGTGACGGAGTCCTTCTGTCACGATCGGTGTTACAGAACACACAGGAGAGAGAACCAATTGCGGGTATGTATTTATTAAAGGGGCAATCCAAAGAATAAACAGTCCAGGCAGGGGTCGATATCCAACAAATCCAAACATAAACAAAACACGAAGACAAGGCAAGGCAAGGCAAGATGACGGACATGAATAAACATCAACATTAAACAAGGACTCCGTGACTAAGACTCAGACAGACCAGGTATAAATACACAAAAGGATGATGGGGAAACAGGAGACAGGTGGGGAACAATCAATTAACTAAACAAGGAGGAAGGTGACCAAATAAGGAGACAGGAAGTGATAAATGATAAACACTGTGGGAACTGAGGACACCTAGTGGAAACCCAGGGAACACAACCCAGACACTGTGACAAATACAAGTCAATGGGCACAAGAAAGGATGTGAAATTAATCCATATGACTCCAGATTGGACGCCAGCTCTGGGACTAGGTATGGCACCATGTCGGAGTAAAAATGGGTATGAGTTTGCCTCCCTGACTGCATGTACGGCAGAGACCCCCTTCCTGCTGGGAGTGTGCAAATCTTGCCTGAAATCTCCCTCGATTGTTCCCTCCAACCGTCCCACCCCCCCTCCTCAACTACCCGTGCTCTTTTTTCTAAGCTTGTGAAATTAATGCGCATGTATTCTGGAACTGAATGATCCGGAAGGTCTCTAATCCCCTCTCAGCTCACCAAAGGAGTGTGATCTGAATAGAAGGGGTCAAGAGTGATTAGAGAAGCTGGCACAACTGAATGTCCTGAAAGATGGTGGTTAAGGGGGGCTGGAGGGTAGTCTGCAAATCTCTCAACATGCCAACAAAATCTTAATGTGAGAGCAAATTGCTTTGGAGGACTAGACACAATGGTGATGACGAGAAGAACCGAGAAGGAAGTTAATAAAGTGACTTGGCCTCTGTCTTGGCCCAATTTGAGATGGACGCCCATTCATTTAAATGCTCTGACCTTTGCAATCAAAACAAACTTCCTAAGTGGATAAAGACATGAGTTTACTAGTTCTACATTTCCTTTCACATGCTCAAAATCCATTTGTATGTTGTGATAGAAGCAAGGTCTTTCACTTTTGTTGGAGAAGGGTTGCCAGTGGAGCAAAAATTATCAACTGTTGTTCGTACAGAAAGAGTTTTGACCTCAGCAGTGCTCTCTTTGGGGAAGACAACTGTTAGACTTGAGAGTTAGGCTATGAAATAAACAAACTGCCTGAGAATTCTTCGGCTGAACTGGAATTGCACACTTTCTGTATCTCTAACTCTCAACTCAACCTTACTGGACTCAGTGAAGAAACCCAATCTATCAGCCCCTGTCACTCCTCAGCTTAACGGTTTGCTCAGGGGAATTTCACTATTCCTTTAAAATATGAGGAGGCCGAAGTGGGGCAGAATGGCCACAGATTCAACTTAAGTTTTCAAGGCTGTAACAACATCAAATGGATTTAGTCTCTGTCAACTAGTCCCCCCTCAGACCCACTTCTTTGGTCCAAGCTATCTGGGTGGGCCAGGGGAATAATTGGGTGGAGGGGCCATGCAAAACAATATTGTGCAAGGGAGAGTGGAAGTGAAATTGAAGAGGAAGTCCTTCAAGGTTTGCGGATGTGTTTTCCCAGAGTTTAAATTAAGTGCGTGCCATGGCAGTGTGCCTTAAAGAAATGTCAGAAATGTAAATTGTCTTCATTTTCCTTCATCACTTTAGTGGATACTTTAGGAGATAGTTGTTTTCCAGCGTTTCCAAACTTGTGCAATATTTTATAAATGTCAACAAAAAACCTATTGCAAATATATGCCGATTCCATTAACCAATGTCATGTGACTAAAATGTGTTTTTTTTTCCCTCTTGAAACTCTGTATTTCAAGTCTTTTGAGGCCATATGATAACTTTGTGCAAGGAACTGTCTGAAATGAATGCCTTCCCCGCTGGTACAAAACTGCAAAAATTGACCAATGTTTAAGTTTTCAAGGATTCTTGAAAGAACTCTTGGAAGCAAATACACATTCCAACATTTCACACTTGCAGTGTCAAACAATGAGATCTAAAGGGGTCTGAAATGCATATGAAAACCAGAGGTTCCCCTCCCTCCTGCTGGGGCTCTCTGATGGTCCCTGTAAGCTGTCATGCATCGTTCCCTCTCTCTCCTTTCCGTCCACCTGTTACAGCCAGTCTCACACTCGCCCTTCTTTAAAATACCCTGTGGGAGAGCCACTCAGTCACATCAGCTCCCCTTTCCCTTATAAAAGGTCTAAATGGACAAGAAATGGCAGAAAAGGCCGGGAAGCCAACCAACTGAAGTGCAGCGGCTCCTGCTAAAGCAATTGGTGTGTTCTGGAGTAACCCTGGGTTTGACTCTTCTGCTTGACCGCAGTATAGAAAGTGGCAATATACTTAGTAGATTAGAGTGTTTAAAGAGAGCGGTGCAAGTTTTTTTCCCTGCCGCTGAGGTCAGTTTTACAGTCATTTACAATGGAAAGTTGGGAATTAGGGTGACATAGCTTCTTTTAAAATGTATTCTCCAAGAATTCCTTTCCAACGTTTTGGAATATGCTCAGCTGTCCTCCATCTCCAAAATCTGAGACAGCTTTGAAGTTGTGTTGTCTTTCTATTGTAAAACAACTTAGTGAGATTTTGTTTCATACAGCTGTGTTTAATTCAGACGATATAGAAGCTTGGCATTTTTAGCAGTCTGGGTCGTAGCATCTATTATTTAAACAGTTTAAATCCACCCTTCATTCACAATATGAACGGTTATGGAAATTCATGTTGGTTTTTCATCTATGTGTATTCTTCATGTCCTGGTCCTTTATTTGCACCAGTTTAGAGAAAGTTGTATATATGAAAACAGGAGAGATTTGCATATCAGGATGTGATGGTTTTATTGTAAATAAAGTTGCCTTGAACCAAAAAACATCATGGATGCATTTTACTGGCTCAAACAAGTTTTATTTTAATTATTTTCATAAATATATTGTAATTGTCAGTTAAGCTGTTTCGTTGTCTTATGAGGAAGTTGAGGACTGAATTGTTCTTGCACATACCAACTATGACTTGTGCACTGAATTATTTAATTACATTTTTTGAGAACTAGTGCAGATTGAAATTGGACATTGTTAGTATGTACTTCCTATAGAAGTAATTTTGTAGCACTTTTAAAACCACTGAAATGCCATTGCCATACTGCATCAGCTGATTCAGTCAAATTAATTTGGCTCAGTAATATCAGTTGATTACATGAAATTAAATTAATTCAGTCATATTAAAAACATTATTTTTTTTACCACTCTGGGCCGTAGCATCCACTCAAGTTACCTAATAGAAGTCCCATGCTTCACTTAATATATTTTACGACTTGAACTAATACCAATGATTCCACTTACTACATTTATTTCTTTATATCTAAAATAATCATGCCATATCAATATGTATCTTGGTATAAAACATTCTGCGATTCTTGACAGAAAAAAGAAGCTAATTCTTACCAGAAGAAATAATGCTGCTTTTACCACTGATGTAATTAAACAGATGCTATTAGAGAACTGTCTAATAGAAGGTTTAAGGCCACATCATACAGTGGAGGAAGTGAGTTTTAAGTATATTTGGACATCGGTTGTGCTGTTTGAGTCATGGGCCACACTAGAGGACCCAAGGGATCCAAAAAAAATCATTGACAGTTAATGATACACACATAATGTAGATGTGGAAACTCTCTATAACCATGGCAGGTTCTGAGACTGTACAGATCTCATGGGAGGATAGACACAAATATGCAGGAGCCTTATTTTTCAATGTACTTTATCAGTATGTATGTGGTCAAGTTTGTTCAAGGTGGAGTTATGGGCTGAATGGTTAGGATTTTTCAAGTGATGAACTTCTATTTGGGGTGTTCTAGAGCAGTCCAAGATTTTGGGTGTATCTAGGGAAACGTGTTAATAAAATATAGTCTGTTCTTCATCAGGCAGTACTGTGCCCTCCTACAATGGATCTCATTGTGCACTGTGGATGGTAGACTGACAGTAGAGAAATGTTAGCTCACACAGTGAAAGCCAACATTGGGATAGATGGGATTTGTTCAATGACCCGCACATTCACGCATGGGATAAATCACTCCACTCGCATACTTTCAAATCAGGAATACTCTCGTGATCATACTCACAAATTGAGTAATGCTTTGTTTGCTCCTTAGAATGTTGTGAAAGGGATAGGCTCCTGAAAGAAAGGAGTGAATAAGACAGGGAGTGTTGGTCTATGAGTTCTAGATAAGGTGGATGAGGGCTTCCAGGTCTACTCGGTTGCTCTTTCATCTCTCACTCACTGACTTTTTCCCAGGGAAATCAAAGTCTCCAGTCGGTGCCCCGCCATTATGTTGAGGAAGGGGCCGTAACAATCACCACAGTTGCCAATTAAGTCAACCACTAGGACTGCTTAGTGAACAGATTCTGGGAGAAGTAGGGGGTATGGAAAGACTGTTAGAGACGAGAAGCGTGCTACCTCTGAACTGTGGACACCTTCGAAGGCATGCTGATGAAACAAAGGTCGTGTTTTGAAACAGATTCTTCATGACCCCAGGAACAATGGCATGGTTGCCCTTGCAAAACTTGCTGCCTTGATGATGATTCTGTTTTGGGTGCCCACACTTTGTTATGGTTTTTGGTGTGTTGCAGTGGTTCACCTGCCATTATATTGGGGGGGGCGCCCTGTACTTATACTTCTTAGAAATATAAAAGCATTCTACCAACAACATAATTTGAGATCTCATCCATGTCCAAATGTGTGGGACAACTTAGTCTGATTTCTTAGAAATATAAAAACACACTTCTTCTCAAGAAACAGCGCAGTTTGAGGTATCATTCATGTCTAAATGTGTGGGACAACACAGTTTAATGCTTATTAGGGACTTGTTTAAATCTCTAATGCCAAATATGAGCAATAGCTAGTCATAGTGATGTTTTTCCCTTAGTCAAAATTTCCCACTTCACCTTAAAGTACAGTGGTTGGTGCCAAGTTGCACACTGGTATATTTACATACTGGTGTTTATTGGAATTACGCAACTGCATCAGTTTCTCAGGTCAGCCGTAATTGCTAAAACCAGACAAACTGTTCTCCACAAACATTTACTGAGTGCAATAAAACCGCAACGACTTGCTTACAGCAGCGTTGGATATGCTGGCTCTGACCACAGCCCCCGTCTCAGAGGGAGATCAGAGAGGCAGGGGAGGAAAATCATTATACAGGACTCTTTGCTTATTAGTGTCTCTTTTGTTTCTTGCCCTTTTTCCCTGTCGTCTCCTGGTGCCAGGCAACACTGCGGGCAAGAGACTGGCACACCTGCAGTTGCTGTCTTTGTGCATGCTGCCAAAGGTCCAATCAAGCATGTCTGTCAAATCTTTAAAAGAGAGGCACACACACACCTGGCTAGATGCTAAACAACATCAGGGCCACCAGCGATGTGTTGACTGCTTAATGCTTGGGATGTGTGAGTCTGCTATGTGTGTGTGTGCATGTGTGCAATGGAAGAAGACCCTCTTTGTCCCTTTCTCTCTGGCCTGTCCTCTGTTCTTAAAGGGTTATTCATGCTATCGTCTCACTGGTTCCAACAGAGTCTTGGCTTTCTTCAAGCAGACTGTTCATTTAGAAATGCAGTCTATTGACTATAGAGAAGAGTGGCTTTTCACTGTGTAGTTTGTTCATGTTCAGAGAAATGCGCCTCTCTCTACTGTCATCTTTTCAGTGATAAACTTTTTCTAAATCTAAGCCTGCTGCATGTAGTTTCAATAGTTTAAAGTATTCACATTGCTGGCAGGATATGGCAGCTGAAGCGATTACATTTGGAGCTTGTCGTGATTTATAAAGAAAGAGTCACGTTTTATAGCAAGGCTGTTGACTTTGAGAGAGACAAATCCCACTGATGATAAGATTAGTGATTAATCAGCACATGGGTTTTTCAATGACCGATTTCCAAAATTGTGTCTGTATACCCTACAGCAAGTAGGCTATATGAGTGATATGGAAATTACATATTTTAATTAATCGTTATAAATGAAGAAAAAATGTTTAAATCCACCCTTCATTCACAATATATACGGTTATGGAAATTCATGTTGGTTTTTCATCTATGTGTATTCTTCATGTCCTGGTCCTTTATTTGCACCAGTTTAGAGGAAGTTGAATATATAAAAACAGGAGAGATTTGCATATCAGGATGTGATGGTTTTATTGTAAATAAAGTTGCCTTGAACCAAAAAAACATCATGGAGGCATTTTACTGGCTCAAACAATAGTTTTATTTTAATTATTTTTCATAAATATATTACAATTGTCAGTTAAGCTGTTTCGTTGTCTTATGAGGAAGTTGAGGACTGAATCGTTCTTGCACATACCAACTATGACCTGTGCATTAAATTATTAAATGACATGTTTTGAGAAGTATTGCAGCTTGAAATTGCACATTGTTAATATGTACTTCCTATAGAAGTAATTTTGTCACATTTAGTTCAAAATAAATAAACTAATAAACTAGACATTAAAATTGTGAGGCCATTAGCCAGTGTTCCGCCTGTAGCACTGTTAAAACCGCTGAAATGCCATCGTTTTCAGTTCATTCAGTCATACTGCATCAGTTGATTCAAATTAATTTGGTCATATCAGTGGATTACGTGAAATTAAGTTAATTCAGTCATATGAAATAGGCATCGATTCAGTCCTATCAGATGGCAATTCTGACTTGAACAGAACCATTTCATATAAATTACGTTTACAGTGAAATCTCTGAAGACCTGAAGGATGCTTCACACTGTAATGCTATCTGTCATTAGTGTTTTAATGATCGAATCAGTCTGAGTGAGAGATGCACAGCTGAGGAGAGAAAGACAAGAGAAGAGGAGGGAAGGGGGTGGACATTTGGGGGTGTTTCCTTTCCTCCTCTCTCTCTCTCTCTCTCTCTCTCTCTCTCTCTCTCAATGTGAGCCCGGAGCTCTGCGCAGAGAGCCGCTTCTCATTCAAACCTCCAAAAAGCCACAGAAAGCGACCGCTGGATGTTATACTGCATGTAGTAGGCTATGTGAGTAAAAAAGCGAAGTGAGACATAATGAGCGGGCGGGTTCTGAACGGGAAAATGCTGCAGCTTCAGGGTCAGAGAGCAGGACGGACAATACACTATCATCTCTCAAGGTAACGCTGAATCTGAATCTCAACGCGATTCCTTTATTGCTTCTCAATGCATGAGAGTTCAGCTGTGTCAGTGCGTTTCAAACTGATTTAAATATCCCACATGCGCTACTAAATAGTGCTAATTCGTTTCTAAACAAACACTCATTGTCGATATAATTTAGTGTTGATTAAATTTGATTTTTAGCTCAATTTGTTAGCTCTCTCGGGAGGCCGTAATGAATTGATATTTAAACGCGCGTTTAATTGCGCGCTTTTACGCGCATATTGTGTGAGAGACATGCATGTCTTTGTGTCCGTGAGTTGTGTTAAAGTGTTGAGTGTGTGAATAGTTGCGTGTCACCGCTGGTCTGTGAGTGTCGCAGGCAGAGGCGTTGAATGGGAATGAATGGAGGTGTGTATCGGTGCATTGCGGAGGGGGTAACAGGCGGATATCTCGCGTCAGGAGGAAGTATTCTTCTATTGTTTGAGGACTGTTTGTGGATTGCCTGAAGCGCAGGTTTACTCGCTGATGGGGACGTGGGGTGTGCTTGTTTCACCGTGTTTCGGTATATACAGTAGGCTGGGACGTGGGCTGAATTCCCATCTGACCTAGATAAGAGGATGCGAGTGGGGTGCTGAGCCAGTGCTCCACATTTTCAGTAACTGTATAGTGGCTGCGTCTCAAAGCTGAGCTGAGCTGTCTATCTGGACATTAAAGATGCGTTCTTTATTACATTCAGATTCAACAGGGGGCGTGTCCGCTGTCATAGCAAGAAGAGCATCCTTCTGACAAAGGGAATGATAATTAGTAGGCCAATAACTTGCGGTGGATTGATGGGGTTTCCCTAGATAGACAGATAGATAGACAGATAGATAGATAGATAGATAGATAGATAGATAGATAGATAGATAGATAATATTGCATGTGTGTATATTCGTAATGTATGTTGGAAAATTTGTGATATATATGTACAATATTTGCATGTCCTGATTTTGCTGAATTTGATGTGTTCAGAGGTCAACATATTTTGTTGACCCTCTGACAACATTTTAATCCAAAAATGTTGTCTTGACCATATCCCTACACCTAAATCTAACCTTAACCATGAATATTCCCTAAAACCAGAGGAAATGATAGATGAATGACACTGATGTGCAAGCACCAAACACAGATTGTAGGCCTAAACTTTACAAAAACTATAAACTGGATCTTGTAGTCTGATTGGTTAATCACAGTGTTGTCCCTGGGTCAACAAAGATGTTTATCCAGAAACATGTTGTACTTGGTAAAATCAGGTTCTGCTACAATTATTTACTCTATAATAAAATAAACTCTCAATAAAAGATTTCTATGTACGCACGTACGCACACACACAATTTACTCTACATTAAAAACATTGTACTAACAATTTATTTAAAAAGTATGATATTTTAGCAACAATAATTAATTATTTGATAAATTATACATTTTTAAACGTATAGGCTACTTATATAAATTTCAATTATAAATGAATTGTTTCTGTTCCAATTCTTTTGATAGTTACCCGATAGTTAATAATATTCAAAGATTTGAAACAGGTTGCTGCTTCTCGGACTTCTGTTAATCTGACAGTCCCAAAATTAGTCCTTGCCATTGTGGCCAATATGTTTTGGTCTATCACTAGTAATGTTCTTAATGTTGTTCCTGTCGTTCAATCTTACACATCAGACCACAAGAAAGGAACTTACATTAAAAAAATATATATAAAAAATTAATTAACTAAATAAACATGACTCTTTTGACCCCATCTCCGCCCCCTTATTAAAACCCAGTTGCTGTGATCATCTGAGGAGCTCTTAACCAACTTAAAATCTGACCTCTCCCCATGATACTGACAGACGGTGCCCCCTCTTTCCCTGCTGTCCTTATTGATTTTGACCTTGAATTGCACAGCCCTGTTTTTGCAGCCCTGGATGGCTGACCCCTTGTGTAATGTCATTAGAAACAAAGAGATCAAGCCGTTACTGCTCTGCACGTTTAGCCATTATGAGTGCAAAAGTTTGCTTTGTGTCTTTGACAAAGACCAGTTTCTCAACTGTGGGCCTTATCAGTCATATCATGAGCGAGTCTCTCCAAAGTTGGCAGGTTCAGCTCTTTATCTGTTTGTTTAAGTTGTTGGGCCATTTAAAATCAAACAACAGTATTGCCAGAAGGTGATATACTGTCGGGCAGCTGGCAGAGTGTGTCATTTGTACAGGAATAAGAGTTATTAGTTCTGTAATGATCAGTTATTTTTGTGCTATGCAAAGCACCAGTTTGTTATGCCAGAGTAAAGAGATTAGTTGCTCTATAAGTCACTCTCTGGGAGTTTTGCCTTGCCTGGACCTGTCAGTCTTTTCTGAGAAGTTAAACCAAACCTGTTTGACACAAACTGGCTTTGTGGGTTCTGGATTTGAGTCATTTAACCCGTGCTGAAGTCAGGCTCCGTTCTTGAGCCGTTGAGTTTTACTGCTTTCATGGATGAGCTTCCTGCAGTGAGCTGTTTGTAGCTACAGGGGGTGGAGAGGATGTTAAACTCCATTAAAGCAAATAAAGTAACTTGGAAGCTTTTGTCCTGTTTGCTATTGTTGCAAACAACCAGCTGGTCTGATCATCTCCAACATCAGGAAGAGAAGAGCACCCATATCCTGTTTTGGATATTGTGCCGAGAGTCTTTTGCAATCATTTATGGTGCATCATGAAATCTCACATTTGGGCATCTTTTTGGGGTTTGAATGGATTATTTTGGAACATTTTGTCATTGTGACAAGACATCTGATTATGGAGGATTTGTTTGTTTGTCACCCATTTTAACCCTAGATTGATGTATCAGTTTAGTCTCAAATGGTTTTTGAAGTGTTTATAATGTATATATCACACAGTCAATTGTGTTTAATTTATATCTGTATGATTTAATTCATGATAAACCGTATACATATGTGCACTACCATTAAAATACAGTAAAACAGCAATATTGTGAAATATTATTACAATTTATGTAATAATATCTCTATGTGAATATAATTAAATTTATTCCTGTGATCAATGCTGAATTTTCAGCATCATTACTCCAGTGATACCATGATTTTTCAGAAATCAGCCGATTTGCTGCTCAGGAAACATTATTATCAATGCTGAAAATAGTTGAGCTGCTTCATATTTTTGTGAAAAACTGATAGAATTTTTCCAGGTTTCCCTGATGAATAGAAAGTTCAAAAGAACAGCATTTGATTGAAACAAAATATTTTTTTAACATTAAAAATGCATTTACTTTCAATTATGAACAATTTAAACTAATGCACCCTTGCTGAATAAGTGTTATTTCTTTGAAAAAATGACCCCAAACTTCACAATAATCAACTGATTAAACAAATCCTCATTTAATATATATATATATATATATATATATATATAATAACACAATTTTTTTTTTTTATTATTAAAATTGTTGATTGCTGCTCAAGAAACATGTCTTGTCTCATGTATTATCTGTTTTTGTTCCAAACCATGAGTAATTTATTTTTAATTATTAGATTAATTGAAAATTCAAAAGAACAGCTTGTATCTGAAATAGAAAGGTGTTAAAAAAAGTGTTAAAACTATAGTAAAAACAATAAAAGTATTTGCCCATTTTAACCTCAGGATTCAACATTTACCACACAGAGCCGTTGTTCACTGACAGGCTGCGGAAAAAAAATTGTGCAAAATATGATCGTGGTTTAGCGCAGCTTGTCAGTGAACATCGGCTCCGTATAGTTGCTCCATGTAAAAGCACGCATGTGATGGAGATTTACTGCTGATTACAGAACCGGCTTTACTGACAAGATGTGCATTAAATTAATGTGATTTATCGTGCATCCCTAGTTTAATTGTATTATGTTGTTATAAGAAGACTCACTGTTCTTATAAACTCATATTGGTGGCCAAGTTGTAATGGACATATCTATATATAACTAGTACTGATACCGTACACTCCACTGCACTAGTGATTTTCATGCATTTGGCTTTGAAGAATGAAGAACATAGAACAACTCTAACAACCTCTGCAAAACATTCAACTAACTTTTATTATTCCGAAGTCAGCAGTCAGTTTTTAGACCATTGCTGCGCATAATTCTTGTTGACCTCAGCAGCACTGCTTCCTCGTGTCCCTGAAGCCGTGGCGTGGTACAGGAGGATTAGTTGAATCCGTGCCTGTGTATTGTTATGGTGGAGTGCGTGCAGTTGTCTTTAGCAGCTGGAAGGAGAAGGAGAAGAAGGAGGAGGAAGAGGCCACGCTGGGTTTTACAGTGGCCACAGCTGCTATGAGTTAGGCAGAGGTCTGGGAGGAGCGTGCTTCATTCACTCTACCTCTCTGTCCTCCCCTTTACCAGTCCCCCACTTTCAAACCAAAACATTTCCCTCAGCATCCTGGATTCAAACGGGAGTGTGTCCGTTAAATCAACCGACAACACTGGAGTGGAGCCATGGGAAACTTGAACTCCAAGCACATGTATGCTTGTTATGGAGCTCATTGTTTAAGATGTCCTGGATTCCTTCAGGTTGTGTTCTGATTTCCCTTTCACACTCCACACTGCCATAGGAGAACCATTTTGGTTCGCCAAAGAACCTTTGAGTGGACATTTTTTCTTTGTTTGAAGAACATTTTAATAATCTGAAAAACTGTTTTCCACTATAAAGATCATTTTGTGGAATGGAGCGGTTCAGTGGATGTAAAAAAGTCTTCATGGATCCATTGATTCCAGTAAAGAACCTTTATTTTTAAGAGTGTACGTTTTTACCGTTTCAATTTTGGTGGTATTACCGCTTGGCCAACATGGCATCAGCATCAGTATTAATTGACCACTAATATACTATGTATTACGTCTTTTATAGACATTTCTCATAGACATCTTTTAAAGTAAATATAAAAAATTATAAAAAAAATATCAAATTTAAGGAATGGCCTTAATTCTTAAGTATTTTAATGGTGGAAAAGATGTCCACACGAATAGCTTAGTTAGCTTATAAGACCCAGATTAAGCCTAGTCCAAAACCAATAGGGATTTTCAATATCGAATCCCCTCTGAGCAGTTTCATTAAGCTTAATCTGTGCCTGGGAAAATGGCCACAAAAATCCCAATCAGCAATTAGTTGTAGATCAAAACAAGTCTTAATCTTGGTAGCCCTTAAGCACCAAATTCACACTTTAAGGAGAGAGTATGTTGTAGACAGAGAAGCAAAAATTATTAGAGGTTGGATCGTGCTTCAGAACAGCTTTAATGAATTACTTGCAGACTGTAAATCTGGATTGAGTCTCCAGAGTTCTGCTTGCTCAATATTTAGATTTTTCCCTGGCTTTCTGCACCGTACAACTGTTGCTTAATACCTAGAGTTTGGTTCACGTGATCTGAGTTCACAGACTTTCTCATCAGCTTTCCAGAGTTCAAGAGACTGAGTAATGGACCACTGTGGAGAATCTGTAGGGGCCTACAGGAAATCCAGTGAGAAGATGTAGGCCAGGATTTCCAGCTTGACCTCACTGACTCATGTTTGTGGTATTGAGGAGCTCAACATCACACTAATGATTGTTCTGCATGCAAATTACATTACATGGATGAAGTTAGTCTAAAATAATATCTTTTAAGAATTTGGAATGGGTAAGTATGGTCATCCAGCAACTGACTAGACAGAAGTGAGTTTGTCTACATCTAAAATCAAAATAAGGAACTTTTAGCTTTATAATTTCTAACAGATTGTGGCCCTTAAAATGTACTTTTATTGGTGTATCCTCTTTTAGTCCATTCAAATCTGTCATATTAGTCATTTTAAATAACATTAAAATAACAACAAATATTATTTGATCAAAGGTTTGGATTCAGTTTTTCCATTTATGTTTTAAAATAAATGTAATTTGAAAAGATACATTTAATTGCTTAGAATTGACAGTTAATACATTTTTAATATTGCAAAATATTTGTTTCAAGTACATGCATTTTTTATGAATACAATGTTTTTTTGGCTATTGCTAAAAATATATCCCAGCGACTTAAGACTGGTTTTGTGGTCCAGGGTCACATATAAGGTTTTTTTTTTCATTAGTGATTTATTTTATTAATAATATGATTTGTGCAATTATAGGTTAAGGTTACGTGAAATTTGTTCACTTGTTGAATATCTGTCCATTTATAGATAATCTTCTTTGAAATTCGAATTTTTGAAAAAAGAAAAACATTTATTTTTGGTGTTGGGTGGATTGCTATGCAACCCAAATTCTACAAGGATTTCTTAAGAATGACCGTTCATCCAGACAACGCAGTAACTAGTTAATTTTGAAATTGTGTAGCTTCGTCATCAAATTTCTTTCAAAATGAAGATAGCTAGCACTGAATCCACAGAGAGATTATGTGTAGTTTATTAACTCCACCTCTTTTCAACTGTTCAAGCACCTCTCAAAACTTACACACATCTGTCATAATCTGCACAGATGGAGTATGTAGTGTCATTATTGGGAAGTTGCTCTAACTTGATAGATAATCCTCACTAATCCCTATTGTAAGGCTTATTTGCTTTGGTAGGCTTGCGAAACTGGGCCTGTTATTCTATCATGTTGTTTTTCATTTTAATATGTGCGATGGAAATGTGTCAGGGAGGAAATACATTTCTGTTTTCACATGACAAGCTGGCCGATCAGATAAATGACTGGTCCCGGTGAGAATAGCACTCTGCGTAACAGTGTTGGGCAACAGACAGCTTTTGGCAGACAGAGACCCTCTGTGACCTGTCTCCATATGTTTAACATACAACAGAATATGGATAAGGTGCCTGTGTCATTTAAAGGTCATCAAACGATCCATCAATTTA
Organism: Carassius carassius; assembly: GCF_963082965.1. NCBI lineage: Eukaryota > Metazoa > Chordata > Actinopteri > Cypriniformes > Cyprinidae > Carassius > Carassius carassius. The sequence goes on from NC_081791.1 coordinate 8,284,136, forward strand.
ACTGTCAAACCCATTTGAACATGTTAAGCTTTTTAGAAATGTTATCGATGTTGTCAAAACTGAAGTATAATGCAATAGTCTTTCATAAGCAAGGTGTCTTTGATTAGCGTTGTCAGGCCAATCTGTTCTCCAAAGCTTAGCTGGTTAGTGGGTCCTGCACCCCGTATTGTGAACCATCTGTGCTGCCAGTCGCAGCCATTTCTCCGCCCACTCTTCAACACACACACACACACACACACACACACACACACACATACACACATAAAGTGTACCTGCTACAGTAGACAAATGATAATCAGAACGCTCAAGATCACTTTAACAAGGGTTGAAATACATGGGATATTGTACAGGGAGATGAACAATAAACAGAGGCACAGGTGACAAATAATATGATATTGCAAAAGCCGCATACATTATAATAATTATATTTAAAAAAAAAAATCTAATTATATATAAAATATTTAGCGATTGATTATAGCATGCCATACCCCAGGTCATACATGTTCCATAAAGTATTTAATGCCAGCTATCAATTTATTTATGTAGAAACCACATCAGAGTTGTACACTGTAAATATACTTTACATATTACACTCTACTATACAGATTGCTATCTTAATGAAAAAAAGAAAAAAAAAGTCTTGATGGGCAGCCAAGTCTACAGTTCACCTGAGCCAAGTTTGGCAGTATATGCTGGCTTTAACCGTGCCTTTGTTCTCGCATGATGGGACAACTGTAGCATGGCTTTAACAACAGTGCATTTCATGCAATAGCGATCCATTTTTAAATCTACTTGAACACATTTTCATGTGTGGTCAGAGCGCCTTGTGTCGTAGATGATTGATAAAGAACACTCTTATGGTTTACATGGTAGTTTTTAGTCTTGGACATGCATGTCGTTTTCACTCTGAGCCGTCACTCCCTCTGCGGATTGCGTGTGACCAGTTGGTGCTGATGAAAGAGGATCTGCCACCTGTCATTTGGCATTCCAGTATTTTGCTAAGCTGGGCAAATTGGGATGGGCAAAGTATGAATTATGTAGAACATCTAGGCAATTGATATATACTTCTGTATGTGTTGAAGATAAAGGCCATATGCTACTGGCGACATGCAGTTGCTGTCTAGTATGTGCATAAAATAAAAGAAACGTGGAGTCAAAAGCAGGACTGGACACTATTTTTGCAGCCTTTTAGTAATATTGATTTATATATTTATATAAATCTTGATATCTTTGTGGACTTATTTACTCAATAAAAAAAGTGCACATGCTGTGAATTTATGTCAGTTAAATTAAGTTAGTAGTAGTTACATTTATCTGCAACAAAAATGTAAATATTTGATACATAACAACTAGCTTTAAGTCAGGGGTACCTGTTTATGGATCATTTCCATTATTTTGGATTTGAACTACTTTTTGGATTAAAATTTTGGGTTATTAAAAAAAGACAGAGGACCCAAGATAGTACCCTGAGGAACACCATATACTGTAAAAACACAAAGTATAGACTGTTTATTGTTATTTGTTTATGTTGGTCTAGTGTATTTTTTGTTTTTGATAGAGGTCTGTCTATGTGCATTCTTACTACCCTAAACCCCCCCAAATAGCACTTTGATAGCGTATGCCTTCTTAAGAAATACACTATTGCTTTTATCTGCTTGCCTTGCATCCATGCAATTAAAGTTAATGTTTGGTTTAGGGTGGAGGGGATGGATAGGAGGACACTTTATCCTCAAAAGGTTATTTATTTATTTTTTTCAATCTGGCGGGGCTCTGGCTGCAATTACGGTGTAGCCTTGATACAATGTTATTGTGTTTTTTGAGAGGGCAGATAGAGGAGTGTGCTTCAGTTGGAGAAAGATGGCTCTAACAGCATTAGGGCAATTAGCTCAGTGGTGATTGCACATGCACATTTCTCCCTGCTTTTGTTTAGTTTTTTTCTTTAAAATGGACAGAATGCACATTGTGTTTGTTTGCTGAAAAGTTATATTATGGAAGTTGATATAATATGGATCTAAAATGGAGTGGTAGAGCAGAGGTTAGCTCATGGTAAGATATATTGAGCTCTGCTGGTCATGCAGGTAATCTAGTTTCTAGTTTTAAGTCCAGACTGCAACATGTCCTGACCATTATGCCCTCTCCCTGGAAATGTCTTTTAACTCTTCACTATATATCTGTCTAAAGTACTGACTAAAAATACATAAAAATGTACCTATGCGTAGGGATGTAAAGGCCAGGACACACCAAGCTGACTTTAAAGAACTAGCTGCGATGAAACCACTGTGGTTCCAAACCATCAAACCAAAAAGCTGCACTGGAACACACCGCACAAACTACAGCTGACAGGAAAACTAACAGGAACGAGCTGTTCATATCAGCAGATATTATTAATAGTATATATTCGTCATTCAAAACGAGAAACTGAAACAAAGATATACGAGATAAACGCAGATATACGAAATGTAAACAAAGCAGCCCTTGCTTACCATTTTGAATATCAGTAACGTTAATAACTTTAATAATTTTATGTGGCTCGTGTTGTTATGAAAACATTTGTGTATTAGAATAATTGGGAAAGATCACATAACATTTAAACAGCCTTCTATTTGTATCGCCTTCATTCACATGCTTGTTTTCATCACTTTTGCACTAAAATTCTCTGCACTGACTCATTCGCTAAACTGCAGATTCATTCAGTGCTCTCACTCTTGCTGACGGCCCCGATGGCCCCGATGTTGAATCGGGCAAACTGCCCCCGATGTGAGTCCGACGAGAGCCGACGAGTGTAACAGACCTAGCAAACTAGCCCGACCGTCACTCGCCGTTGGCCCAATGATGGAAAACAGCCGATCATCGGCTTGGTGGGTCCCGGGCTAAACGATTAACCACGAGCCGGTTGAAAATCGTTTCAAACCAAAGAAACGCTTTAAGGAACGCCACTTGCTGGCAGAGATTGAATCTGCATCTCGTTCAGCTCGTCTGCTGTTTCTGTTTTAAGTAGATATGTTTATGTATAGTTTCACAAAACTGAAGTCAAAACATTTAGTTTTTACTTCAAAATTTCTGAATCATACAAATCTAATATCAATTAAAAACTGCTCATGTTGCATGTGTGCAGCATCTTTGTTTGGATCATGATTAAAATGCAGTGTTTGCCTCTAATTTTAAATGGAAAGAGCACAGACAAAGCCTAATCATGTTTATATGAAGTCATTGAAGATATTTATTTTATTTGTTACTTATTTATTTGATTTGGGGCTTTTTTATTTCAAATTTCGTTTTGTTATTTACATTTACATATATTTAAATTTTGTCATTTAGCAGATGCTTTTATCCAAAGTGCCATATTGCACTATTGCATATTGCATATGCATTATGCAAGTGCTATATTACTATATTATTATAGTTATATTTCAATTTCACAAAGAAATGTACAGCATTTTGTCCAAGCAATAATAAAAGGACATGGACGTGAGTTGAGTGAATCGTTACATCCCTACCTATGCATTTTACATAATGCACTCTTTTATATGAATAGGACCCAAGCATAAGTCCCTATACATTATTTGTGTTTTAACTTTTAATGCAGTAAATTGATGTTCAATGTTAAATAGTATATGTTTCATTGTTTTAATTAATTAGACATGCAATTTGATAACTGAAATGTAATTTAACCACTAGAACAGAATCCAGAATTAAAACAGGAAAAGGGCATCTTTGAAGAAATAAAAGGAATTTGGGGAAATAAATAAAACAGGTTTCATAAGGCTCTACTTTACTCATTAAATATTCATTTCACTCAGAAATACACAATATTATGAAGGTGAAATAAGTTGTGAATGTTGTTTTATATCATTTTTAAAGCTGAATATAAATCCTTTGCTTCCAGTAGCATTTTTTATAATCCTTTAATCTGAGGTCACAGAGTGTTATGGTACAGTATTCGTTAGTGCTGGTTAATCCTAATCTTGCTGAGATTCTGCTGCTCATTATCTTTTTTCCCACCAGAACTAAAGCCCTATGAAGTCCATCTGAGTTAAAAAAAATAAAAATAAAAATATCCCATCCACTGACACTATGAACCAGGCTTGTCAAGGGAGCGTAGCATCTCCAAAAGGTCGCTGTGCCTATCTGCATTTTGCCTTCCACAGAACAACATCAAACACACCGTTTTAGTCCAGGTTTATCGGAAACTGCATGGTGTCTCTGGCATGCCTTTGAAGTGAGGCCTGTGTCTGTTGGATGCTGTAGGCAAAGCCGAGGTATTCAAGGTGTCCTCGTCCTCCATTTCCACATCACCTTCGGCAGATAGTTTGCAGAGAGGCTCTGTTTGACATGTTGCGCACTTAAAGTGACACAAATCAAGATCACACAGATGAGATGTTGCTTGTGATTCAACTGACACATCATATCTGTTGAGTTTACAGGCTTGAAGAAAGATCATAGCTTTTTTAGTCTCACATATGGCACCCTTGCAAGGCATCAAAGCAAAAAACAGCTGTCAAATGAGACATCGCATCTCACAAATATTCCCAGCTGTAGAGGTAAACATTAGACTGCCGTTCATCCTTTAAAACTATCACCGGAGTGCTGTCATTTCAGGTCTGGAGATGAAGATTTTAAGTGTAATCACAGAGTTTGATGCTTGGGGTGCTCCAAACAACCCCGAAACCTGAACCCCGATCATTATCGCTCCTAAAGAGACCGTCAGTGTTTCACCTCAGGGATGGCCATCTCGCAAAACAGCTGAATGTGCTTAGATATCTTATAATGACAGACTCCTCACAATGTGCTGCTACTTAATCCAGTATTTAAGTGTCAACGGGACATCTTAGGAATTTAAACCATCTGGAAAATAGAGACTGGAGGTGGAAATAGAGGGAAAGTGTGGAAACTATTGTGTTTTGTGGATAAGGTTCAAAGGCTAGTATTGTGTATCAAAGCTATTGTTTATGGCACTGAAGAATTGTATGGAATAATTCGATTTTTTTTTTGTTTAGCTTCATTTACATTTAAATGGTTTTGTTCTATTGTTTTGTTTTGCTGTTTTTTATTTATTTTGCTTTGCTGTTTGTTTGTTTTCTTTTTTGTGTTACTTTGTTGCATTGTGTTTTGCTTTCGTTTGTTTTTATTGTTTTACTTTTTGCTTTGTTTCTTTGTTGTTTTTTGTTTTATTTTATTTAGTTTTGCTTAGCTTTATTTAGTTTTTTGGTTTTGTTTTTTGCTTAGTGTTTTGTTATTGTTGTTGTTTTTGTATTGCATTGATTTTTTTAGATTTTCTTTTGCTTTGTTTTTTTATTTATTTTTTATATATATTTATTTTTTTATCTGCGTCTGATGTAATATCAATAGAAAATAACTTTCTACACAAGACTTTTTAAATGCATCCAGTACTACAGTTGCATTAGACTTTAAACAGTGTTAAACACTGATGGGGCCACATGTATTTCCATACAATTCACAAAACATCTGAGTGGATCAGCAGTGAATCCTTTTCCGAAGAAACATTGCAGAATGTCTTCCCAAAGTCAGCTGTTTCATTCCATAGGTCTCCACAGCTGAGCAGACAGCCTCACAAAGATGAGGAACCCATGACTGTGTGTTTTATTCTGATATCTGATAACAGTTACACAACACACATTTTATCTGCTAGGAACCTGTCCGGTTCCTTTGTGGCTCAACAAGTTTATCAATTGTTGTTTCTGATTGGAAAGGTTGCAGCTGTCTTTTTTAAGCATACATGTTCAGTGATGTGAGGATGGCCTTATCATTTTCTCAGGGTTTATCAGGTCCTGTGCGACAAGATGTGTTCTTATCTAAAAGTCACCTTCCATCTTGGAGCATTTGCTTTTTAAGGACCCTGACACACCAGGACCAGACAAAAACAGATATCCTTGTGAATCTTTAACTCTGTTCTCATAGCAGCTGGTGTCACAGACAATGTGTACAAACACAATATATTCAGATTAAGGCTTTTATTCCCAAAACAGGTGTTCAAAATGACAAAATGCAGGCCACAGTGCTTTATTTTAATGTCCTGTCCTCTTTTTAAAAATGTTAAATCAAAATGACTTATTTTTGCACTTTAGTTTTCATAAACAGTCTGTATTGACTGCTGAGTGTTGTGCTTGAGTAGGTCAATGTAGTACATGTTTATTTCTTGCTCTTTTAGAAGAAATACATTTGCATAAAGAATTAATAATTCATTATGACCTAGTTATGACCTGAATCAGTGTAGTGATGGTATTTCTCATGTTTTCTTTGCAGTTGGGATGAAAGCAGCTCCATCAGCAGCGGTTTGAGTGACGGATCAGACAACCTCAGCTCAGAGGAGTTCAACGCAGGCTCCTCCCTCAACTCCCTGCCAACAACTCCCATTGGCTCCCGACGAAACTCAGCCATTGTGGTAATTCACTTTAATTGAATAGAAATATTGCTCTCACAGTCTGTGTTCAAGGTTTATTGCATCAATGCCAATTTGTGACATACAATGCTGGATCGGTCTAGCCTGAACACACAGTACTTACTGCTAATGGGATGAATGTGTTACAAACCACTAACCGCTTTAGAGTGAGAGAGCGCGCACTGGCTCAGTCAATACTCATCTGAAATCTATCACCACAGAACACAGCCAACACAGTTTATCCCACCCAAAGACAGTGATGTGACTCTTCCCTGGCCAAGAAGTCTTCTGGGAGTCTCTGGTTTCATTCTCAAAGTTGAACTCCCATGTAGTGTTATGGGTTCAGTCTTCTGTGTGTGAATGTGTTTGTGTTGGTTAGCATTTGTTAAAGACCACACCGCTTTCTGGTTTCATTTCAGCCGTTCTGGCTATCTAAAATCACAGTTTCTTGGCATTGTGAGAAACATTTACCACATTATTACAGTACAAATGAGCCACAAAGTGTCTGTATTTATTTCAAATGTCATGATGTTAGTTCGATCCGGCACACAAAGTTCACACAAAAAAGAAAGCAGTTATTCACTGTTATGTTGAGTCTAACATGTTAATATAATATGATAGGTAAAAAAAATTGATAGCCTGAATGCACTGTAAGTCGCTTTGGATAAAAGCGTTTGCTAAATGCATGAATTTAAAATTTAATTCTGCTAAATGCATACATTTAACATTTAATTCTGCTAAATGCATACATTTAATATAAAACCAACATAATTTGTTGCAAATGAAAAAATAAATGTATGAGGTACAGTGCAGATAAAGTTCAACAAATCCTGATGAAATATTGAAAATATAATGAGTAATACAATTCTAAAGTTTGGGGTTGGTAAAAAAAATAGATTTTTTAATGCTTACCAAGGCTGCATTTACTTGATTAAAGTACAATACAAATTTTGTGGAATATTATTACAGTTTATTAACCATTTTTAATGTAATATATTTTCAAATGTAATTTATTCCTCTGATGTAAAGCTGTATTTTCATCATCATTACTCCAGTCTTCAGTGTCACATGATCCCTCAGAAATCATTCTAATATGCTGATCTGATGCTAAAGAAACTTTTGAAAACAGTTAAGATGCTTGAAAAAAAATAAAAAAAGATCAGTTTCCTCAGAAATTATTTTATGAATGAAAACTTCAAAAGAACAGAATTTGATTAATTAGAATTTTTTCTAATATTTGAGTTTTGCTACTGATTTACCTCCATACTTTTGATCAATGTACACCAAACAAAGAGCAGAAAACACTTCATTCAAAGTTTAAGAATTTGAGCATTCCCAGTGCAATCCCAGGAATCTTCTCTAGAAGTAAATCAAGAGGGCTGTGTCCCTGTATATCCTTCTAAACCTAAAGGAACCTCTCATGAAGTCATCTGCTTTGTTAGGTTACAGCATCACCACACATGCTCTGCTGGGTTCTTCAATATCTTCTCCATCAAACAGATGGCAGTGTTCTTCTAAACCCCCACAGACTCTCATACCAGCCTGGCCTCCTCCTCGGCTGGCTTTATTGTACTCTTCAGGTATGACGAAGGAAACAATCCCCGGCTTCTTTCTTGATCTGACCCATGCGGCTGCCTTAGCCAGAAGAAGGAAATGACATGTCAATATCACAGTTATACAAACATCAAAGTTCAAAAAGGTTTAATTGATCACATATGTGAGCTTGCCATATCCCACAGCTCCCAGTATAAGGGAGCAGACATTCCTCAAATGACATCAACCTTTCACGAAGGGTTATTTACATTTAATAAAGCAGGTATGCCCCTCCACAGAGCTTCTCCTTAAGCCGGACATGGTTCGTTCAACCTGGCAGCATTGTCAGACTCCTCTTACTTTAAAGAGGACTTTACTTTAGACTTCTTCGGTTTCATTTATTACACAAAGGTTTTAATCTCATGAGGTAACACTGGAACCTTAAATGTTGTACGGTTTGATGTTCATAAAAAAATTCTCACCCAAAAATGAAAATTTGATGAAAATGTTTGCACCCTCAGATCATCCAAGACATAGATGAGTTGATTTCTGACAATTGCTATACCATAGAGTTTGGATTGGTGGTATGGTTCTGTTCTGTATATCATGCAACCTAAAAAAAAAAAAAATATATATATATATATATATATATATATATATATATATATATATATATATATATATATATATATATATACAGAGAGAGAGAGAGAGAGATAGAGAGAGAGGACACATTAATGGATATATCATCTTCAGCCTATGGCAATAGAAAGCAGGCAGAAGCTAGTTTTGTGTCTTTTACTTAAACCCAGTGATAGATAGAGCCAGAACTAAGCTGACGGTTCTTCTGGAGAAGAAACACTGCTCTGATGTTCTGTGGTGTGCTGATTTATCTCAGCGTGTGTTACTTCTGTTCATCTCCGCTGCTCATGTTGGAATGTGACCACAACGCAAGACCTTGAAACAAAACTTCCATGTTTGGTGGCTTGTGTTGAGATAAATCAGTTGCTTCTTTTTTTTTTCACCTGAATGGTTCTCATCGTATGTTCATTTATATGGAAGCCTGTTTCCACCACAGAATAAAAAAATTGTGACATTGTGATTGTGACATTGTCATGTTTTTTTTATCTATCATTTATTTTTGGTGGAAACAGACTTCCATAGGTTTTAGTGAACTATCTTGTCTTGTTTTGTTTTTAATATTAATTTTATATTATTTATGGAGTTTCCAAATAGGGAAGAACGAATCTGTCTAGCACATTTACACAGAAGTTCTTTCAATTTCAACAGATGTTCTTTAAGTTCTTTTCTCAAAATTGTACACTGAAATAGTCCCAGACTGTTTATTTGAACACAAACTCTTCCCACAGCTGCGCACCGATGCTGAGAAGCGCTCGCTGGTTGAAAATGGCCTTTCCTGGTACAGCGAGGAGGGGAAGGCTCAGTGCCGGAATGAGGGAGGATATGACACGGGGAGCCTTAAGACGGAGTCATCCAGCAAATGGAAAAAAAGCCGATCTCAGGATGACACGGGAGTCAAGAGTGAGCTGAGGAAACTGCAGACGCTTGGCCACCCACCCAGCGGACTGAAGAAGAGCCGTAACCCTCCTGTAGGCGTGACCTCCCCCATCACGCACACCTCACAGAGCATGCTCAAAGTGCCAGGAGGTGAGTGATGCCACACACACACACACACACACACACCCCGAAACATGCTATACGACTTTAATCTCCCATGATTCCTCGCATTCCAGTCTCCAAATCCTGCCAACACAGGCATAAAATATGAAAAATGAACAAATATGACCCAAATGTATACTGTTTCAAATGTAACTTTTATTGCTCAAAGGTTGCTCATTCATAGCTCTGAAGAATAAACTGAGTTCTCAATTATTATTTTTATTTATTTAAAATGATAGTTCACCAATAATAATAATAATAATAATAAAATAAAATTGCTGTTTATTTCAGATGTAGGTCACTTTTTTTCTTCATTTGAACATTAAATATTGACACTGTGGTTGTTAGTGATTTGTAAAATGCAAGTCAATGGTTACAGTCACTGTTAACACAAAATGAATACCTGTGACTGCTGACAATATATTGAGATCTTATGAAGCAAAACGGTTGGTCTGTGCAAGAAACATCTCTACCTGTAATCCATAGTCTATATAAAGGTGTATATATATACATATATATATATATATATATATATAGATGCTGGTAAAGAAGAAAAAAGAAAGCATATATAGCCTATGTAATAATAATAATTATATATATATATATATATATATATATATATATATATATTATGTTGTAAAAAAGAAGATTTGTTTTAATATTGCACTATATATATATTGCACATATATATAATGTTTTAAAAAAGATTTGTTTTAATATTGGTCTATATATAAGCATTTTTCTTACATAACTATATATTTAGTTAACTATATATAATATATATAAATAATATATAATATATAAATATTAAATTTCAATATAAGATATGTATTATGTTTTACATTAAGCTTTAATGTTTTAGCCAATATATAATGATTAAATATATATTTAAATATGATATACAGGTATTACTAATTTCAGCAGATATCTTGTGTTTTACATTTAGCTTTAAATTTACATTTAGCATTTAGCTAAATGTAACAAATATATATATATATATATAAATATATATATATAACTGAAAATTTAAAAACACAGTTAAATGTAATCTGTAAAAACATTTACATTTTGTCATTGATCTTATGTTTCCGTGTTTTATATTTAAATAATAGATTGAATTTTGAATCTTTAGAATAATTTATCAGGTATCAGCAGTAACAATACAAGTATATATCATCGCGTTGGCAAGAACTGTAATATCGAAAGTAAAACAGTAATAAAATAATGCTTGAGTTCACATGGGGATCTGTCACTTTTGATTTTTGATTTATAGCTCAATATGTGTCATTGTTGATATTTCTTATGAAACTGTAGGTCTTCTCTTTGGAGAAAAATCTAAGCATGAGGCTTAAGCAAACGTCTCAATTTGCTCTCCATTTAACCTCATTTAGGTCTAGACAAAACAATTAAGGCATTAAAGAGATCTCTTTGGCGATTCTTTGTTTCTATTGGGTTTTAATGTTATCATCTGAGAGTATTAGGTGACCTTTGAGTCAACAAACCGTGAAGTGATTACAGAGTCCAGTATCAATGGCTTTGAACTCATCTAGAAACAAAGCCACTCTTCTAATCGGCTTCATCTTTGAAAGCAGTCCTCTGTCTCAATGGCAAACTCAGCTGATGGTAGTTAGTGCTGGGTCATTACATCCAATGCAGAGCTCCAACAAAGCCTGATTCTGCTGCTGGCATGGGTAGAATAGCTGCTAGAGAAAGATGCCCTGTTCGAGTGGAGGATTGGCATCAGATCTCGCCAGCTGTTGTCCTCAACCGGGCGGTGGGTGGGGGGGGGGGGGGGGGGGGTTTGGTATGATGATAGCTCTTAAAAACCCTAAATCACCCAACACCTATGTCTCTTCCTGTGAGTGCATCACCCCAGCTGATGTTTTTAGACCTAGTCGCCTTCGCACTTAATGAACGTAGAGCTCTTCAAATCGAAAGAGCTCCAGGAAACCAGTTGATTCTTCTCTTGTGCATTTAATGCCACCTCGCGGGGGTCCGTTTATCATTTCCAACAAAGCAAGAGACGCGGTAGGGAGCACAGCGTTTATGCAGCTGGACCTGAAAGAAACCATCTGCACGCTGTACTATACGTGTTGGAAAATAAACCCATCTATCCGAAAAGAAACACATCATGATGTCACTTTAATGAAAGGCAGCCAGTGTGTGTTGACATGTAGCCAGAACATCAACACTTGTGCATATGTCTGCCATGCGGTGGCCAATGCGGTCGAGCTTTCAAACACACAGAAGAGGAGGAATGACAGATTGATGAAATTTAAGCAATTGCACCCAGTGAACTGCGCAAACCGATCCGCTTTTATTCCGAAAACACACCTTATGTTTTCTGTCCAAATTACAGCTTCAGTGAAACTGTCATGTCAGCTACTACAAGAAATCAGTTTTTTTTAGGAGAACCAAACAATGGGAATTTCTTGAAAAGCAAAAGTAGCTTGCCCTGTCTCTGAGTACTATTTTAATGTATATTAGCTATGTGTATATATAGTGTTTTTGATATTAAATTGCTTATGCTCACCAAGGCTGCGTTTACTTTATCAAAAATAAAAAAGTTAAATCTGTAATATTGTGAAATATTATGACCATTTAAAATCATTTTTCTATTTCAATTGTATTTTTTTCAAATGTAATGTATTGGTGTGATGCAAAGATAGAAGGGATGGTTTACAGTTTACTTCTCTAAATTCCAAGTTTGCATTTCACAATTCTGAGTTAATATCTCGCAATTCTGGCTTTACATTTTTGTTTGTTCATTCAGCAGTGGACCACAAAAGTGACTTTCTTCCTCACACATCTGATCTTTTTTCTCGCAATTGCTAATTTAGTATCTCATATTTCCCAATTTTCTTTTCAGAATTGAAACACAAAAAGTCAGAATAGTGAGATAAACAGTCAAAATTTCCTTTTTATTTACTTATTTTTTTAATTCTGTGGCAGAAATGAGCTTCCATTAGAGCCAGTTCTCAGATGAAAGAATGCACATGCAGGTCTCTAAATCATTGTCAGCCAAACAAGAAAAGCAAGCAGAACTGTGAAAACTGGCTGAACGCTTGAGTGGAGTGGTTTGTCCCAGAGACAGTGGAGCACAGAAGCAGTCATTAGTCTTTCAGTGAGTGTGTAGATGTTACCGACCGGCAAGCCATACGTCTGTGTCAGCGGTATCTGCCTCTCCCTGTGGACAGACACTTTGATTGGACAGACTGAATGCACAAGATGCCACTGGAAAATCATGATTATACCCTCATATTGTAACAGAGAGAATTAAGCCCCGTTCACACCAAGAACGATAACTATAAAGATAACGATATTAGCGTCCACACCAGCGAACGATATCGTCTGTTTATTCTGAGCGCACGTGCGTCTGCCGCTTTAAATCCTCGAGCTCGTTATAGCAGGATGGATTCTGATTGGATGTCAATGTTTGTATCGTTCATCAGCTGGAAAAAAATCGTTCTGAAAATGATTCCAAAGATACCATTTCTCTATGCCTTTATCGTTATAGTTGTAGTGTGGACTCTGCTATTCTTTAATATTGAGAACGATTTTTCAAACTATATCTTTATCGTTATCTTTATAGTTATCGTGCTTGGTGTGAACGGGCCTTTAGTTGCAGGTTTATATTCAGTGTTGTCTTTATGATGGAACTGGATCTCAGATATTCCATATTTGAAAACATAGTTAGAGAATTGGAAACCTCAATCCCTGCCATGCAAGATGTTTATGAAATACAGCCTCTCATAAACTGGGGGAGAATTGAACCGATCAATCTTATTTATGGGATCTCGCTCCTCAGACAGAGTGATGATGATTCTCTCTGACTGATCAATCCCATAGCTGCAGTGCAGGCTGATCTCATAGATCTTCTGGGCTGTGGTTAAAGGGCCCTGTATTTAAGAACGAATCATTGTTTTAGGAATAAATCATTCATGTGAAAGAATCACTTCAATGTGTTGACTCATTTACAGAAGTCCTCTGTGAAGCGTGCAACTGTAGAAAGCATCTTGATGGTTACCTGTTTTGAGTCTTGTTCGTGAAGTTGTTCATTCTTTAAGGGACATGTAATTCCTGTTCATCATGTGATTCAGTCTGGTTTAAAAGGTGATAAAGGATATGGGAGAATAGAAAAATGAATGATGATACAATGAAGACAAAAGGATGTTACTGAACTTGTTTTAAAGAATGTTTTGAGTGACTCACTCATTCCACACTGAATCAGTTGAGTGACTCACTCATAAAACTCAAAAGATAATCATTGTCTACTAATCTGTTGATGTAACCTGAGAAAAGGTATTCTCAGCCTGAGACATCACACCAATGGACCGGATGCCGGGTGGTTGAATTGGTTGAATTCTTCAGTATTATTGGGAGATGTGTGCGTTCTTTAACGTTCTGCCTGGAAACAAAGTTGCCGTGTTGCCAAAGCCTCTCATGGAAGAAGAAAGCTGTAAAGTTTGCACCATAAACTTGAATACTCCAAAAGTTTTACTTGCCAGTCTGTTATTGTGGCGACATTTCCCAGCCCCTAAACATGACGCGGCAAAAAATTAAACCCGATTGGTTGCTTTACCTGTCAGTCGTATGGCCTCTTAGGCGGTTCTTGGACATTCAGAGTGGCCAAGGTTCCCAGACCTTCTGCCATTATTCTGAAGATCTGGCTACGCAAGACTAGAGAAAATCTTGAGTGAATCTTCTCGAATAAAACATTTCATATAGTATGTTTTAATTCAGATTTTAAAATACAACTTCATACATGACTTTTGTGTCACAGTTGACAAGTGCTTGTGTAAAGGAAAGAACATTTCTAGTGCACATGTGTGAATCACCTGTTAATGCAGCCTGTGCTGAAAGCCTATGTGTTTGGCTGTGAAATAACCGTTCACGTTAAAACAGAAGTATACTTTGGGCTTTAGAATAGGCCATGTACTGTAAAATTCCAGGAGTGACCATATTGAAATATAGGAGTGAAGGAGTGAAAGTGAGGTAACCATATCAACGTTTTGATGTCTATCTGCACTTTTCGATCAAAGTAATATTACAGCAAACAAAGACTCGTTATGTGCGCCGATTTTATCTAAACCGTTGTAGACAGAGCCACTGTGTTTTGCACAGTTATGTACAAGGGGTTGCCATGTCCACTTGTTATAAGCAATGTCAGAGAAATGGATCTTTATTATGTCCCACTGCACTAACATGTAGTTATTCTAAGACACAGTCTTGTATAATATGACCATGGTTAATTTTGTTGTACAAGCCTGCTGTTCTAGTTAGTAGTATTAAGGAGACAAATGACATCTATGTCCACTCCTCCTCTCACAGCTGCATCTCTGTCAGTTTGATCTTTTCGTTAGCCACTTTTTTCCTCCCTGTCCAGTTTTTCCAGTTTCCATTGACTCACTTTTACTGTTTCCCTCCTGTCTAAACAAACATGTAAAAAATGTCTTTTTCCTCATTGTATCCTTTGATACGATCATGCTAGTATATAATACAGTCATCGTCTGCTAATGTCCTACATTATTCCAACTCAACACATTTCTTTATACATCTAATCTCCATCTCAAGTGAATGTCAGCTGTATTTACTTGTGTTGGCCATCGTCCTGGGTGGCAGTGATGTGAATTACAACGCCTCGTGACAGATAAAATACACGCCGTATTTCGCAATTGCACTATTTTTATTTGTCATGCTAATTGAGCCATGTAAATGCTTAAGTTACTCCAGCAGTGTGTTTTCCAGTGTGTTACAGTGGAGTAAGTTGTTAGAGTGAAGCCAGTTTTCAAGTTTGCAAACAATCTCTTCTGTATGTGTGTTTTCCCATTCGACGCCGGAGATCGAGTCACGATTGCGATAGCATTTTTGCCTCGTTGTTGCTGCAAATTTATAAATATCTCTGAGAGGATCCAGATGGCCGTCAGGGTGGGCTTTGCAAGTTCACACATTTCATGTTGTCAGTACTGTAACAGTTGTACTGTACCCACTTCCTTTGTTTCTTAAATATATCTGTCACTTCAAGGGTCCTCGGTTTAAGTTGCGTCTTAAATATTCAAGCAGAGTGAATTGAAGTCAGCAGCATAAGCAGGAAAGTCCTTTACCTCATGATGGATTGTGTCCATAGAGTGCATTACTCTAATGAAGAGGACTTTTGCATCTGTGTGTGTTGCTTATACATTGTGGTGTTAAATGAAATGTAAAAGCTCACTTAAAGCTGGATGTGGTAAGAGGTTGCATTAATCTGTCTTTCCTAAGAAACCTTGCACAATAAATACAATTTATTTAGTAAACTATTTTAATTATCTGAAGTGTTAAAGGGTTATCTCACCGAAAAATGAAAATTATTTCATTAATAACTCACCCTCATGTCGTTCCAAACCCGTAAAACCTCCGTTTATCTTCAGAACACAGTTTAAGATATTTTAGATTTAGTCCGAGAGCTCTCAGTCCCTCCATTGAAGCTGTGTGTACGGTATACTGTCCATGTCCAGAAAGGTATAGTACAGTATACCATACACACAGCTTCAATGGAGGGACTAAGAGCTCTCGGACTAAATCTAAAATATCTTAAACTGTGTTCCGAAAATAAACGACGTCTTACGGGTTTGAAACAACATGAGGTTGAGTTATTAATGACATCATTTTCTTTTTTGGGTGAACTATCCCTTTAATTAACTAGATTAATTATCTGAAGTGTGAATGGTGCAAATCTCAAGGCTGGGTTTGTTCTAAGTGGTTAATGTGATGTTTTTGGTGGCTGATCACTGTTTCACACAAATACATTTCTTGAGTAAAAGTACAGGTGCCTTAATACAATATTAATCCATTAGAAGTACAACCCGAATTCCGGAAAAGTTGGGACGTTTTTTAAATTTTAATAAAATGAAAACTAAAAGACTTTCAAATCACATGAGCCAATATTTTATCCACAATAGAACATAGATAACATAGCAAATGTTTAAACTGAGAAAGTTTACAATTTTATGCACAAAATGAGCTCATTTCAATTTTGATTTCTGCTACAGGTCTCAAAATAGTTGGGACGGGGCATGTTTACCATGGTGTAGCATCTCCTTTTCTTTTCAAAACAGTTTGAAGACGTCTGGGCATTGAGGCTATGAGTTGCTGGAGTTTTGCTGTTGGAATTTGGTCCCATTCTTGCCTTATATAGATTTCCAGCTGCTGAAGAGTTCGTGGTCGTCTTTGACGTATTTTTCGTTTAATGATGCGCCAAATGTTCTCTATAGGTGAAAGATCTGGACTGCAGGCAGGCCAGGTTAGCACCCGGACTCTTCTACGACGAAGCCATGCTGTTGTTATAGCTGCAGTATGTGGTTTTGCATTGTCCTGCTGAAATAAACAAGGCCTTCCCTGAAATAGACGTTGTTTGGAGGGAAGCATATGTTGCTCTAAAACCTTTATATACCTTTCAGCATTCACAGAGCCTTCCAAAACATGCAAGCTGCCCATACCGTATGCACTTATGCACCCCCATACCATCAGAGATGCTGGCTTTTGAACTGAACGCTGATAACATGCTGGAAGGTCTCCCTCCTCTTTAGCCCGGAGGACACGGCGTCCGTGATTTCCAACAAGAATGTCAAATTTGGACTCGTCTGACCATAAAACACTATTCCACTTTGAAATAGTCCATTTTAAATGAGCCTTGGCCCACAGGACATGATGGCGCTTCTGGACCATGTTCACATATGGCTTCCTTTTTGCATGATAGAGCTTTAGTTGGCATCTGCTGATGGCACGGCGGATTGTGTTTACCGACAGTGGTTTCTGAAGTATTCCTGGGCCCATTTAGTAATGTCATTGACACAATAATGCCGATGAGTGATGCAGTGTCGTCTGAGAGCCCGAAGACCACGGGCATCCAATAAAGGTCTCCGGCCTTGTCCCTTACGCACAGAGATTTCTCCAGTTTCTCTGAATCTTTTGATGATGTTATGCACTGTAGATGATGAGATTTGCAAAGCCTTTGCAATTTGACGTTGAGGAACATTGTTTTTAAAGGTTTCCACAATTTTTTTACGCAGTCTTTCACAGATTGGAGAGCCTCTGCCCATCTTTACTTCTGAGAGACTCTGCTTCTCTAAGACAAAGCTTTTATAGCTAATCATGTTACAGACCTGATATCAATTAACTAGATGTTCTCCCAGCTGAATCTTTTCAAAACTGCTTGCTTTTTTAGCCATTTGTTGCCCCCGTGCCAACTTTTTTGAGACCTGTAGCAGGCATTAAATTTTAAATGAGCTAATTAAGTGGATAAAAGTGTAAAATTTCTCAGTTTAAACATCTGCTACGTTATCTATGTTCTATTGTGAATAAAATATTGGCTCATGTGATTTGAAATTCCTTTAGTTTTCATTTTATTAAAATTTAAAAAACGTCCCAACTTTTCCGGAATTCGGGTTGTATTAAGTACTCTTTTTCAATTTATTATTTTTTTAATGTAATTTTTATTTTATTTTTGGTTTTACCTAAAACCTTCCCTGTTGAGAATTATAGCATTTCATAGAGTGGGTTTAAAAAGCTCACCCTTTTACAGTAAATTTAGTTCACAAACCATTGACAGTCATGAACTAAATATGATTTTCATTCACAATACTAAATCCTAAAAATTCGGCATTAGTTAATTAGTGAGTCGGCATTAGTTAATTAGTGAGTTGTTAACTTGAGAAGAGATGTAGAGCAGTGTGTGAACTGACAGGTTCATTGAAAAGAATCAGCTCGTTCATGAATCGGACACCATTATCACATCTTTGAGCAAGTTGGGATTTCTCCAGTTCAAAATAACGAGGAACGACATGTTTTTAAGAAATGTATTGGCTTATAATGTATTCAAGAAAAAGTCAAATAATAAAAATACTTCATTGCTGTCCACCACTGGTTGCTGGAGTCTGATTGTGTTTATTGTTGTGCCTGCAGTTCCAAAGAACGATCAGCGAGTTGTGGATAAAGCCAAAATGGCAGTGAAATCATCAGGCTTACAGCGCTCTAGTTCGGATGCAGGGAAAGATCGTGGCGAGCACAGAAAACCTCCCTCCGGTCTCGTCCGTCCCTCCGCCGGCACGGTTAATTCCTTCGGTTACAAGAAAACCGTTCCAACTACCGGCACCGCCACTGTGCTAACAACTAGTGGAAACACCGTCTCCGAAAACTCGGCCATTGTCAACAAAACTCCTAAAACCTCTGGTATCCCAGTGAAACCCTCTGCCAGTGGGGTAGGGGGAGGACGCAAGACCAGTCTTGATGTGTCGAACTGTGATCAAGGTTTCATGGCTCCGAATGCACGCAACAACATCCAGTATCGTAGTCTCCCGAGACCCGCCAAGTCCAGCACTTTGAGTCTGACGGGAGGACGGCCGGGCGCTCGTCCCGTCAGCAGCAACATGGACGCTGGTCTGCAGGGCCTAAAAACAGTGCCCGCCCCGTCCAGACTGAAGGAACCAGGCAGTGTAAAGAGCTCCCATCGGGCCAGTACAGGAGGGTGTGCTCCAGTCAACCAGACGGACCGGGAGAAGGAGAAGGAGAAGGCCAAAGCCAAAGCAGTGGTGTCTGATTCTGAGTGTGGTGGAGGCGGGCCGCTAAAGAACGGCACATTGACACCAACACAGAGCGCGCTGGAGCCTCCTTCCAAATTACTAGGGCTTCGGCAGCCATCCAGCCTGGGCAAATATTCAGAGCTGCCCTCTCCCAGCTCTCAGAGGTGAGACGAACCTTCTACACAGAGCTGTTCATTAAACCTCACATCTGCTCTGATTGGCTGTGGTTTTTCATGTACGCACGGTGTTGTTCTTTCACAAAGGACAGACAAATGCACTTCTTCAGTTTCATCACAAGTTAGCTAGCAGTCAGTTTAACTTCTTGTGTTAGCAAGTCCAGTTCACCAGCTTTTTCTCCAAAATGTGCAAAATGTCACAGAACTTCAAAGATCCACACACTATACCACAATTTAAAACCATGATACAAACTTTACTCCAGGAAACTAAAAAAGTGTTTGAACATAGATGAAACTGAAGAAGTGCATTTTTTCTGTCCTTTCTGAAAGAACATCACCGTGTGAACATGAAAAACTTTCATTAAAGAATTTCAAAAATCCACACACACACACACACACACACACACACACACACACACACACACACACACACACATACTGTATGTATATATGTGTATATATATATATATATATATATGAAAGAAACACATTTTTTCCAAAATATTTATTTTTTTACTATTTTCTAAAAATATTTTTATTGAAATAAAGCTGCATTAATTTTATTGAGATAAAACACGACAAAAGCACATAAGATTACTAGAATCTGAACTAAAATGAAATTAAAATAAAAAACTGAAAATATTTAAATAATACTGAAATAGTACGGGTAATAATAATTTCAATATTCTAAAATTTTGAGATCATACTTATTAATTTATTTTTCTATTAATTAATTATTCAAATTGTAAATATGTTGCCATGGTAGAGACATTTTCCATGATAACCATATATATTACTGACATAACCAATATAATGTAACCATAAAACTAATTATATAACAAGCATAGGATAAAAAATAAATTAAAAAAATAAAACTTTTTCTGGATTTTCACACTTGGCAAACAAACAAGCAAAAAAAAAAAAGTTTTGAGCACTCTTTAAAACATTTATTACAATCAAAAGTTGAAAGGTGGTATTATCTGTACTTAAATTTTTTATAATTTTATTTTTATTTATTTATTTTTTTAAATATGCCATATATCTTCATATTTTTCATGTTTTTATTTTCGTCATTGGCATTTCTATCATGTGAGTTATTTGTGCGTCTGGATGTGAGCTCATCTGTGTATCATGGCATTCACAGGCCCTCCAGTGCCAGATCTCTGCCCAAACCGGCTCACCTGGACAAGGCCAACTCCAACAGCCTGGACTGTGGGATAGTCGACGTGGAGGACCAGCTTCCTCCCAAAGTGCCACCCTTCTCCAAATTACAAGAACTATCAGGAATTAGCAGCACAAGCTGTCTGACGCCCAGTCCGGCTCCCATCCTCAACGTCAACTCCTCTGAGTGTTTCTCCAGCGCCACGGTGGGCCGAGGGGGCAGCGCTGGCGGCTCTCCCTCGCTCTTCCCCCGCCTCTCTGGCCTGCACCGTAGCATGGAGTCCTTGTCTCTGCAGATGAGCGTGTCTCCAGCAGGGGGCAGCATGACGGAGCCCAGGCCCAGACATGAGGACAGAGGGACAGATGGTGGCTGGTCGACAGGAAGCAGAGCCTCGCTCACGCTCACGACAGACAGGTGAGGCCTGTGCTCACTTCAGCTATGCTAGTCTACTCCTAAACACTGCAAACATTTGCTTAAACGTTCTAATACAATATACAATACAATACAATATATGTTTTTTAAATTGTTAAATTCATAATAGACCTCATATGGCTTGTTTCTAATCATTAGTTATATTGTAAGTTATCTAATCTTGTTATATTTATTCCCTAAAACGTTAGAAACTAACAAGATGACATCATCAAATTATATATATGGATGAACATGTTATGTTATGTTATGTTATGAAACAATTAGTAAATGATGTCTTTTATGAATTTCTTCAGTAACTGAGGTCCTTTCCTGTCTCTGGCCTAAAACAGCAGGCCTCCCACGTAAATGACCAAAACGAACACATTCTGTGGTGTGTTCAGAGCAGCAGCTCATCACTGGGTGTGCCAGTGGAAAGATCTAAAAGCTGCTCACTCTTTCTGTTATACCAAGGTTATTTTCACCTCTAGGATCGTGCAGCTCTCGGCCACAAATGACCTCTCTGTTTTCATGTGGTTTCCTTTATAAAAACCACCACCAAATTTAGTTAACGCTTGCTTAGTCTTATTAAAACTGGACAACGGCTCACAGCCTTAATCTAGCTCATATTTGAACTGGGCCGCGGTGCAGAGCTGAAGGCAAATGAGGGTCAGGAGCAAGGAGGTATTCCAGCAGCTCATCTCCCTCCATCACAGCTCTGATCTATAGCTCTCTTTATTCGTTTCTTCGCTGGGGAATTATTAATGAAAACTTGGCTATATCTGTAGCACAGAATTGTGTCTAGTGGCCATAAGAGTCTGATGATGTACTCCTCAATAAAATCACTATAAACATCTTGTAATTTATAAGTACAATAAGCAGAATAATTGCAACATAAAGTGGAGATAAGGTTAGAAAACAAGAAGCTTGTGCAGTCAGAATGCCAGTCAAGACCAAATCAAGAAGCAACCTATAGCAATGCGTTATAACAACGGTATCTCAGATAATCTGACGGCAGATACATGACTGACCCTGCAGATACTGACCTTAATGTTTTTTGTGTGTCACATGCACATTTGAGCATCTTCATTGCCTTTTAATGGCAGTTGGCAAACCCACTCAACCCACTTTTGTTTTGGTCTATGTGACTCCGCCCACTGCCAGTTTTACCCAATTGGATGTTTGGTGTCACCATTGGTGTCAACCAGTTGGTTGAAAACGCAGCGTATTGCAGCCATGGAAGCCAGCAAACCTATGGTTCAGAGTCTGCAGATTCTACCTGAATTAAAAAGTTTCGGCACCCATCTAAAGCTCTATGACCAGAGGCATATTATTGTCATTTGCGTTTGTTCCTGTTGCATGTCCTCAATCTGGCAACCTGTTTGAGCGTCGAGTCTGGGGAGAAACAACTCTCTCCAATGTTTTAAATCTAGCATTCAGTACCCATTTCTGCCGCTAGCTATCAATATTACATGATACTACACTTTTAAATGTAACTCTATGCCAAAGTTTAATATTTAGCTTCTTGATGTTTTTACAGCACATTTGCACTCGCTTCACATCCACCTGAAAATCAAAGCAGAACAATTGCCTATTATGTTAACACTGTGATTATATCTCTGCTAATAATCCCTCTGACTGACCTACTAATTGCTCATTTTGCTTTACAAATTACTGTGATATCTTTTTGGAGTCTGATCTCTTCATTTCCATGCATAAGTGTCTTGTGATTTGAATAATGCTCTATTTTTCACTTTCTCGTTTCTCATTCTCTCTCTTTTTTTTCTTTCAGCTCACAAAGGGATAGAAATACTCTCCCAAAGAAAGGCTTAAGGTACTTCTCATTTCACTTCACCTCCACTGCTTCATGATACTGGTACTCTTGATGGGGAAAATGGTTTGATCTGTCCATGAACTAATGTCACACACCCTCATGTCCCATCAGTCAGCACATGTCCTCACAGTCTGAGGAGGAGAGTAAAGAGAGACGTCACTCGCACACTATAGTGAGCCTGACTGAGACCAACAGCCCGCCGCAGTTCCCTTCACCCAGACTGACAGGAAAAACACCACTGACGAGCATCAGTAAGTGACCGAACTCAACTCTGATGACTGAGCATTTCAGGAACATTCTCAAGATGGATAATTGATTATTAATTTCAGTGGGTTTGATCGCTGTAAAGCAGAATTAATGGTTATATTTGTTATATATATATATATATATAAATGTTGTATGTTTATTTTATATTTAAATTTGCATTTCTAGCATTTGTCTTTGTCTGTGTCAGGCAGTATGCTGGGCACCTTTATCTGTTTTATCTCATACATAACCTCTGGCTCCCTCTGCTGTCTGTTATGTGCAGTAGCACCCAGCTCCACCACAGGAACGCCAAGAATGACACGATCCAACAGCATCCCCGCTCACGAGGCCAGTTTTGAGCTGTATCAGGCCTCTCCGCTGGGCAGCACCTTATCGCTCGCCGAGCGGCCCAAGAGCATGATCCGATCCGGCTCCTTCAGAGACAGAGACGCCGGCGATGATGGTGAGACTCTGGGTTTATATGGTACAGTCTACAGGGGGAGCACAGGTGAAATTTCTGGACTGATGAAGGTTGCAAGTTCGAATCCCACAAGGGATAAATATATTACCATTGTTGCCTTAAAGGGATACTCCACCCCAAAATGAAGATTTTGTCATTAATCACTTACCCCCATGTTGTTCCAAACCCGTATAAGCTTTGTTCGTCTTCGTGACACAATTTAAGATTTTGGATGAAAACTGGGAGGCTTGTGACTGTCCCATTGACTGCCAAGTATATAACAGTGTCAAGATCCAGAAAAGTATGGAAAGCATTGTCAGAATAGTCCATCTGCCATCAGTGATTAAACCGTAACATTATGAAGTGACTTTTTGTATGCAAATTAAACAAAAATAAGGACTTTATTCGACAATTTGTCTCTTCTGTTTTCAGTTTATTCATGTACAAAAAGTATTGTCGTCGATCATAACGTTACGGTTAAACCACTGATGGCAGATGGACTATTCTGATGATGCTTTTCATACTTTTCTGGATCGTGACAGTGATATTTTACAAGCCTCTCGGTTTTCATCCAAAATATCTTAAATTGTGTTACGAAAATTAACTAAGCTTTTACAGGTTAGGAACGACATGTGGGTAAGTTAATAATGACACAATTTTCATTTTGGGTTGGAATAACCCTTTAAGCCTTGAATCAAAATGACTGTAATTTTCTGCTAAAACATAGCTATGTAAACTATATGAATAGCTCTCACTTATAATAGCTCACTCTTATGTGTTTTTCTCTCTGTGTGTCTCTCTTTCCACCTGCAGTTCATGGCTCAGTGCTCTCACTGGTGTCCAATGCCTCCTCCAGCTACTCCTCAGTAAGTATCCCAGCACTATTCTTCCCTCCAGAGCTCCACACACGTGTGTTTCGGCACTAGACTGTCACGAGTGCAGCCTGCCGCTCGGCTAGAACTGCTGATTTACTGGAGCCTCACAGCAGGGAGACTAGAGAAGCTTTCTCTGCTTTCCTTACTAAAAATGGAGCTGTTACTTGAACTGCTGCACATGACTGGGTGCTGATGTGAGCTATAGCTTGGACAGACCTGTTTTTGTAGGTCCACACCACAGTATAAACAAATTAAAAAGCCAGAGCATTACGACAAAAAAAAAAAAAATTTGTCAAATATGTATTTCATCCACTGATTCACTCATAAGTAAAGCTACTTTTATCATTCACAGCTGTTTAACCCACATGGCATATAAATAGTGAAACAATTTAACAATGCTTTATTAAAAATGCATTTAATGTCATTACTATTTAGGGCTGCACAATTAATTAAATTAAAATCTGGTCTATTTTTAAATCAAGTCTAATGTAACTATATATATAAGCACAATATTGTTTAAAAAAAATCTGCCAAACCGTGCAGCCCTGTTTTAGACCTTTTTCATTTGTATTCCTATTTTTTTACTATAAACTTCCATTTATTTAGTATCTTATACTGTCTATCTGTCGTTCTTTTCTTCCGTGCTTCTCTCAGGCGGAGGAGAGAATACAGGGCGAGGTGAGTGTCTGTCTCTCTCTCTGATTTTCCCTCTCTGATTTTCCCTCAGTCATATTAATAAGCTGTTTTTGTCATACATGTTCTCAGAGATCATAACAGCTGAAGTCAGCTAATGTTAGGAGCTAACGAACTAACACATTGATTCAAAGCCTTTAACTGCCATTAGCTGTCCAGAAGACTGTTATGAGATTCCTCTGCTGTGTTTTTGTCGGTCATGGTCGACTCTCTCTGGGCTTAAGGAAATCAGTAGCTAAACACTTGCCACATACAGTATGTTGGTATTTATAACTGCGACCGTGTTCTGTGTTCCTTTACTATAATGTGAAGGCATATTCACATCAGATGGGATAAAACAAACACCAAAAAATTTAAATAGAATCAAAATGAAATATTATATAATTAAAAATATATTTTTTTAAGAAAAATACTTTGATATCTAAATGAAGGCCAGGCATTTTATTGAGCATAAACAATTAAGAAAATTACCTTGCTTCAGAATAAAAATTTAATTGGTGAATTAAATTGTAAATTGCAATAAACTGCCACATTTTCGTCATTTTACATAAAACTTATTTTAATAAAACTAATAAACATATTTTCAACATCCAAACAATTACGAAAATTGTTGATCTTGAATCTTGATTCAGAATAAAAGAATATATGTGTAAATGCTGGATTAAAATGGCAATTGCTAAATTAGTCATTTTATATGAAACTTTGATATCTAGAATTTGTATTAATAGAAATAAACAACAAAATAAAAAATAAAAAATCTTCAGCATCCAAACAAATAAGAAAATATAAATTCATATATACATGTATTGAATTGCATTTATAAATAAAGTATAATGTCATTTATATAAAACTTTCATGTCTATACTCCGTATGTATAGTAAATTATCTGTAATTAATGTTAATAAAAATAACAAACAAAATAACATCTATTGTTGATTTAAAAAAATAATATACCATCAATTTAAAAATAAAAAAATAATTAATAATACTCCTTTCAAATGAAATATATATAAGATGACGTAAAAGAGGAAATATGATCTTTTAGACTGCATTATGATCTTTTAGACGTGGCACATTGCATGCAGTGGTGCTGTTGTTTCATATGCTGATGGGAAAAGGCCTTCACTGTTTTGTGATGTGTCTTCTTGATCTCTGGATGCAAAATGCAGGCGTCTCGCCAAGTTACTTTGAAAACTCTTTTAGAGAGATGGACAAAAAGTGGAGTTGGTGAAGTTTTGCATTCCAAGCCTGAGTCTGATTTCACTCATTGTGTGTGTCGCTCTGGTCTGCTGTGCCTCATGGTCTGTGTGTGAATATACTCACCATTTGTCTTTCTGTTGTCTTCAGCTGCATGTATAGAGTTTATCAGCCTGTTCCAAACAGAGATAATATAAACAGACACAGTTGCTGTAGGGAGTGCTAAATATCATCAGCAGCTGCAGCTGACTGTAACACTGTCAATTAGGAAAAACTATGTATTATGTGTTTATGTCAAAGTAAATAACGTGATCATTAGAGGAATAGTTCACCAAAAATGGAAATTGTCATCATTTACTCCTGCGATGTCTATGAATATCCCATAACGACAATCATGTATGATTTGCTTTCTTTCCACAAAAGCAGACGATCAGCAGAATTTTTATTCATTTTTTTATTATTGCTTTTTTTATTCAGTGGAATTCAATGGCAAGCTCAGAAATGCCAAAATAAAAGTAGCCCATAAGAACTGCACAAATGAGATGTGAGAGCTTCATTAGAGAACATTGTCAGTCAATTAATGACCAATTCATATATAAAGCTATCAGAGGACTTCAGAGTACTTTCATGATATTTTTACTTTGTTCTTTTGTCATTTTTGGAGCTTGATAGACCTTCAGTCATTCAGGTCTGGAACAACATGAGGAAGCGTAATGATGACAGCATTCTCATTTTTGGGAGAACTATTGCTTTAAATTTAATTCAGGTGTATGCATGGAATTATATGTTGGTTAATAACTTGTGCGGTTCTTCACAGCAAATCCGTAAGCTGAGGAGGGAGCTGGAGTCTTCCCAGGAGAAGGTGGCCAATCTGACCTCACAGCTGTCTGCTAATGTAAGTGTACACTGTCACTTATCAACGCACAAACTATTGTGTATGTATAGTACAATATTCAGTTATTCTATTCATGAAAGAATCCTGAAAAAATAAGTTTCCACAAAAATACTTTTTTCAGCACTGACAATAATCAGAAATGTTTCTTGAGCAGCAAATCGGCATATTATACTGATTTCTGGAGGATCATGTGACACTGAAGACTGGAGGAATGATCTTTGCATCACAGGAATTAATTATATTTAAATATAAGGCAGTTATTTTGAATTGTAATCATATTTCACAATATCAGTTTAACTTTTATCAAATAAATGCAGCAAAAGAGATTTATTTTAGAAACGTAAACTAATCTTTTGAATTGTATGTATTATTATTTTTTTTAACATTCATTCTTTATTTAATATTACTTATATGATGATCATATGTAATATGATTTTTATTTTTTTATCTATAGGCCAACCTGGTGGCAGCATTTGAGCAGAGTCTGGCCCTCATGACCTCTCGACTCCAGACCCTCTCCGTCAGCGCTGTGCAGAAGGCATGATATTCAAATATTTTAGTCATTTCTGAGTCAAAATAGTTTCAAAGTGAATTCTTTACCATTTTTCTTTTCAGTGTAGTACCATGTTTTTAAATTTGTCTAATTTCTTTATATTATTGGACCAGTAAAACTGTCCTTTTACTGCCCATATTTAGATCAATACATGTAACCTCACAGAGTCACAGAGAGCCAAAGAGCAAATCTGGGTCAAGTTATGACTGAATGAATGTTGGGGGTTGCTGGCTTTAATTTACTGTCAAGAGGACACTGTGTTTATCTGTGCAATGCTCCAAAATTTTGAGTTCATGATTTGCCTTTGGCTAAATTGAGGGTTTAGAAGTGACTTTCATGCCACATTGCCCTCTGTGAAAGAAGCAGCCGGTCTAGAGAGCTCATGCTGAGAGGCAGCCACCCAGATTCATGCATTCGTTTGAGTGGCTGTGACCCTACAGATCATTTCAGTGATTCAGAGAAAGCACATCATGTTGATGTACCGGTGATGCACAGCTGGAGGAGCTTTTGTAGACGTCCCTGTGGCTTTGTCTGCCGTAAATGTCACTGGTCAAGTGCAGGCAGTAAATCAGAAGTTAACCTACATTTGTTTGGAAAACCGTCAGTAGCAGCGCTTTGGGGAATGTGGTTTGAGTGTTTATGCTTTAAATGGATGAGCACAGACTAAACACATCTGTGTTTTTTTCTCTATAGGACAGTGAATTACTGGACCTTAGAGAAACAATCGAGAGCCTAAAGACCAAGAACATGGAGGCGCAAGCCGTCATCCAAGTCGCACTCAATAACCCAGATGTTGCCCCCAAAGGTAAAGACAGCAACTGTGCACCTCAAATTGAGTTTTAGCTCAATATACAATGAATGTTAGCAAACAAGCATCCTTTATGTCTTCTCTCAGAGTTGCGGATGAGGAGGCAGAACTCATCCGAGAGCATCTCTAGTCTGAACAGTATTACCAGTCACTCCAGTGTGGGCAGCTTGAAAGACGACGCCAAGAAGAAGAAGAAAAAGAGCTGGGTAAGCGGAAAAAAGAGAATAAGATGGAATTATAGTGACTTATTATCTGCTATAGCGCATAACAAACGTTCTCACGTATTCTTCTTCTTTTGTAAATCTCCAAGGTCTGTGAGGTAAGTTTATGTCTCTCTGAGGGAATGTTCCTCATCTGTTGTTTCTAACTGCTCTATAAAGGTTATCATCGGTGCAGCTTCTCTGACAGTCACTGCCGCTTACACTTTCATATGTGTAAAATACTGTATGTTATAAATGTTAAGAGGTGAATTCAATGAGCAGATAGCACAAGTGGTCAACCGATAAATCGCAAATGCCGAAATTTGTCATTTTTAACTACCGGTATCAGCCATCATGTTTTTGTTTTCCTTTTGGTCAATGAGTGTTGAAAGCAGGACTTTTATTTTGACAGCACTGAAATCCAAGTGAGTGCAGAGACAGAAGTTGTCCTTCTCCATCTTTATTAGCTTAGTGTCGTCAATCAAACATGTCTTATGATTTATATCCAGTGCTATATCCATTTTGCTTCTACATCAGATTCATGTTATATTAATATTATATTCACCGTGTAGCCTACAGTATGTGAAATGAGAATATATGATTCCCAGTTCACACAGACTTACTGGATGTAGTTATTCACAGTGTTTACTTTTTCACTTCCCTATCTGTGAAAAATACTATTCTAACATTAAAGGGATAGTTCACCCAAAAATGTAAATTCTGTCATTAATTACTCGCCCTCATGTCCTTCCAAACCTGTAAGACCTTTGTTCATCTTCAGAACACAAATTAAGATATTTTTTATATTTATATTTGAAATGTAGTCATTGTTTGTGTTTTCTTTGCATACAAAAAAAGTTATCTCGTAATTTCCTAAAATTACGGTTGTAACATGGATTATTTTAATGATGTTCTTAATACATTTCTGGACCTTGATCATGGTAGTACCTTTGCTGCCTATGGAGGGTCAGAGAGCTCTCGGATTTCATCAAAAATATCTTAATTTGTGTTCAGAAGATGAATGAAGGTCTTACAGGTTTGGAACGACATGAGGGCGAGTAATTAATGACAGAATTTAAATTTTTGGGTGAACTAACCCTTTAAGATGCTATTTAAAATCTAAATTTGTTAATTTTACAGATTTTTATATATTTTCTAAATGATTCATCTCTAATTTTAATAAATATATTTTACAACAAATCTAAATTTCTTTGCAAAAATTGGTTATGCATGCAATATTTTATTACATTATTCATTTAGCTGACGCTTTTATCTAAAGTGACTTACAATTGCTATATATGTCAGAGGTCACACGCCTCTGGAGCAACTAGGAGTTAAGTGTCATTCGAACCCAGGTCTCTCACACCAAAGGCATGTGTCTTATCCACTGCACCAGCACCACAATATAATATTGGCCTATATCGGACATCAGCCACCCTGCTTTACAAGATATACTCTATCAGCCATGCAAAATCTGTATTGGTCAACCTCTAGTTAGCACCAGCTGCTAAGAATGGAAAAAATGGAGACCCACATGATTTTGCAATTGTGTCATGACCTGAACTGCATTAATTACTTCAGCGCATCAGGTATATCAGCAGCTTATAAAGTGGTGCAAGTGACCAGCTCTATCACTAGGCTCCGTTCATTCTTAGTGAATTCCCTCTAGAATGCTATTTTACTAACACTGTAAACATGTGGTAACACTGTGAATGTGTCATGTGGCTATGACAGAAGAAAAAGAAAAGCAGTTATTAACTGTCACACATACAAGAATGAAGCTGCAGCTGTACACTCACACTAACTCTGGCATGTATAGTAGAGACACATCACTTTGCACGTTGAAATAATTTGTTACAGCTCTTTGTTATTTTACCTGTGTTTTATTTTTTGTGGTTCAAGGCTATAAGCTCATTTATAGGAATGATTGCACCTCAAATTTTACATCTCCGTACAATATAATTAAGAAGCTGATAACATTTCCACATAAATATATATATAAATGAATTAATGCTTTTATTCGGTAATAGTGTCAGTAAAGACATTAATCATTTTACAAAAGATTTTTGTTTACAAAAATGCTTTTTTTTCTATTAATCCTGAAAAAAAAAATGCAGCAACTCAGCATATTAAATTGACTTCTGAAGGATCATGTGACACTGAAACCTGGAGTAATGATGCTGAAATATTCCACAAATAACTTTTTACTGTATTTTTGATCAAATAAGGTTTCTTTCACATTTACATTTTTAAACAAAAATGAAAGTTAATCAGCTTGAAATGAGTGAAAAATTCAGAATAAACTAATATTTATTCTTATATTTGTGAATTACTTCCGTGTGTTTTAAGTTCTCTCCCTTTTTCTCGATTTCTCTGTAGTTACGAAGTTCTTTTGGCAAGGCGTTCAGCATTAAGAAGGGCGCTAAAGGTGGCTCCATGTACTCTGATATTGAAGAGATCGCCACTCCAGATTCTTCTGCACCCAACTCACCAAAACTGGGTCATGAAGAGGGAGAGAACCCGCCCACTTCCCTCCCATCCAGCCAATCAGCCACTTCCTCCGTGTGAGTAAAGTCCTCATGTCCCAATCACAATACCAAGCGAAAATTAGGCAAAAGTGGGCAATTTCACTTTTGAAATGCAGCAGCAATTAGAGTGTTACACCCTTTAGACTGCTTTTAGGTTTTAGCACTTTTTAAATGACATTGCATTCTAACAGGATCCTTGAAAGCAACGAAGAAAACGATAGCGATGAGAAGATGGTGTCAGAGCTGCGGTCTGAGCTTTGGGAGAAAGAGATGAAACTGACAGACATTCGGCTAGAAGCGCTGAACTCAGCACACCAGCTGGAGCAGCTACAAGAGACCATGAATAACATGCAGGTCAGTGGCTGCTTTAGTAATGTTTTGGTATCACCTTTGCTCTGCTAATTTCCATGGGCAAAATCCAGTCCTTTCCATTGGAATCTACACCCTTGGCAATTACACATAAGGGTGATAGATTTCACAGATTTTGCAATGGGTTTAAGTTGTCAATTTGTCGCAGTGACCCAAACAAAGCTAAGTGGTTTGAAAGTAACTTCTGTGTAAGCATACATCACTACACTATTCACAGTAGATGATGGATATATCTTGCCTGTGAAACCTTGCATATCTTCACTGCAGTTCATGACTTTGCACGTCAAACATTACATTGAAAACAAAACTTTCATCACAATCTCTCATTGTAGAGTATGGTGGATAATCTGAAGGCAGAGAACGATCATCTGAAAACAGGAAGTGCTCCATCATCCCTTGTCCTTCCTTGCACCCCACCTTCTACTTCCACCTCCCAACCGTCTGGTCTGGCCAGCCTCCTGAACTGCAACCAAACCAAACCAGCCATGAGCCTCACCAAGTCCTTCAGCCTCAGCCTCAATGAGTGCTCCAACACTGGTGAGTTCCTCCAGTCATGCCATATCATACTTAAACATAAAAAAGGGGTTAGCTCCAAGCATTGCTTCCCATTACTGATCTAGAGATGTCACTGTTGTTTTTTTTCTGTCAAGCAGACATTGCTCCTATGGAGTTACTGAGCTTTTCATCTCAGAGGAATGAGGTCTTTACGCGTGTGGTGGTCCGTATAGCTGACCAGCAAGTGTCCAGAGAGGTGAATACGTGAAAA
This sequence comes from Carassius carassius, assembly GCF_963082965.1. NCBI lineage: Eukaryota > Metazoa > Chordata > Actinopteri > Cypriniformes > Cyprinidae > Carassius > Carassius carassius. The sequence goes on from NC_081791.1 coordinate 8,316,476, forward strand.
CATATAGCAAATGGCTTTACATACGTGAACATTAGATCATATGCACTAAATAAGGCAACTGGTGTACAATCAGCAGGTGAGGCAGCAGGATTTCTATATCGGCTCTGTGAGGATTCATGGGAAAACCGAATGGTCTATGTTAGACACGGACATCTCCACAGCTTTCAGGGTGAGATCTCATTCTGTGGTGTAAAGACAGCTAAAAATGTTTCAATTAATGCAAAAAATATCAGAATGTAGTATGCAAAAGTTATATGAAAAAAAAAATTAGTATGCAAATAATACCTTCATTGCTGATGATATTTAATAGCAGACATATTATCAAAAGTCGGTGATTTGACTCACTAATGACTCATGATTTTAAGTTTTTACTTTTAAGTTTTTTATATTTATTGTAAATTGTTTTAAATGTAATTATTTAATTGGCCTGCCTATATGATGATAGATAGATAGATAGATAGATAGATAGATAGATAGATAGATAGATAGATAGATAGATAGATAGATAGATAGATAGATAGATAGATAGATTTAAATTAATGTATTTTTTTATAATAATTAATCAAATGTGTTCTTTGTATTTGTACATCAGAACTATATTTCGCAGGTGGATCCCAGTGCAAGTATGGGACTGTCTGTCGACTCTATCCACAGTTACAGTATTGATCAGAGCAGGAGGGTGCTTGGAGACGAGGCCCCAGAAAGTTCACCCTGTGACTGTTTAAAAAAGGGTCCTGGATTTGTCACTGTTGCCCTCAAAGGTGAAAAACTTACACTTTTTAATTTTTGAGGTGTCCTCACTAAGAGTGAAATTATGTTCAAACTGGAAAAAATCACAGGCATCTGAACAGATGTTGTGCTTCATTCGCTTTATAATGTTAGAATCTCTGACTTCCTGTATGAAAAAAGTGCAGTTCCCCATGGCACTTGTCACTGACCTCTGGCTCAACTAATCTCACTCTATTGCAGGCTTTTTGGAGAAGTGTGTGGACAGTCTGGTGTTTGAGACGCTCGTCCCCAAGCCCATGATGCAACACTACATAAGTCTGCTTCTGAAGCACCGACGGCTGGTCCTGTCGGGCCCCAGCGGCACGGGGAAGACCTACCTGACCACCCGACTGGCTGAGTACCTGCTGGAGAGGAGCGGCCGTGACCCCAGCCCTGGCCTTATCACCACCTTCAACATGCACCAACAGACCTGCAAGGTGAAGCCTAGAAATCACACTTCCCAGGAAACACTGACTGGTTTGGTGTGACCAGCAGTTGTAAAGCTTCACTTTGGTCTTCTCTCCCTCAGGACCTCCAGCTGTACCTGTCTAATCTGGCCAATCAGATTGACCGAGATTGTGGCACTGAGGACATTCCATTGGTCATTATCTTGGACGATATCAGTGACGCATCTTCCATCACTGACCTGGTCAATAGTGCACTGACCTGCAAATATCACAAATGGTGAGGGAACTCCTATGTTAAGAACACAATATTGTGTTGTATGTCGAATCTCTTAAAAAATATAATAATCATATTTTTAAAGGTAGAATAATATGTAGGGAAAATTAAGCAATTTTACTATTAAGTTTTTTTTTTTTGGCAATTAAGACTATTTCTATATGTGAAACAGTACATAATACAAATCATATTAAAATTAAAACCTGCATAAATTAGAGGCAGTATAACAAATGCTAACATAACTTTATTAATACTTAATAAAAACAATAAATAATTTTTGCATTACAGTAATGAGAATGTGGTGGAAAATATTTTGTGATTTTCTTATTTTCTTTAATCGTCAATGTCATTAATTCTTAATGATACAAAAAATTATAATTTTATTTTTGCAAAATATAATTTTAAATATAATTTAACAGAAAAATTACCTGGAAGAATTTCTTGACAAACTTTGTGAGATTCACTCTTTGACAGGATTTTATTTTTTCTAAATTACGTTTTCTTGGGAAGTATTTTTCTTGGATATTATATTTTATAAATTGGTTATTTGTTTCAGTCCTTACGTCATTGGAACCACCAATCAGTCTGTTAAGATGTCATCCAATCTTGGACTGCATCTCAGCTTCAGGTAAGTTCCTAATTTCTTTAGCACTGTTTCATTCAAGTTTTTAGATTGTGGTACGACAACATTAAATCTGAAAAAATGAAAATAAAAAGTTGAAATTCCATATCAATACGCTAACCATTTGTAATTTTCTATTTGCCTGAAGAATGGTCACCTTCTCCAACAACGTGGAGCCTGCAAATGGTTTCCTAGTGCGTTACTTGCACAGGAAGTTGATAGAGGCGGAGGATGAAAGCACAGTTCACAGTGCTGAGGTGCTGAGGGTTCTGGACTGGGTGCCTAAACTCTGGTACCATCTCCATACCTTCCTGGAGAAACACAGCACCTCTGACTTCCTCATAGGTACAGCCTTACACGTTCTGAATATCTGTTTTACATAGTGCTCTTCAGAAAAAAAGAAAAATATATTTAACCATTTATATTAGCAAAAATAATCAGAGCAACCTTTCAAAGGTTAGGTAATAACCTACAACAACTTAAGTTTTTGCTCCTGTCTATGCAGGTCCCTGCTTCTTCTTGTCTTGCCCAGTATCATTAGCAGAGTTTCGCTCCTGGTTTATTGACCTCTGGAACCAGTCCATTATTCCTTATCTTCAGGAGGGAGCTAAGGATGGTGTGAAGGTAAGCTGCTCATAGCATCTTATTACAGAAGAACTGATGTCTAACCCTGCTCATGGATGGCCAACATCCAGCAGAGTTTAGCTCCAACACTAACTTAACACTCCAAGCTCTTCTGGATCACTAGAAACTGTAGATGTTTTGGAGCTAGTTTATGGAGTAAGATGGTTCAAACTTTAAAATAAAACACACTTCACAGGGAGCAACTCTCGCAAAAGTTAGTCTTGTGCACCATACAAAAAGTGCGAGAGACTCAGCTTATACTCCCAATTGAATTCAACAGCTTCTAAGTTAACAACTGATGAATAGCTGCTTATATAGACAGTTAACTTACCTTTTTGGTCCAGACACAGCTGATGGGACGTGAGAACAATGTCGACTTATGTCATGGCTTTTACATCTTGGCCAAAATGAGGCAACTCACTAAGTTTTAGAACAGAGCTCATCTGTTACTAAAAGAGTTGCATTTTGTTGGATCATATGATACTTATTGTGTCTTCTCAAAGTGCAGTGGAGTCTTGAAGCTCAATCTCTGCACTGATATACTTCAGGTCCATGGTCAGAAATCAGCATGGGAGGATCCAGTGGAGTGGGTGAGGGATACGCTGCCTTGGCCTTCAGCTCAACAGGACCAGGCCAAACTCTTTCACCTCCCTCCGCCAACCACTGGCCCCAATTCTGCTCCAACACAGCAGCCTATTGACGACAGGGACACATCCAACAAGGACACGTCTTTGTCCACAATGGAGTCTGATCCACTGGTGAGTGTCTAGTTCAACTACACCTGAACCTTTGTGAACAAATCTGCATGTGTTGTGACAAGCTGTCCTCGTTCTGTCCCTCATTCAGATGGCGATGCTGCTGAAACTCCAGGAGTCTGCCAACTACATCGAATCGCCCGAACGGGACATTTATGGCAACCCCACTTTCTAGGCTGAGCTATAAGACTCGAGAGCTTACTAATGGCTAGTGCTGTTCTGTACAGCTGATTTGCACCTCCTGTCTCCTTCAAAAGGCTTGGGAGAGTCGAGAAGAGAAACTATCAAGAACATCAAGGCAGACAAAACTCTTAAGTCTGAAAGAAAAGCAGAAGAACTGATCCTGCCAGATCTGAGCGAGAATCTTTTTTGCACTGTTGTCTTAACCGGTCCTTCCTTTGCTTATTTAACCTGCAAGTGGCATGGCAATACTTGCAACTGGGGATTGTGAAGATTGGACGATTGTGAAGATGAAATGTTCTTGTCTACCATACTGAGAACAAAATGTGCTCCACAGTTGTTTGCTATTACTTTTGCTTTGAATAATATCTGACCGTATGGACCAAAAATCTATTTATTCTTGTTTGCAAAAGTACCGACACTCCATCCTCAAGATCAAGTCGTCTGAACCCTGTACACAAAGGTGCGGTTACATTTAGACCATCTCGCATGGATGCAAAATGTAATGTACAAGATGGTGCTTAGAATTCAGCCTTAAATGATGTCCCTCCATATATCATAAATTCAGTTCCATAGCAATCAGAATATTACGCTATATTACCTCACAGTTTGCACAGTGATGCATTTTTAAGGTGCAGTACATACCCATAGCCAGGTTGCATTAATTCCTATCAAACACGCAGACATCAGACAGATGTCTACTGTAGATCTCTGAGAGGATGCACATTGATACGTAGCTTTCAATCAAGAGCACTGACTGGTTGTTCAAGATTTGTAGGTTGTTTGCTCCAATGGAGAGTTGAAGCAACAAAACAACCAGAAGTTGTGAGAATTTGAGGTGACATGAGCCATAGAGACTGTTGGCGATGGATGAAGTTCAATTATATGCAAATGTCTTCCAATGGGAGAACAGATAATGAAGCTCATGTGATCTGCTGCCTGATATTGTTTAAAAAAGTTGCTGGATTAAGGTGGCACTTGGAGATGCAGCAAAGCTGGGAATGTCTGCAGTAGGGTTCATGTGATCCACCGCCTGATACAGTCAGAGGGCGACCTCAGGCTAATAAATAGCTGTCAGTTATAACAAAGGTGCTGTTACCGGTGAATGGGAACAGTATGCATAATTTATGTGCGTCCAGTGCTTTTGACCTTGAAGTACAGATATACTAAATTTTCCATGTTTCGCTCCATCTCACACACCATTGAGCATTCAAGCCCTTCAAACTAAACTTAAGCATTGTGATCATGGGCATGTCCTAGTGGGCCTTCAAGTACTCAAATATCTTGCTCAGTTGCTTTTGTCCATGCACAAGTCCATGGCATGCACAAAAAAAACGGGCTGCACACAGATGTTGTGCACAGACAAGAATTGCTTAACGTGGACTGTGCGAGTCAGAGCTGAACATGGGCAAGGGAAGTATATTTTCAGCTTTAGATCCAGTACCCAAGGTGCTCATAGATCATCAGGATAATCAAAGGCTTTGTTCTCACTGACACCCCAAACCCAGTTCACTTGGCTTTGTACTTATGTAGCAACTAATATAGGTCCTGTTTCCATCTGGTATTAACGTGTTTCAAATGCATCTCTTGTGATCTCTTGTTTTTCCCCTTTTATTTTGGGATACTCAACATCTTTTTGAAGAGTCCCAAGTGCATCACACAAATACAAATACCATGTTGCGCAGCTTATGAGTGAGCAGGAATTGGAAGTAAATGAAAAAGATACAGATTGTAGCTGCCAACACAACAAAATTTGAATTACTTATTTTGGTGCACCTTCTCTCAACACGTCTCAGAATAATCTGAGATTTTATTTAATAATCTGTTATTTGAGCAGGTGGTAAGAAGGGGATGCTTCACTTCAGTTCAGAGCAAATCCAGGACAAATAAGGATTCATATTATTAATGTGATGTGGTCACATGCAGTTTTGACTACCTCTGTATGTGGTTTCAGTGATCCGATCACAGTTTTAGACCATGTTTACACCTGCATTTGGAGCCTAACACTTGTGATCGGATCACCAGAAATGCATATTAACACAAGGTGGAAACAGGGCTGTAAATATACTGGATAATGGCTCCACTGCCTGAACAAACTAAGCCAATTTGAGCTCCTGCAAAATAAGATCAGGATTGTTTGCAGTGTGAACAAAGCCAAAATGGTTTAAACTATTTGTTTTGTCTGGAGGAGGTTTAGCAATTTATGTTTGGCCTTTGTTATGTCTAGAGTTTCAAAGCTAAAGTTTTACACACACTTAATATCCTTTGGTCTTCTGTAACAATGTAGCCAGTTTTGGAAATATGTAATTGTTTTTTATTGTTATTATTTCTGGTCATTTTAAGTCACAGGATGACCCCGTATCAGGGTCTTTTACAAACTCTCAATTCATTCCAGGAACAACTGTAATAATGACAGAGTATCTTGAAATTCAGCACACCCTAAAAAATATCAATGGCGGATTGTAACTCATTAAAATGTTTGCTATTGGCTGATTACAGGTACTCCAGAACTGTATGTGCATGAAAGCTTTACCTGAGGAAGTTTTAGCTAAAAAAGGCACCTTATGAGACGCATGTGTTGGCAACCAGTCTACAAGAGCAAAGTGTTCTTTTTCATAAATTACCAAATTTAAACTGAATTTCTCTTTTACAGTTAGCACTAAAGCAATGTCAGATGAAATGTAATCTGAGAATGTAAATTGGATCAAATCTTCAGTTTGCCAACACACCTAGTGCTCTTGATGATGCTTGCTGAATCGTGTGCTCGTGTTATGTGTCCTGTTACCGTCAGAAGTAGCTCTCTAGATGAATAACCAGAGGAGCATTTTTTAAAGGTCTTTTTCTATGTTTGTTTGTTTTTTACTAAAGGATCTGATTCTGACATTTGTAAATAGATTTTCAAAAAAAAAAAGCCCCCCCAAAAAAAAATGCAACAAAAAGATCTATGGTAGAACAAACAATGATAACATATAACAACTACTGTATAAACTGAATGTGTCTGGTTAGATATACATTACAGCAAGGATCGCAGTCATCTCTCACTGCCACAAAGTAACTAGATCTATATACGTTATTCACTATAAAAGGGTCCTCTGTATTCTCTTCCGGATCGTACAAGGTATTGAATGGCTTTTACGATTGAGTTGGACATAACAACCCATTAAAAAAACAGTAAAAAAAAATATAAGTGGCAGCAGTGCTTCAAATCACACAAGTACCTCAAAATCTGTTTTAACAACTCATCATATGATCATAAACTTCCCTTAATTGCTTAAGGATAGTTTCGGGCTTTGTGGAAGATTCCCCGGTGTTTGTCATGAAAATGTGCCTAATATAAGCCAACTCGTTGGACATTGCAGTACCTAGACTATTATGTTTTGCAAGGGATTGTTTGCTGTGGAGGATAAGAATGCGAGCGAACGTGTTATCCTTTTTTATGCTAGCTTATAAAATAACTTTGAGATTTGAGCTCGCCGGTAGTCTCGTTTCCAGATGTCCTGGAAATTTGAGGCTGCTTTAGCTAGCATAAACTAAAACCATTTCCCACCGTGTCTTCTTATCTCACAGATATATTTGCCATCATAATACAGTGTGCTTTATCATATCTGCATGTCTTGCATATGAACTGATACAGTTTGAACCTAAAATGGAGTGTCTATATAAGTTTCGATTAAGTAATTCATTATTTTTATTGTTTTACGACTAACAACGCTGAATGTTCAAGCAGGCACAATAATTATACAAAACCTGTGCTTTGTAAACTTGTTTTTTTCCCCACTTGTTTTAGATGAAACCGGTTCAATGTTGTTTTACTCAAAACAGATTGATTTGTCACTATGCATCATTGGAATAACATTGTAGAGTTGAGTTGTTAGTACCAATGACAGAAAACAGTGATATATTATGTGATAAGCTAATGTGCAGGTTTGATAATGTTTGAATGTAAAAACACATTGGACCTACCTGTCCCACTAGGATTCTAAACAAATACTATGTTTTTCTTTCTCTTCTTCTTCCTCATTTTTTCTTGCTTTCTTTAAGAAATCTTTCTATTTTGTATAGAACATTGCAATTGTAAACATTGTAAATAGTAAACTCATCTGCGACCACAATCACAGTAAAATATGAAAATATCCGGCCCTATTATCAGACACCTTTTGTTATTGTTCGTTTGTATCATTTTTTGCAAACTGTCTGCTGGGAAGGGGTTATAAAGGCATGTACTGATCTGAGAGAATTTCTTCCATCAAATATTCACTCACGTTTCCAATAAACTTGTGCCATCCCTACAGTGGTTTTTGTGCATTTATTAAAAAATGCTATTTGGGAATTATTACATAAATGTTATAGAACGTGACAGCTAATCAATAAACTTTAGCACTAAACTTCTCACCTCATGTATTCTTATTCTTCTTTTTTTTTAAGGTTTGTCTTCCTCTACTGCACAAATTTTCTAACTGCAATATGGACCGGACATTTTTAGATGAAAGAGGGCGCCAAATTAAAAAAAAGACATTAAGAGGCGATATTACAGTTTTTCTAGATTGCTAACACACTATTACTGATTAATTTGGCCCAGTTTTCCAAACCATTCATACAGTTCTCGAAACAAAGTTTCGTTTCTAAAAACATTTAACACATTTCACCTGTCTGCACACATGCTCCAATTTGCTCAGTGTTTTATGCAAAACTCTACACAAAAATGATATCATTTTGCCCAGGTTTAACCATGTCCTCGTTCAGAAAACATACAATATAATTAACTCAAGTGTCAAAAAATGAACTCAGACAGTGCACATTTATCCATGTGTGAACATTCAGTAACAAAACTGATGAAACACAGGTCAAAATCTCAGGATGCTATGAACAGGAGCACAAGTGATTATGGGTTTTGGTAGCGCCAGACAAAGGGAAAATAAAAATGAAGGGGAGGAGGTCATTTGTTCCTAATGAAATACAAAGCACACTTTGACCATGTTCTTCTGCATTGACTGACCAGGAGGGAAGTTGGCCTATAGGTTTCAATACATACAATATAATTACAGTATAAAGAAGCAGTACTTCAGATGAGAGAACTTTCGGTAGCACTTTATTTTACAGTCCTGTTCCCCATGTACATACTATGTACTTATTATAGTAATTACAATAACTATGTAATAACTAGGTACTTACCCTGAACCTACCCCTAAACCTAACCCTACCCCATGTAGTTACCTTGTGTTACCAGAACTTTCTTAGATAAATACACTGTAAGTACACTATAAGTACATGTTCAGTAAATACTGTAACACATGTTGTACACTCTCAAACTAATGTATGTGTATTTAAGTTTGCACAAGTTGGTGTGTAGTTTTAAGAAAATGGTAAATTGTTTCATGAAATGTGTGTTAACTGTAAAACAGAGCAAGAAAAATGTCAGTAACATTAATAATTTAGCTATTAACAGATCAACAGCAAAAGTAATCAAATGTTAAAAGTTACTTTTTTTAATCTAACTGACAGTACGGCTGTGTTCGAAATGGCATACTTGCTTAATGTTTACTGCCCAGTACACAGTGTATACTGCCTACTATTTTTTAAGAATAGTATGTGAAACAGTATACAACAAGCAACAAAGGTTTCAGAGTAGTGCGCTAAAGAGTTGTCACATGACAAAACATTAATTCAGCACAGCTGCTGACGTTGTTACCTCACAAATAAATGTACTAACCATGCTTTTTACAAAGGCTATAGCTCATACTAGTAAACAATGCTATATTGCAAAATTGAACTCATTTCATAATTAATGGACTTTGCATACTGAACAGAACTAATAATAATTGTGTAAATAGTAGTCAGGTGGTATATATTTATATTTCAGAACTGCAGTACATTATAAAACAGTATGCAATAACATAGTGTTTAAATTATCATTCTTAAAAATATTATTAAATTAATGCAACATTATTGGGACAAAAGTTAAAGTAAATAGCCTGGGCCAATGAAGATGAAACATTACATGGAGCGCATTGCATTCTGAGAAAAAAATATCCCATAGTGTCTTCAGATGCATACATCAGATTTCAGCAAATGCAGCAGGTAATCAAGGAATTCCATGCATACTGAACATTCACTTACGATTCACAGAATACACACGGCATACTGCAATATAGTAAGAGTTGTGTGGTAGTATGCCATTCCAAACACAGCTTCTGTACTGATTTCTGTGTACTTGAGTTATATTTAGCAGATTCTTGTAAATACAGTCATCCGGGTATTTCATGCATACAGAAAATTTGCACACTATGCACAGCATACATACTGGATACTGCAGAAATAGTAAGAGTAGTATGATAGTATGGCATTTCTAATAGCGCACGAGTGATGTATTACAAAACCATCAGCCACTTTTGTGTTCATATGCTTTCCGACCAGTAGAGGGCGCCATGTCTTACTATATAAGAAGAAAAAATTAATAATGATTAATTAGCTCAGAGTTTCTCTGAGACTGATCTGAAACAGCTTTTTAGTCCTTTAGTAGTTGTTTAAATACTTAAATTATTATTATTATTATTATTATCATTATTTCATTAACTATGTGCCACTTAGTCTCAATGGAAAAACATACTTCTAACTACAGTTTTGCAAACCTCTAAAAACATACATACACATACAATTCACTGCAGTTTTCAGCTAAATTAACACTAGATACTTAGACACTTATCACCTTTCCAGTAGAGGAAAGTTAACTGCCACAGTAACTACATAATGCTGCCTATGTTATAATTCACTATAAAAGTGTCCTCTCAACCTAACATTGAGTATCTAAATAAGTAATGATTATTCATTAATTTATTTTCAGAAAATATGATCATATCACCCCAATTTTACAATCTCTACACTGGCTATTAAGTTTGGTATCAGTTACAAAATATATTTCTGCTTAATTATAAGGCCCTAAGTAAGTAACTAGTTTTCTATCACGCTAAAATACCTGAGGTCACAAAACTCTGGTCTTCTGGTAGTACCTATAAGAACAAAGTCCACTAAAGGAGGTAGAGCTTTTTTTGCATTTGGCTCTTAAACTCTGGAATGGTCTTTCTGATAGCGTTCGGGGTTCAGACACTCTGTTTAAATCTAGATTAAAAGCACATCTCTTCAGCCAAGCATTCACATAATGCATCTCATAATCTTGTACTTCGGTTATATCTGAGCAAATGCTTGTTTGAAAAGCAGCTCTGCTATTTTTTGTTCTCTGCCATGGGATTGGCAACCCAAGGAATTACACAAGCCTCAGTCTGGATCCAACCTTTACAAAGATCTGAGATGAGCGAACACCTGAGAAGAGATGATGCCAACCCCCCAGAGGACCTCAGATGATGCCAACCTTGAACCAACATACAGAACATGACAGCTGTTTGCATTTTTGTTATTGTTTCATCACTAAATTCTCAGCTCATGTGTTCCTATTATACAATTATTGTTAACAGGGGCGCCCCCAAGGGGTGGCCAGGGGTGGCCACGGCCACCCCTGTATAAACTCTGGCCACCCCTGCGGCCACCCCTAGGATTATTTACAGTGGGTCCTATTAATTTAAATGCAAAATGTAAATTCACAATAGTTTAAGAAGTGAAAAAAAAGTGCAGCACCTGCTGCAGCCACAGTTTTGCGTCTCTGAGCACAGGGCCGGCCCGCGGCATAGGCGGTATAGGCAAATGCTAAGGGCGCCACTCATACATAGGGGCGCCAGAATGAGTGAACCAGTGAATTTTTATTTTTTTATTTTTTTTTACATATATTTTTTTTATAATAGGCTACTATTTAAAAACCATTAATTCGAAATACTATCAAATAAAGCAAAAAAAAAAAAAAAAAAAGTCCGGCTATTCAATCTTCCCCTATCCATCGAGTGCTTGAAGTGCGTCAGAAACAGAGCGCGCGCGATCAGTTGTTGGTAATTTGTTGTGTAGCGTGCCCGACGCCGCATCCAATGTAGACAGCACTGCTTTTGTTAACACACAGCTCGTAGAAACGGGCCTGGCAGCTCGCGCCAGTTCTAGACACGGTGAAAGTTTCCTGATTATGACGGAAGGCCGAATTTACATGACACATTATAAATGAGCATAGTCTGCGATAGATACAGTGCCAAAAAGAAGAGAAGAGGATAAAGACAGAGGTAAAGAGATGTAGTGAAAGAACAATTTATTGCATAGGAGTAAGATACTATAATTTCATGGCAGTTATTTTTACCTTAAACTTAATGTTAGCAGTTGTTCTGAGTTCTGAGTCCCCAGACTGTGATTTTGTACAATCATGTCAGTTTTAAGACACATTTTTTATTATCACTTTTTTATTAATGTTTTACTCTACAGTTGTGCAGGGGATACAGTACAAGCCAAAAGTTTGGAAACATTACTATTTTTAATGTTTTTGAAAGAAGTTTCTTCTGCTCATCAAGCCTGCATTTATTTGATCAAAAATACAGAAAAAATGTAATATTGTGATATATTATTACAATTTAAAATAATTTGTTTTAAAGTATCATTTATTTCTGTGATGCAAAGCTGAATTTTCAGCATCATTACTCCATTCTTCAGTGTCACATGTGACATCCGGTCTATCACATGATCCTTTAGAAATCATTCTAATATGATGATTTATTATGAGTGTTGGAAACAGTTCTGCTGTAATGTGTGTGTGTGTGTATATATATATATATATATATATATATATATATATATATATATATATATATATATATATATATATATATATATATATATATATATATATATATATATATATATATATATATGCTAAATCATGAACACAATGACAGGGTGAAATGGGCTGTGATGCATGGGGCGCCAGGTAAAATCTTTCCTAGGGCAGCAAATTGGTCAGGGCCGGCCCTGTCTGAGCAACATTAAAGTGTTTCGTTCCTGAATGAATCAACCGTTTAAATGATTCGGTTCAATCGCAATGACTCACTTATTAACAGTGACTCGCTGCACCTATTGGTGGTTTTAATTTCACATTTAATGGAACCTTTTCATTTTTTAAATAATTTCAAACATCAGTTTTCAATGTTTTATCTTTAAAATATCAAAACATTTTTTGTTCATTTGTAACTGCAGGTTTAAGTGTTCCACGGAGCTGCATTAAACAGTGTGTAAAAACATCTAAATGGCACTTCAGATGCAGCTTCTGTTTTATCTACATTGCAAAGATCAATTTTGTTGATACTGATTGCATTTGCTTGGTAACAGCCCAAATGCAAGTATTTGACCTAAAATATGGTGCACACTTTTAGTAACAATGGTGTAAAGGTAAAAAAAAAAAAAACTATTAAAAATAAGATATCAGCACAATAACACTCAGCAAAATAGTGTAATTATCGTTATCGATAAAATCCTAGAACTCACAGAGATATAACTTTTTGTCTATATTGCAAACCCTTATTTTTTTTTCTTTATTTTAATGTGCCACCCCCAAAATTTACTGTGGCCTCATTTGGCCACCCCTGTTAAAATTTTCTGGGGGCGCCACTGATTGTTAAGGTTTGTCTCCTGTATAGACCGCACTTTGCATGTAGACAAAAGATGGGGCCAAATTTAAAAGAAAAAGAAACTTGGATTATTTTCAAGACATTAAGAAGTGATATTAAAAATGAGAAGAGTTAAGTAAAGGTAGAGTCAGAAATATTTAGACACGAAATAGTCCTAAGCTATGTGATACTGAGTTAAGCTATACTGAGTATGAGTAATGAGGTGAGACCCGTTTAGGGTTATCCCTGAGTTGATAAGAAAGAGCAGATTTATCAAGGCTATTTAAAGAAGAGGAGGAGTCCCGAAGGTCCATACTCTGAGGCGGTATAAATTGAACGTCCCAAAAAACATTGTCATTTCAAAGACCGGCCGTCCTGCTGAGTTTTTCCCAAGCATCATGCCAGCCAAACCAGCACCTATCAAAAAGTCAGCCAAGAAGGCTGCTCCAAAAGAGGAACCGCCAGCAGAGCCCGTGCCCGTGCCCGAGGCTGCCCCCGCCGAGGCGCCTCCCGCGGAAGCGACGCCGGCAGAAGCTCCCCCTGAAGCGGCCGTGGCGGAAACCGCTCCCGCAGCCGAGGCACCTGCTCCTGAAGGTACTCTGAACGCTGCTCTTTAACCCTAACAACACATAACTCAAAGTGTGCCTAACCCTAACAACATCTCATTGAAAAGAACAATTCGTCGTTAATGTAAACTCTCAAATTTCTACTCACATTAACGGTTATAACTGGTTTTGTTCTTGGACGTCTATCAGCTGTTAGTTCTGTCGAGGACTCACACACGACCTCTAACGGACAACACGCGTCACTTCCACTCACTGGGAATCTGACGACGTTTAGCTATCATTTACCATGGTAATCTGCCAAAACAGTTACTACAAAGATATTTTAGAGTGTCATTTACTAATCGTGTTTATTGATATAGCCTTGCCTACTATTAAAGTTCTCATTCAACAGTTTTTATTTTTAAATGTTATTTTGTGTATGTGTGTCTATAGGCTATTTATTAATTTACTCACTACTTAGTAGCGTCTAATAGTATATCAGAATACTAAAGTTTTATTACAGTAGCATATACAGTATTACATCTATCATTTTTGGCAGAAACTAAGGCTATGTGAGTAAAATATGCCTTTTTTGTGCAGCTGTTTTGTTGTTATTGTTTTACGAAAACTGTATTTCCACATAATGCTAGAAGATAAGTTCTTGTAAAAAGATAACTTGGGTGTTGGCATTACAATAACTACTTATAATAATACCTGAACTGTCACAAAACTAAATGTAGCTACTAATTATTATAGATGTGTGTAGAAGTTTCCCTGATATGTGTCTAACCTTAGAGTTTCCTCAGAAGCAAATGACTTAAACAGGAAGCACCTGTGATTTGATCCTTGAACCTTGTCTTACAACAGCATTGTAATTTATACCTTCCTGTAACGTGTAACTAACATGTTCTAACATTTATCTAACATGTAACACTAGCCTCTGCCCCTGCTGCTCAGGGTTAAACATCTGCCCCCTGAGACAAAACCTCACCATAGACTATATGAAGGACTATTACCCTGCTGAATTGATTTAGGTTTTGCATAAAAGTACAAATAGCATTGTATATGTATATGATTGTATCAGAGCAAATGCTGCATCCTCAGGAAACTGGTGGCCTGCTGAGTGCAAAAAACCACTGATCACAAATAATGTGTGCTGTCAGCCAGTACTGGAACAGGCTGTGGTTGATGAGCATGTCTCACTGCATGCTGAAATGAAATGGCATGACTTTTCACCTGACTCATTAACGTCTTCAGTTGCTGCCAAGGAAACCAGTGTGACCACTACATGAGGGGGAGGTTGTCAGGATGTTAGGTTAAGGTAAGCATATATATATATATATATATATATATATATATATATATATATATATATATATATATATATATATATATATATATATATATATATATATATATATATATATATATCTGCTGAGGCTTGTGTTGTGAAAGAAGGTGCTATTCCTGCAGCTGTTGCTCCATGATGCTAACACTAAAAAATTTATAACAAATAATACATTTAAAAAACGCTTATTTTAAACAGTACTAATCTAGCGATATCTCCAGAGTGGCACTGCGCTAATGGAAGTCTAATGATTTGCTATCAGGCCCGGCTGAGGAAGCTGCTCCCTCCACTGATGCTCCAGCTGAGGGTAAATCATTTTGGTTTGGTCATGAGTTTTAATTATTCCATTTCAGTTTGGATCCGGATGCTTTATGATGTGAGATACACCCTTCAGAAAAAGAAAATTCATAAAGTACAGATGCTTTGATTGTGTTGGTTTGATTTTATTGACATGTAGCGTTAAAATTGTTGTATGTGAATGTATCCCACTCTGAATCCTAATATTCCTCCTAATATTCCTATATTTGTTCATCAGCTGCTCCTGCCGAAGCTGCACCTGTAGAAGAGCCACCTAAAGCACCAACACCACCTCCTCCAGCAGGTAAACCACCCATCCACCAAATCCGTCCATTCAACCACCCACCCAAGCATCCATCCATCTATCCATCCCTCCAACCTAAATACAGCCATCCACCCATAAATACCCACACCCACACATCCATCCAATCAATCATCCATTCAATCTATCCACCCATTCATCTATCCATCCATGAATCCACCCAATCAATTCATCCATCCCCGTCCATCGACGCAACCTTACTAACCCAACCTAATCCATCCATCCACCTAATGAATCTACCTATCCACATATCCTCTGAATCATCCGTCTATTCCATGCACACATCCACCAATTCCACCCAAACAATCCATCCTCGTCCATCCACCCAATCTTACCTACCCATCCATCCATTAGCTCAATCAATCCATCTGCTCAATCCATCCATAAAATTGACCCCATCCCTCCATCCATCCACCCTATCAGTCCACCCATCCATTAATCTACCCAATCATCCATCCATGCACACATCCACTAAATCCACCCATCATCATCCATCCACCCAATCTCACCTACCCATCCATCCATTAGCCCAAATCAATCCATCCACAAAATTGACCCCACCTTTTCATCCATTCATCTGTTATATCAATCCATCCTCATACCCAAACTATAAATCAATCACGCTATCGGTCCATACGTCCAACGAATCTGCCCAATCATCAATCAATCTACCCAATCTACCAACACATTCATCCATCCACCAGCCCAACCAATCCATCCATCCACAAATCCACACAATCACCCATTCACCAAATCCTCCCAATCAATACATCCACCCAATCAGCACCACCTATTCATCCATTCATCTGCCCTATCAATCCATCCATCTAGCCAATCAGTCAATAAATCCAACCATCCATCATATCTTTCTTTAATATTTTCTAGACTAAAGAAATGCATGTGTTTTTCTGCTATTAATTAATTGTATATATGTCTGTAATGAATGTGCAGTGCCCACAAGTGCCCCTCAGAACCTCAGTGTGGATGATGTCAATGATAACTCAGTCACTCTTAAGTGGAGATCCCCGGAGAACATTGGCTCTGGGCTGGATGGATATACCGTGGAATACAGCAAGGAAGGATGTGCGTATATTCTCTCAGTATTGCTGATAAGCTCTTTAGGCTGAGGGATAGTGTTTCAATCATCGTGCCTTCTTCTTGAAATTGAACCATGTTGAACGATCAGATGTCATCAGAAAAGTGGGTTATATGACAGTCTGTTATAGCACCTGTCTGTGAGATGTCACCACAGACTGATTTATAGCCAGCTCCTCTTGGTCTCCCTATTAGGAAGGGATGCTTTCAACCAACTGTCACCATATCAGCACACCCCACATTTAGATTTGTGGATGTATACTGACATCACCGCTAGTGTGCTGGGAAATTCAGATTTGATGTTTAACTTGGTAGCTGACGCATAACATCCACAAGCTTTTGCTATAAACAACGAGATTTTAGGTTTAAAATTGTTAGGAATGTATAGTGTATTATCAAAATAATGTAATGCATAATTTATAATTACCTTTTTACCCTTACTAGTGGATTTAATATGTTCCTGTGGTGACAGTTATTTATTTATTTATTTTTTTACATGGAATATAGCATTTTCCATTAATATATCAAACTGTCAATCTGCAGTTAAATCTACCCATTATTACCTAGTTATATTAAGTTCTATGAACATTATAATATCATATAAAAGTTTATATTGTCAAAAGTTTATTATTTATTACTATTATATACATATATTAAATTTCCATATATGAAAATATCATCATATAAAGTAAAAACATATATTAATACTATAAAAAAATAGAAAAATTTCCGATAGCACATATATCTAATCCATACAAATATGTGTAATTTTTTAGAAATATGTCATGTACATGTGTATCCATCCTAAATCCTGTCAATAAACATTGATATTATATAAGTAAATATAAATGACTGACTTGTTTAAAAATGGATAGCAAAAAAAAAAACATATATAAACATACCAATTTTTATATATATATTTTGTTTTAATTTGCATTTTTTGTTAAAGTTGTATATATACATGTTGAAATATGGTTGCTACCATTTAATACCATGTAAAAAAAAAAAATCACAGATCTTATATCTTTGTCTACCCAGAGAATGTACATATGTGAAAATTATATAGCGCCTTATAGGTAACATATACTGCAATATGTATAACATTTCATTTTTGCATGGAGCCGGTCCATCTGTAACCAGTTATATGTTCTTCTATATAAATATATTTATGAGTGTACTTTTGTTCAGATCTCTAGGAGGATTTAAAACTCATAGGTTCTCGTCATCTGTCCATTTTTACACTATACAGCTTCTGAATGGGTGCTTGCCAATAAAGAGCTCATCACGTCCAACCGGTTTGTTATCAGCGGCCTGACAACCGGAGAGCTACTTAACATTTGTGTGGTGGCGGTGAATGCTGGAGGCCGCAGTGAACCTGTCGCTCTGGCACAGCCCGTCACCGTCCGGGAGATCGTGGGTGAGTGTCTGGGCACTGTTAGACCTGCATGTGTGGGAGACAGATGAAAGAGAAGGGATGTCTCTGGTTACCTCAAGGGTCTGATTACTTCAAACACTGATTACTTCATAGTGTTATACATTTTAGGTGTATTCTCTGAGCCCTTGCTCATGTGGCTTACTGCTGGAGCTCAGATGACACTATGTTTCCCCACCGCGAGGGGAGCGGTGGAAGTGCTAGCTAGCTACCTCTCCTGCCCTCGATGGGTTCAACAGCTGTGGGTATATAAATCCCATTGGCTTGTGCCGACAAGAGCTTTCATGAGCATTTAAATTATAAACATAAAGACCTAAGGCTGTCAGTGCAATCTGAGCTCACAGCCGACAAACACTGTAAACACATACTGTACATTTGTCTCCTAAATAGAGCGAAGGTACTTATATAAATGTGATTTGTAAAGATTTTTTTTTTTTTTTTGTATCAAAGGATCATGTGAACTGCTTTCGTTGCTAGTGTGACTTTGGTGACAGGTGCAGGGTGAAGATGTGTTTATATTCAGTGCTTGGTGCTTTGCCCTTGCACTTCACATTTTTATTATAGGAACTTGACCTTGACTCATTTATTACTATAGTTATAACTCCCTGCAAGTAAAACAGTTATTATTTGGTTGGCTCAAGCTTTTATATATATATATATATATATATATATATATATATATATATATATATATATATATATATATATATATATTATTTTTATGTTATTAAATATAATTTTGAAATACATAATAAATAATTTACAATGAATGTATGTATTTATAATAATTTTACTAAATGTAAACAAATTTTTTTTGTAAATATAAACATCCACATTCAAAATAAGTTTTTATTTACATAATATATGTATGTGTACTGTGTTTATTATATATATATATATATATATATATATATATATATATATATATATATATATATATATATATATTATAATTTTTTTTTATTTTGTGTGTGTGTGTGTGTGTGCAAATGTGTGTGTGTGTGTGTGTGTGTGTGTATATACACGCCCTCTTGTGGCCATTCTGTTGTGCATTGACAAGCCATTGTAACCCTAGGACTATTTTAACCAAACATGTATTCTTTTTTTTAATCTTAATAATAACCCAAATAAGATCCTGGAATCAACTGATTATTGTTGCGTGATGCTGTTACGAGGTCAAACTAGCCTGGCTGTTGGCTTAGTGATTAAGAGAGAACATACTGTTCATCCATTTGGGTTTAGCAGGTGGATGTTGTGGTGGATGGCAGCGATTCAAGACATCACACAAGATTACATATGAGAACAGTGACTGTAAAAAGGGTTAGAAGAACAAGGATGAGGTTTTTCACATGTACAAGCACAGGCTTTGGGGTAATTTATTCAGGTATTGTTAGGTAAGCTGAAGGTGTGCTGAATGTGAGCCTTCAAAGCCAAGTGAGCGCTCAGAGTCCCATCAAGCAGTGTGTCAGCAGGTCAGCAGTTGCTCTGGATCAGCAATGTGTCGCTCCACAGGCGTCAATTGTTTCCTGTCTTAATTAATGAACTTGTTGCTTTGGAGTCCTGGGAAGTGAGTATTAGCGATCTGGAGGGCTAGATTTAGGAAGCTGTACTCTGACAGTAACAGATGTGTTGTGAGAAGACAGCCAATAGAGGTTTAGATCAGAGAGGTCAGTGGCACAGAAAACTGACAGTTTTCAATTCACGCCCATGCTGGATATATCCAGTTATTTATCTATTTTTGAATATATTATGAACTGTTACTAAGGATTTGATTCATGCCAATGTTTCTATTAGTTATAATTATATAATACTAATAATTCTCTAATAAAACAAACTTTTTAAAATAGGTTTAGTCTATTAGTGCCATGGCTTATTGGTATAGCACATGATCATGACGTGTAAGTTTGAGTTTAGGTTGTCACTTTTGTACCTAAAAAGAATATCAATCACAATCATCAATCACAATGGGGTATTAATCTTGACTTTTGTGTCACAAACAAATTGTGAAAATATCCACAGCTTGTGTTAAATGCAAAACTTATGCTTATGTTGGTAGTTAACCAAAAACCCCAAAACTGCTTTTGTAACTAATTTCAGTGGGATATCATATTAAAGCCTCTCTAAATTATTCTTAAAAATAAAGGTTCCAAAAATGGTCTTTCTCAGCTACACTATAAAATAACCTTTTATTAATTTATTTATTATTATTATTATAAACTGTTTATCTTTTTGGTTCCCAAAGACCCTTTCAGTAAATTATTTTTTTTTTTTTCTTAGTGTGAAGAACATTTTAATAATCTTAACATCCTTTTCGTGAATTGCAAAGGTTCCATAGATGTTAATAGGTCTTCATGAAACCATAGCTGCAAATAAAGAAGCTTTATTTGGTGGTTCACATGCGCTAGAAAGTTTTATTTATATCCAGTATCTTCACTATTTCTGTTCCAGAGGGTATTACCAATAAACATGTTTTCACACCTCTCACAAGCACTCATCAACACAGTCATATTTTGTTCTTGCATTTAGTTTGTTGTTGGTAGTTTTCCATTGCATCCATTTATTTTTAGACCCAGAAAACAAGATCAGACAATTAGAACAAGACAATTCTGCTAATTACATTTACAACATGCAAACATACACACAAAAAAACTAATCATAATTTAAACTTAACGTTGTGACAGTGAGTATTGCATGGACAAGCATCACTTTATCTTTTTCTTGTTTTGTTTTTTTTCTAGATCGGCCCAAGATCCGCCTGCCCCGTGCCCTGCGATCACGATGCGTCAAGCATGTTGGAGAACAGATCAATCTTGTCATCCCGTTCATTGTAAGTTCAGATTTCTCATTGGCAAACAGAGCTGTACTTTTACTGCAGACTCAAATATTATATGTTTCATAATTCTCTGTTTTTAGGGCAAACCTAAACCTGTGATATCATGGACCAAGGATGGCCAGCCTTTGGATACGAGAAAGGTGAACATCCGCAACACCGACAAGGATAGCATCTTGTTCATCCGCAAGTCTGAGAGAGAAGACTCCGGCAGCTATGAGATGACCGTGAAGGTCGACAGCTTCGAGGACAAGGCTAACCTCATAATTCAGATCGTCGGTGAGACACGCTGTGATCTAGAGTGCTCTTCTTGGACATTGTCTATTTGTGTCCTACTTGCATTTTCATTCTTAGTTCATATCTTGACACCTCTGTATACCGAGTAAGACCTCACAGTGTAAAATGATCTATACGTAGAAAGCTTAATTATTTTTAATGTTCGACCATCTGTGTGTAGATCTGCCTGGTCCTCCTGCTTCTGTCAAGCTAGTGGACTCTTGGGGCTTCAATGCAGCTCTGGAATGGACCCCTCCCAAAGACAACGGCAACACTGAGATCACTGGATACACCATTCAGAAAGCTGACAAGAAAACTGGAGTAAGTAACTAATGGAACTAATGCTGTCAGTAACCAAAAAAATTATAATTATGTGTCAGCACTTCATGTACACTATTAGTTCCTCACTCGGAAAATGAACAGCACTTCCCTTTTCATTTAAGAAACGGTTTTATTTGAGGGTGAGAATAAATTGCACTTTTGACAAACTGGTGTCTAAAATAAAATAAGCATAGTGTGAAATGGAACGCATCACATGTTGGGATTCCCACCCCCAAATGGAGATTATGATTTGTCACATATTTAAGGTCTTTATCAGCTGCATCAAACAATTACACAATGACACAATTTTGATATATTTACAATTTTATTCAATATATAATATAATATAATATAATATAATATAATATAATATAATATAATATCACTTAATATTTTACAAGTGTTATTTCTCTGTTAATATTTTATTTAACAAACACATAAATACATTTTTGGTATTAAAATAATTTTTTTAATAAGTTAAAAATGAATAGTAATATAAAATAAACAAACTAATAGACCGTATAATACACTATCCTAAAGGTTGGACAAATTTATTTAACTTTTTGTGGGCAAAATTCAGAATTTTAAATAGGAGTCCACACAATCAGGTATTTCAAGCGAGTATTTCCCAAACATATTTCACAATGGGTAAATTTAACAGAGTAATGTTTAACAGTGTCCCACACTGAAAAGAAAAATACATGCCAACATATAATACTAATTTCGACCTGCTAAGGTTGGCATTTTCTGAAGGTTAAGCACTGACACTGACCATTTGTTCACCCAAAGATGAAGGGTTTTTTTATGAATCTTTGCAAATTGCCTTTCCTAGTAATGTGCAAGTTAGCAATTTTTGCAACTAAAGTAAATAGGACAGCTCGTCACCCTACAGAAGAGAGGGGCGGGGTGAGCAGAGCTCATTAGCATTTAAAGGGAAATGCAACAAAATGGGTTGTCGTGAAAAGAGCCCATTTTAACAAGGTAAAAAGCATTTATTTTAACACTTCCATTGAGGAATTTTCAATTTTCAAAGTATGTTATAGATTTTTCATTAAATCAACTCCAATATCTAGGCATCTGATGACCCCTTTAAGAAGTTACGAGAATGTTTTTGTGTGCAAAGAAAACAAAAATAACAACATTATTCAACAATTCTTCTCTTCCATGTCAGTTGAAGTGCACTCACACCATGAGTACCATGACGAATGCGTTTGCATTCCTCTGATTGTAATCAAGCCACAGTTCATCTCGGTTCTACGTCAGCAGCAACACACGCATGCTGTCACAAACGAGCGTCGAAGACTGACATGGAAGAGAAGAAAGTGTTGAAAAAAAGTATTTTTGTTTTCTTTGTGCACAAAAAGTATTCTTGTAGCTTCTTAAAATTACAGTTGAACCGCTGATGTCACGTGGACAATTTTAATTATGTGTTACTACCTTTCTGGGCCTTGAACGTGTCAGCTGCATTGTTGTCTATGGAGGGTCAGAAAACTCTTGTATTTCATAAAAGATATCTTCATTTGTGTTCCAAAGATAATCAAAGATCTTACAGGTTTAGAACGACATGAGGATGAGTAATTAATGACATAATTTTCATTTTTGTTGAACTATCCCTTTAACACTTATCAAAGTGATAAGTGACAGCAAGCAGTGAATGCTGTGATGCTCTAGGTTTTTTTTTTTTTTTTAGTATGTATATCATCATACTTCAGCTAGGCTTAATTTAGCCACCTGTTAGGCCTGTAAATCTAAATGAAGAGTCTGTATATGCATTTGACGTGTCTATCTATAAGTTTGTATCTGGGTGTTCAAGGCATGGGTCAGATGACTTCTTGGCAGGAGATCATCAGGTTGGGAAGGTGTAAAGTGCTGACAGATAGAGAGAGAGCTACATGATGACATCTCATAATTCTCACTGTCATGATGCGAATCATGATACTAAGCAGCTAGCTTGATGTGAATACAAGATGTGCAGAGAACATGAAGTACAGAGACCCATCTAATCCTCTAAATGCACTGTAGGCAAAACCACAACTGCTTCTTGATGTTTTTTAACACTGTAATGAAAATCTGCTTGTTTACGATCTATTTATTGGATGAAACCCACTGGGAAATATTTTCAGTCTCGTTCACAATTTATTAATAGCCAACATTCAATCATGTCACTATTTTATCATTCTGTCCTCTCCTTTTAAATGCATACAGTATATCTGCTAAAAGAAAATACTGAGAGGACTGCTGTTTTTGCCAGGAGTGGTTCACGGTTCTGGAGCACTTCCACAGGCTGAACGCTACAGTCTCTGACCTTGTGATGGGAAATACATACACCTTCAGAGTTTTTGCAGAAAACAAGGTGGGAAGGAGTGAGACTGCTGCTGTAACAAAAGATGCTGCTCATATTCAGAAAACAGGTAATCTCATTGTTTAACTCCACAGCACTTCAGACTTCTTTCATTCTGTAAAATGAACCCAAACACATTTTAGTGGTGGTAAAATGACTAAAGTATGGCCTTGATTCTTCTTGCTGGCAGTATAAGTAATATAATAAAATACACCCATGTTCATTCACTATCCTAACTGTAAGCTGTTTGCTGTTGCTAAGCAATGTAGCAAATTGCCCGGTTAAAAAAAAAAACACATTTGCTGGTTAGGTATGCTTTAAAGCGTGACAGCTGGTTTGAGCTGATCCTGAGCAGGAGCTAGTTGCTTAGGACCAGCACATGCCCAGTTTAAACCATCTCATAACCATCTTAAACCAACTCAAACCAGCTGCCATGATTCAGTGTACTTTTCAGTACATTTAAGTTATACAGTTATTCAGATTAATCAAATGTATACAGTAATGTGCAGAGAGTTTCTCAGGGACAGGGGCTCATATGTAAAGAAAATATATAACCAATAAATAAAAATACACATACATCCATTAGGGGTGGGCTAAACATTTTAAAATAAATCCACACATCCTCACAGTCAATAATAAATGTTGTTACATTGCATGGCAACTGCAAACAGCCTATAAATAAACTTAACAATAATTGATATAATTGATATTAATAAATGATACTAAGTGAACTGTTAACACATGAGGCCATTTTGTTGGCAGCAAATGCTGACAGCACGTAAGTGTACTCACTGTGTGAAGATAAGACTTGGCTCAGCCTTGAGTGCTAATGACAGTTCTCATTCTTCACATCAGAGCTACATGGGATCTGTAAAACAACACGGATTATGCTGCAGAGTTGCAAAAATGACAATAATTTAGCAACAGCTCCAGACATGAGTTTACATAAGATCAGTTAACTGTTATACACCGAGGCAGGGAACACTGAACTAGTCACGTTTCTTAATTTACAGCCTGTTGTAACTTTCTATTCCATCCTGTAATTTCAAAAGCATTGCAAACACAAGGCCTTTTGCCAGGCACTGCCTTAATTTCTTATCAATTCTAATTAGGGATGAGTCACAATGATCAACTATTCAACTATCACCCAACAAACTACAGTGAAGTTGACTAGTTTACTTAGAATTCTCTTTTATTTTAGATTTGATTTGTTTAGCTGTAATGTGTTAATTAGCATAATGCAGCTTGGTATGCTTTAGCTCATGGAAATTAGCCTTCAGGATCAAGACACATAATTGACTGATAATCATGCAAACTGTATGACAGCTAAAGCAGGGCTGGGCAACTTTGTCCCTCGAGATCTGCTTTCCAGCTGATTTTAGCTCCAGCCCTCATTAATCACCCCTGAACCAGCTAATCAAAGGCTGTCTAAAATTGTCCCCATGCCCTTATATAGGGCACTTCACCCACTATACGTACACTTATATAGGCCATTATTTGAGGGAACTGCCATCTGTAGTGGTGTCCAAAAACCACAGTGAACATTATTGAGTCCACTCATTCATTCCTATAATGCACTTTAGTAATGGTTGTCCAACCAGTGTACACTCAACGGTAAGACGCATGCACTGTCAGAATGAATTCCTGTGTCTAGCTAGAAATCTAGCATTTCCAGCACATTCAGTGTCCCCTTGCTAGTGTTCATTCACTCCTTCAAGTGAACAATATGTGTGTTGAAGCTAAACTCTGCAGGATGGTTGCCCTCCAGGAGCATGATTGGACACCCATGCATTTAATTCATAGCTGCTACAAATATAAACATTCCGATATACATCTTTTGCTCTCCGCTTATGTCTGACTGGGGCTCTATTTAGCCAACTAGGAACCCACCAACCGCATTTTAAAACCTGTAGTTTTTCACATCCCTAATGCAATGTAACCGCCATACTCTGCACAACTGTCAGTCCCGGCTGAGGTTGTTGTCCCCTGTACTGTAGGTATTGTCTACAAACCACTGGAGTACAAGGAGCACGATTTCAGCGAGGCTCCCAAGTTCACAGCTCCTCTCAGCAACAGAGCTGCCACTGTGGGATACACCACGAAACTACTATGTGCAGTCCGAGGCAGTCCAAAGGTATGGATCATCTCTTTCTACTGATTTGGTATAGTTATCTTTGTCCTTCTTCTACAGTGTCTATCATGGTTAGATGCTTGTAGCCAAGATTTTGCTGATGTGTTGCTACAAATATACTTCTGAAAGAGTGCCATTGTAATTCAACAACAGCTGTTAATAATCCAATGATGGTATCAACATGTCCAAATGTCCTTGAGTTCAAGCTCAATAAATAGCTTAATTAAACCCATAGCTGTATTCATAAAAAAGCACAGTGCTGACTGTTCCTGCTGACCAAGGAGGCCAGCTGCTAGACAGTCATGTGGGGACTGTGTTAGCTTGTCATTCCCAAAGAGGGGGAAGGAGAATCAAGTTTCGAGAACAGCTGAGATGGATGCAAAATTTGGGCTGAATACAAATCCTGGTGAGTTAGCCTTCTAGGACGCTCCAAAATTCTTGCTCGTTAAATCTAGCTGTGATGGGACCTGCTTTCTATTTCATGCTAACAAAGTTCCAGATATATCTGAGCTGTCTAGGGCATGTTGGGTGCAATTGGATGCAAATATAATGTAAAACCATCAAAGACACAATAGAACAGGATATGTTTCACAGAAGAAGAATTCAATAATGGCTTCCGCAAGAGTAAGGGTGCAGTATATACAACATACTTCAAGCAATACAGTAACAAACGGGCAGAGTTTGAGTTTGCAGTCAGGGACTCATAAAGAACTGTGACACTCAAAAGTCCTTGCTCTTATTTGTAGTGCTGGGGCCCAAT
This sequence comes from Carassius carassius, assembly GCF_963082965.1. Taxonomy (NCBI): domain Eukaryota; kingdom Metazoa; phylum Chordata; class Actinopteri; order Cypriniformes; family Cyprinidae; genus Carassius; species Carassius carassius. Next base: position 8,343,331 of record NC_081791.1, read on the forward strand.
TTCCATTTGGCGCCAAAAGAGTTCCAGGGTGTCTTGAGCTTTTTGGATGAAGTTGGAAACCTAAAACCTAAAAAGTCATAAGAGAACCCCATGATGCACTTCATAGAAAGATGCCATAGATTATTTTTTCACTCCCTTTCCGTTCCATGTTTATCTGTGTCAGTTAACACCTTAACACTTTCTTTTTCTACTTTGGTGCTGAAAAATCAGGATATGTCTGAGACGCAAGAGTTCTTGACAGTGTGATAATGTACAGTAAGTAAACTTTGAAGTAAGAATTCTCCTGTACTGTACTACACTACAAAATCATTATTGCATCATTATTAGCCAGCGGTGGAGCCTGGGTATTTTCATAGGGGAAGCCAGGTAGGATCCCAAAACTTTCAGGATGGTTTATCCACTCCTAACTCCCCTGCTACAAGCATTCTACCAGGATGGTTGAGAGTTGTACTGAGAAATTGTTTGTAATCATGTTGTGCTAAACAAAGCTCAAGTGGAAATTCACTTGGAACTGTCCCTCAGTTAATGGAAAGAGTTTTCATGAGTTAATGGAATGTTGCTTATTGTCCAGACTAATGGCTTGGACAGTCTCATTTTTTTATTGGCTTGTTAACATTGCCAGTATGTGAGTCCACAAGTTGACTCAACAGGAGAGTCCTGTTCATTTGATGTACAGATGCTATTTTTAATAATCCAATATCAGCACAGATGAATCAGATGTCCAATTAACATCCCCCTGTTAAAAAAAAAAAAAAACCCAAGCTGGTTGCCCGATCTGAGCCAAGTTAACATTTACATTTAGTAATTTAGCAGATGAACAAATGAGTACAATGGAAGCAATAAAAATCAACAAAAGGGCAATGAAATGCATGTGCATTATTATTATTATTTTTTATATATATATATATATATATTTTTTTTTTTTTAAATAAAAATAAAACAAATAGAATAGAAGTAGAGCAAGCTAGTATTTTTGTCATTTTTTGTTAATTGCATAATAAATAAAAGAAACCTGATAGATAGAATTCATAAAGAATAGTGAAGCTAGTGTTAGTTGATGTTTTTTTTTTAAGAAAACAAGCAGTTAGTAAATGACCTGAGTGCTAGAGTTAGAGGGTCAAATAATGATGGAAGAGATGTGTTTTCAGCCGATTCTTGAAGATGGCCAAGGACCAAGGATTGAATTGGGCAGGTCATTCTACCAGGAGGGAACATTTTCTGTGAAAGTGATTTTGTGCCTCAATTGACAGCACACATTATTGCACTGTTCACTTGCAAAATGCAAACTTCTAGAGGGCACATAAGTCTGAAGGAATGAATTTAGGTAAAGGGGTGCATTGCCAGTGATGGTTTTGTAGGCAAGTATTAATGCCTTGAATTTTATGCGAGCAGCTATTGGTAGCCAGTGCAAAACCACAAGCAGTTCTGTTTTGGCAAAGTTGAGTTGAAGGTGATGGTCCTTCATCCAACAAGAAATGTCTGTTAGACAATATGAGATGTGAGCAACTATCATCGGACCATCAGGATGGTATGAGAGGTAAAGTTGAATGTCATCATAGTAGTAATATGAAAAGCCATGTTTCTGAATGACAGAACCTAGTGATGCCAAGTAGACAGAGAAGAAATGTGGTCCAAGAACTGAGCCCTGAGGCACCCCAGTAGTTACTTGTTGTGACCTGAACACCTCACCTCTCCAAGATACCTTGAAGGACCTATCTGAGAGAGACTTAAACCACAGGAGTGTGGTTCCTGAGATGCCCTTTGCCAATAGGGTTGACAGAAGGAACTGTTGGTTAACTGCTGGTTAAAGCAGCAGACATATCCTGCAACATAAGTATAGAAGATTTGGAATCTGTTCTTGCCAGTCTTAAGGCTTCAACAACTGAGGCAGTCTTGGTTGAATGTCCACTTCTGAAACCAGACTATTTGCTTTCCTGGAGGTTGTTCTGTGTGAGAATTTTAAGCTGAAAATAGCTGGTTTAAGGTCTCCCATCCTTAGCAGCAATAGCATGGCATCTTCTTCAGATTTGAAATAGAAACTCATGAAACGTGTCTTTCAACATATTACTTTTCTGAAAGATGTAAAAACATACAGTCTGGTACAGTTTTTGTCAAGGCACTTCAGTGTCTATAACCTTTTTTTCTTTTTGAGCATTAGCACATGTCCTTTGATGGGGCCGTAACTTAGTGATCGGCTTTTTGCTTCAACATTTTTCATATATTTATGTGTGTTTTGTGGGGAATGTGGCTGTATCTGCATGATTACCATATGTATGAGCGCACATCAGCATGTGATTACTCTGTGTATGACACCTATCAGTGTGATGCAGTCTATATCAATAGAGTGTGATTATTGACTACTTGTATATTTCTGGCCATTTGTATGATTACCAACTGTATTACCGGCCATCAGCATGTGATTACTGATCAGCAACTATCGATGTGAATGCTGAATTTCTAGCAATCTCAAGATGTACTTGGCATTCGTAGTTAATTAAATTTTTTCTTATTTCTTTTTTTTACTCAAATTATTCTCGTGTTTTTCTAGTGCTCAAATAAATCACTTATACAATGCCCCAGATTCTGTAAGTTTTATAGTTGAAAAACTATGTAGTGGTATGTTAATGAATAAAAGAGTTAGTAGAACCCTTCAGTGCATTTGGTAAATATTTTTCCTTAAACAGGGGGGTGGGGAGACTAGACATAGTCTCAGAAAAATGGTTGTAGCTATCTAATTTTTCATGGCCTCTTCTTCAGATTTGAAATAGAAACTCATGAAACGTGTGTCTTTCAACATATTACTTTTCTGAAAGATGAAAAAACATACAGTGTGGTACAGTTTTTTTCAAGGCACTTCAGTGTCTATAACCTTTTATCTATTTGAGCATTATCAACTCTGGATGATGGATAGTAAATCCCAAAGAGTTTTATTTCCAAAGACACCAGAACTGTGTGTGTAGCACACTGAAGTCAGGAACTGTTACAATTTTAAGTTAGGTTGGTCGTTTACAGCTGTGAGTCCCGAAATGAGGGGTGCAGGTTAACAGGTTAACTAACTAACAATCTATTTTTGACATCCATTATGCTCAAAAGCATATCTAACATACAGTAGATATAGCTTGATCATATTATTTCTGCATAGCTACTCTAAATCCAATAGGCTGCTTCCTGTAAAGGTTTAGCATTATCATAAAAGAGAATCAGCTAGCTTTCAATTGCTCAAAGGGATTTTTTTCAGAATTTCACTTGAGTTAGCCTACTGTTTATACTACTAATCTAATCTCACATTAGCAGGAATTGAAATGCAAGAGAGATAGGGGCGGGATCAGGAAAAGTCCTCCAGTCTGGATTTAAACTCAGGATGCCTGTAGCACAACAGCGCTGTATATCGGCACGCTGCTGAACAGGCTATCAGAGCCGACACATTAGCATGTTTAATTAATGAAGGGAGTATTTAAAGACCTCATCTCTACCTTTCATTAAATGCACCTTTGCATTAGCCATTTTGTGCATGCATCATGTTATGTCTGAAGCTATTTAGCATCTTATGGACACCATCTTTGTGTGAAACTTAAGGCATTGGATCAGCATGTCTTTTTTGGAAAGTTAACCATGGGACATCAGTTAGCATAATAAGGTTAAAGTCCTAACAGAATGCTAAAATGCTTCCGCAAACTTGAACCATGAAGTGCAGTAACATGTTGTTCCAGCTGATGTATCTCGAGTAGGTAGAAATTCAGTGAATGAGACGTGTGACATTTTCTATAAGAACCATGACACCTCTAAGTGTGTGAGGGATAAAATGAATGAGGCTACTGGAGCATTAGCACTGCAGTTTGGAATAGCTTCTGCTACAGTAGTTGACAGCATTGCTATGGATTAATAAATGCCTCTCGGTTTGTTGTCCGTGTATTAATAACATCTTATTAAAATGTATTTTATTTAATTGAGGGAGTGTTTAAATGTTAATGTTTTAAATGGTCCAGCTGTGAATGACTTGTCAATGTTGGTTGTGGTCATGTCAGTTGAAATTACATTTATTTTGTTTGCAGCCTAAGATCGAGTGGCTGAAGAATCAGATGGTCATAGGAGATGATCCCAAATACAGGCAGATCAACAACCAGGGAGTGTGCTCACTTGAAATCCGCAAACCATCCAGCTTTGATGGTGGTGTCTACACTTGTAGGGCCAAGAATGCCCTTGGTGAGGCTACGGTTGCCTGTAAGCTGGAGGTCAAACGTAAGTACAGGATCATTTGCACTTTGCTTGACATGCAAATGCCACAAGGTGCATTTTCAGCTGATTATAGTGACATTGATCCTTTAGGTGTTTATCCAGGAGTGGAATGGCAAGCGAGCATTTTTTGTGCTGACTAGATTAATTTGAGTTGGTTTTAAGCATGTATTAATGTATGTGTGTACCGGATGCTTACAGAGATAGGCTGATGATCATCTGCTTTTCTCTCTCACCAGAGGTGATCATCCCAGATGAAAAAGACAGGAAATAAAAGTATGTTCACAGGTTAGTAAATTTATTTATTTATATATATATATATATATATATATATATATATATATATATATATATATATACATACAGACATTCACACAGTGGGTACGGAAAGTATTAAGTCCCCCTTTCATTTTTCACTCTTTGTTATATTGTATCCATTTGCTAAAATCATTTAAGTTCATTTTTTTTCCTCATTAATGTACACACATCACCCCATATTGACAGAAAAACAGAATTGTTGACATTTTTGCAGATTTATTTAAAAAAAAGTATTCAGACCCTTTGCTGTGACACTCATATATTTAACTCAGGTGCTTTTCATTTCTTCTGATCATCATTGAGATTGTTCTAGACCTTCATTTGAGTCCAGCTGTGCTTTATTATACTGATTGGACTTGATTAGGAAAGTCACACACCTGTCTATATAAGACCTTACAGCTCACAGTGCATGTGAGAGCAAATGAGAATCACGAGGTCAAAGGAACTGCCAGAAGAGCCCAGAGACAGAATTGTGTCAAGGCACAGATCTGGCCAAGGTTACAAAAACATTTCTGCTGCACTTAAGGTTCCTAAGAGCACACTGGCCTCCATAATCCTTAAATGGAAGACGTTTGGGATGACCAGAACCCTTCCTAGAGCTGGCCGTCCAGCCAAACTGAGCTATCAGGGGAGAAGAGCCTTGGTGAGAGAGGTAAAGAAGAACCCAAAGATCACTGTGGCTGAGCTCCAGAGAAGCAGTCGGGAGGTGGGAGAAAGTTGTAGAAAGTCAACCATCACTGCAGCCCTCCAACAGTCGGGTTTTTATGGCAGAGTGGCCCAACGGAAGCCTCTCCTCAGTGCAAGACACATGAAAGCCCCCATGGAGTTTGCTAAAAACACCCGAAGGATTCTTTGGTCTGATGAGACCAAGATAGAACTTTTTGGCCATAATTCTAAGTGGTATGTGTGGAGAAAACCAGGCACTGCTTATCACCTGTCCAATACAGTCCCAACAGTGAAGCATGGTGGTGGCAGCATCATGCTGTGGGGGTGTTTTTCAGATGCAGGGACAGGACAACTGGTTGCAATCGAGGGACAAATGAATGCGGCCAAGTACATATCCTGGACGAAAACCTTCTCCAGAGTGCTCAGGACCTCAGACTGGGCCGAAGGTTCACCTTCCAACAAGACAATGACCCTAAGCACACAGCTAAAATAACGAAGGAGTGGCTTCACAACAACTCCGTGACTGTTCTTGAATGGCCCAGCCAGAGCCCTGACTTAAACCCAATTGAGCATCTCTGGAGAGACCTGAAAATGGCTGTCCACCAATGTTTACCATCCAACCTGACAGAACTGGAGAGGATCTGCAAAGAGGAATGGCAGAGGATCCCCCAAATTCAGGTGTGAAAAACTTGTTGCATCTTTCCCAAAAAGACTGATGGCTGTATTAGAGGGTGCTTCTACTAAATACTGAGCAAAGGGTCTGAATACGTAGGACCATGTGATATTTCAGATTTTCTTTTTTAATAAATGTGCAAAAATTTCAACAATTCTGTGTTTTTATGTCAATATGGGGTGCTGTGTGTACATTAATGAGAAAAAAAATGTACTTAAATGATTTTAGCAAATGGCTGCAATATAAGTGAAAATAAGATAATATAAGAGTGAAAAATTTAAGGGGGTCTGAATACTTTCAGTACCCACTATATATATATATATATGTGTGTGTGTATATATATATATATATATGTGTTTGTATATATATTAGGGGTATAACGGTACGTGTATTCGTACCGGACCATTTCGGTACAGGGCTTTCAGTGCAAATCCCTTCCTGCAGCTGATTCTAAGGCCGGCGACACACTGGCTGCGTGGCGTGAGCATGGCGTTTCTGCTGCGTGTCAGTAGAGTGGCGGCTGCTTTGCGTTTTCTGTGTCTTTACACACCAGAATCGTGCCTGATGCGACGCTGGCGCACTGCTGCTACTGTAGGTGACACAGAGGGAGGCCGCCGACAGACCAGGATCTTGTCTTCACGACAACAATATCTATACTTCATGTTGAGCACAAAAATAAAGCCTACTGATAAAGGACACCGTCAACAGTATTGACGGCAAAATAGACTATGTTTGACAGGTGCAATATGCCAGTGTGTCACCGGCCTAAGGTTTTCAAAAGGCATCACGCGAGTGTGAACATCACTACAACTAGGAAAAAAATGATTGCAATTCAAACGCAGCTCCCGTCGGCATTTAAACAGACCTTTGCTCTTAATTCCGATCGGTCCAACGCAATAACGAAATCTGAGCAGGTCTAAAAACTGAAACTGTTGATGCTGCAACTTTACACATTGGAAAATTTATATATATTTTTTAAATATGAGCAGGCCTACAAGCTGGGATTGGTAATGCTGCACTGTAGCATTACTATTATTAAAATATAACTATGATATATAACTATATATCATAGTTATATTTTTATATAATTTTATAATATTATTTATATTTTTCATTATATTTTATTATATGATATTGGTTTGAGACTGAGAGTATTTTATTTAGTGGAGAACTTTGCAGCAGTATTTTATTTCTTATTCTTTTTAATTTTATATATATTTTATTAAAAAGTATTAAAAAAAGTGTAAACAAATTGTTAAAAAAAGTTTATAGTAATGAACAACCTGCAGTTTAATGTTTCCATTTCTTTCCCTTACTGTACCGAAAATGAACAGAACCATGACTTTAAAACCGAGGTACGTACCGAACCGTGATTTTTGCGTACCGTTACACCCCTAAATATATATGTGTGTGTGTGTGTGTGTATTTGTATATATATGCATGCATTATATAACTATTAGTCCTGTCAACTGATTAAAATTAATCATGATTAATCCCACCTTATTTTAAAGTATATAAATATACATTAACATTGCAATATTTTCACATTCAATCTTCAAATTAATGTAGAAATTACATAAAGACAGAACTTTTAAAATATTTGTTTAGCGGCATTTTTTATTACTAAACGTGAGTATCACTGATACCAATATTACTGATCTCCAGGAAATAATTATATTTTTTTCCCCTAATATTTAACCTTTGACTATAGGCATTCAACATTACATAAAAGAAAAGAAATGTCTCAGGTTACGAAAGGTCCTCTAGGGGGCGCTATGGGGAACACCTCGTTGTGACCCCTGTCTGAAGCATACATTGAAAAAACACCAATGAGTTGGCCGGCGACAGACTCTGACGTCACTACCGGCGCGACCATAAACAGGCACCAGAAGAACAGAACCGGAGACGTTCCCTTTCAAGGGAACTTCGAACTGCATCCTCTAGGGGGTGCTATGGGGAACAGTATACCCACGTCACCATGCTGAGGGGAGTGCAGGCCATCTTCACATAAGCCCATTATTATAAATGTCATATTTTACCTGTGCTCTTCAGCAGGATATAAACACTTAATACTAAATTAAATATAGATGAATCACTAAAACTACAAAAGTTATTGATTTCCTCTTTTTTCCTTTTGTTTATTGATTAACAGACATCACAGCAGCTGGGTTATTAGGTTATTTGACTGATATTACTTTAAAAGCTGCCACCGATGTACTTTGTACGTGAAGCGGATCTGACACACATGCTCGCAGTTTCATTCGCTCTTTAATATGAACAGACTACAGTGCGCACCGCCATATTTGTGATTGAAGAGCATGCGATTCGAGCAGCCATTATAGTGGTTGGACAGGACAGGAAAATTCATGTTTAATTTGACATATGACCTGACAACGTCTCATCTGATCGCAGTTCACTGTCATTCTACTGAGGCTCCTTGACACCTAGACCATTTCCGCGCTCGGTTGTCTGTCGTTTGACTGTTTCCTGTAATAGATGTGAAGTGGAGTGCACATCTGAAAAGTCCCCTGTTAAGGTGGCCAGATGTGCCATTTACACGCGATATGTCCAGGCCAGGATTTTTATATTGCCTAAAACATCCAAAGTACTTTGACCAATAACATGCAGGTATTGTACATAATCAACCAACTGTGGCACGTCGCGCATGAGAAGGTGAGAACGATCAAAGCAATGAAAATACGCACATGTGTTTGGCCCTGTCTCAAATGGAACATTTCATGTGCACTTGTGCTCTTACATACTCACGATGGCCACCGCGTGCGCGTGTCCATTAAGTTCACGAGAGTGTGGGTGTCCCATTTGTAATTTAAGCGGTGCTCACGAGTGCCCCCTTTGTGGCCGATATGCACCCTCGATCCGCACTTCTTGGGATCCGCACTAGCATGAGCTCCACAGCAGACTTCTACCCGACAGTCAAAACAGAATTACATCATGAAAGTGCGGACTCAGAGTAAGACCGCAAGGGTTTAGGGTGCCATTTGGGACAGGGCATATGTTCGTTTGTTCGACTTGAAGCTGCGCACCGATCATTGTATGACACCAAAATACAGCTAGAGCGATTTGAAAGAATAAGGATTCATCTGCTCTCTCTCTTGAAATAATGTCATATAATGATCGATCTATTGTAGTGCAAACAGCCAAAACTAGGATATTTTATGCAATACAGACATCCTGGGAAGGGTGCGTCCCGTAAAAATGGACCTTTTGGTCTAGGGATGCTCCAATCCGCCTTTTTTGCCTCCGGTACCGATTCCGATACCTAGGATTCAGTATTGGCCGATACAGATACCGATCCGATACCAGTTAATTTTTTTCCCCATTTAAATAAATGTAGAATCTGTGTGGAACTGATAATCATTCTTTAACAATCTACTAGATACAGACTAATTCATTATAAAGAAAAATTAAATAAACAATAAATATGGAAAAATATAGGCCTATGCTAGGGACGTCAATGATTAATTGATGATCAATTAATTCTCGATAAGAGATGCAATCGATTAAAGCTGTCAATGGTCGGTTAACCGATTTAATGTTGGGCTGCTTGCGGCTCATGCACACTCAACACGTGCGAGCGTCTGTGAGTGGCGATATATAAATGCATAATCATTCATTCACAATGTACAAATTAAGCTTTTATTGTGATTTAGACTTCATACATTAAAATAGAAACGACACAAAAGTGATTTAATTTAATGGCAAATAGATTTGCATACGCAGGGTAGACAAATCGTGCCAAAATTGTAAGTGCAGAGAAAAGAAAGGAGCTGTACATATCGGTTTATTTTGGGAACTATTTGCCCCACATTCACAAGTCATTTTAACATAGTTTGTTTTTTGTTTTTCACAACTAGACTGGTTCTATGCAGTCCATCCATTTTGCAGTTCTTTAAACTGTTGTTTTCACTTGGATATCACTGTTCACGCTTGCAAATCACTTTTTTTCAGTGCTTTTGACTGTATTTTAGCGAAAACCACGTGCCAAAAGTGTAAGCACAAAAAAATGGAAGTCAGAAGAATGCAGATGATATTTATTTTGCTTCAGCATGAAGCTGCAGTTTCACAATACTTGAATTACACTTATGAATAACAGTAAAATGCTGCAAATATTTTTTTCTTACGCTTGAAAAGTGATTTACACCTTTACAAAGCTTCTCTTGCTCATGCAAATTTTATTTACACTTACAGTTTTATGTACACTTCCACAACTCTTAACTTGTGCATGCAAATCTTTTAGGCATTAAATTACCTCCATATAAAACCCCTTTAATTCAAGCGAGAAAGCGTTTTGTGTGTGTGTGTGTGTGTGTGTGTGTGTGTGTGTGTGGCTTTTGCACATCCTGTCATGCCGGTGACTGCGTGGCTGCAATAGATGCATTTTGCAGCATTAAGGTTAACAATTAATTGATTAATTGATCATTAATTTAAACAACGATCGATCATGGAAATGATCGAAAATTGACATCCCTAACCTATGCATATTCATAATTGATGACAAAAAAATTATGATAAACTAGGTTAGTGGATAATTCGGCAGCAAAAGTTATTCTATAAAAATCAGTGCACAATAATTTTAGAAATCCAAACATTTAGTGAAAATACTATTTTAATGTATAGCAAGGCAAAAACATATGATAGATATGATAGGACAAAACAAATACATCGCAGCATGAAGCAAAACAACATTAAACTCCGGCAAGAAGACTGTCGTATCTGTACACGACCAGGGTTTAAAGGCTGAACGGCTGACTGACAGACACAGCAGATAAAATAGTTTGTGTTAACTTTAATGTAAGGACTTATATATTCATATGTAGCTCACATTAAGCCAGCGGTTCTCCTCGCGCCCCCACATGGACAAGTGTCACATCATTAACCTCTGTAAATAAATACAATTTAAATTCACGTCTCGCACATTTCAATGCACTTTGAATGGAACATATGTTCACTTCGGAATCATGGCGGAATATCCTGTGATGTCGAATAGAACAAAAGTCTCAAGTGATAAGAGAAACGTACAAATAATTTGCACAATAAAAAAAAAAATCTCGGATTTGGATCGGCCCTCTCTTACCAATACCCTATCTGAGAAAATGACAGTATCTGTGCCGATACCCAATTTAACATTGGATCGGTGCATCCCTAATATGGTCACCTTACCCGTTTGATGTGGTCATAAACATGTTCTGCATGTAAATAAATGCAATTCTTGTCAAGAATAAGAGACAAATCAGCAGTTAGGAGTAGGGTGGCCAACCCTAGCCCCACCCCTGTGTTTACTGCATTAAATATTTTTAAATCCATTAAACTGGAAAAATTAATTGCTTGCATTAACATGCTAATTTCAACAGCACTAATAAATATAAAATTTTTCATCTGATTGTTATTACTGTACCACAATGTTATTTTATTTACAGATTATTAAAAATATATATATAATTTAATATTTTTAAGATAATACAAAAAATTTAAATTATTATAGCATTGCAGTAACTATGGTGGCACTGCAGTTGTAAATAAATACATAGCACTAATGGTAAAAAAAAAAAAAAAATGCCATAATATAACTTGACATATCAGTATATGCATTGACAGTTGCATACTCAAATATCTCTGAATGGCTGATCCCACAATTCTAGATGTACATCAAAAGCATGTCTGTTATGTAGTAAAATGGTTTTTAAAAGGTCTGTAAATCCTGTTGAATGGACACTAAGCTTTCATGAAGGTTTCACTGTTTCACCACTCACCACTACACACAACTATGAAAGGCATGAGCACTATCAGGTTTAAATGACAGTAAATAGTTATGGTTTTAAACCCCAAACAGGAGACAGAAATTTTTTTGACTTTATATAGATTTAGGCTTAGTTTCTTCTGCAACATGCGACTAAAACAAACTCACATACATAATATCAGGTAATATTCTTCAGCTGACACAATACAGCAACTTGAGGTGGGACCCCGCATACAACAACCTGATGAATCTTTGTGGCAGACTGGTGTCTGTTTGTACACTTTGCATGTCTGACTTGCCTATCAGTGAGTCTCTGACATGTGACTGCATCTGTTTCCCCCCGTGAGACTCCATTACATGGGGGAGCCTGCAAACTGTGAGAATGTATCCGCTCCTACTCAAAGAGGCCGGAGTGTCTGTTAGTGGCTGTGTGGGCTAAAAATGAAACTGTGGCCTTGCAAAGAGCAGAGTACGGAATACAGCACATCACCATGACTTCTGACAGAAACACACAGCTGGACAACACCTTTGGATGACACCTTATGTTTGGTTTTCAAGCACCGAAAGATTTGTGCTTTTTAACATACAACACCTAAACCCAAGGAGCTGTAAGCATAAATAGAGAAGAAGAAAAAAAAGAATAAAGAAGAGAACTTTTAACTACAGAAAGCAATACTATGGACAGAGGACATTTTTGAAATTCATCTCTGCATTCAGTCTGTGTGACAATTTTTGATCAGCATAGTATGTGTGTAGTAATTTGGTTATTGCTGTACTTTTAGTCTTGAAAATGGTCACAAATCAGTCTTTGTCTTTTGCAGTTCTCTGGCTGAGGAGCAGCAGGACACAATGCTGTAGAATGACAGTGGTGAGAAAATACACCGTTTACCTTTTTATCCATGAAGCATCTTCATTTTGGATCATCTTTACTGTATTACTTGTGTCCTGATTCTGAAAAGCATGCCTTATCTATAAGTAATGTCAATACGTGACCACTAGTGCTGTTTCAGTGCATGTGGTGTAGGTTAACAGATCAATTCTGGGTAATAGAGTTTCCTGGTATATGACACACTTTCTTCTCTCTTTGTGTTATAGATGTTTACAGTGGTGTGGGGAGGATGAGCTTATGTGTGCACAGGAATGAAGGCTCTGACTTGCTTCTATGATTAATTATTTCAACAAAAACTTTAGATAGTTTCCCATTTTGCTTCAAAGTAGCAACACCACATTAGTGAGCTAAAAAGATATTTTTTTGTTTTATATTGTTGCATGTGTTTCAGGTGTCACTGTAGTTTATTCATGAAAACCCTTGGGTGTTTCCAATAAAATAATAAACTCACTATATTATTGAAATGATATATAATAGTGCAAATGATAAAGGATATTGTGCCGTTTTTGATTTCCTCATTGGATATAATGCTGCAGTTAACATGAATCTTATTCTATGTTAAAATAAACTTAAACAGGTGTTTAAAAAAAATCCTGAGGGTTTGCATCATATGCTTTCATCACTGGTCTGTTTCTGGTAAACCAGCATGATGCTTGAATTAAAGGGAATTAAATTTTTTCATTCTCTTTGGTGTGTTACAAGCTCTTGGTGCATAAAGAATATCTGTAAAGTTGCAAAGACTAAAAGTGTTAAATCCAAAGAGATATTCTTTATAAAAGTTAAGACTCGTCCACAACCCCTAAAACGGCTCGTTTATACACACCCCCACATGTCTTTGTCACGATGTGTGAAGATTTGCATAACGCCGCTCAAATGTTCACTCAAAGAAAGGTGTAACTTTTATTCTTGCTGTTATCACTGGCGCCATGTCGTGGAGATACTGTGTGTTTGGTTGTGAAAGCAAAACTAAGTTTGGCCTTCCAAAAGAGGACACAGCTAATCAGTGGTTAAGTTGTATTTACAACACTTTTCTGGAACAGTTTAACCCAAATATGTGTGCAACGCATTTTACAGAGGATAAGGACTGTTTCTTGTGACAGTAGCCTACAACCTGATGTCTTATTAACACATTCAGGGAGAAGCACACGCAGATAATCAAGGTGGTCAATTCACCATCAGTAATCACATCATCTACCCAACCACCACGAGAGAGAACTTCTTTAAATAATCATAGCAGCCTTACCTTCATTCTCTCTAGTCTTTCAGCATCTCTTCATGACCCCGACTCCTCACCATTGACCAATTCCAGTGGAGGGAGCGCTCAGCGTTCGGGCTCAGCGAGGCCGAGCTTGGAGCTTCCTCCCTGGGCAGCACACCAAATATGCATACTATAAACATCTTTATTTGCAACCACAGTCTGGGGCTTCTCACAGTATGTAAGTATGTTTACACATATAAAGGATTTGCCACTGATCATTCAAACAAATGCAGACACTGAATTATGTTTACACAGCGTGATACGCAATGCAATGCTTAATAAGACATGTAAGACGTGTAATGCCGCATTTCCACCTAAATTACCCGGAACATTTGTACCAGGAACTTTTTTTCCCAGGAACTTTTATCCCCCCAGACCTGTTGCTTTCTGCGTTTCCACCACAGTCTAAAGTACCGGGAAGATTAGGCAAATAGTCTGGTGACGTAGGTTTGTGCACGTTTCTCAGTACAAAGTACAATGATTTTGGACGTGCATCCATTTGCGTATTCGACTCGGGAGTGTGATGACCGTGATGATGCAAATCCAGTAATTCTGCAAACAGGAGCGTACTTGATAACATCAGTCAGCTCGCCTTAGCTACTGCTATTTTCCTCACTGTACATTTACAATAAAACAAATTATGATAACAAATACCACTGCCTCCTTTCATTTTCATTTAAACATAATAACAGCTGCAGAAATGAACTCAGGGATATGTGTATATATAGAGCCATTACAATGAAACGAAATATACAGTATCAATTTGCCTTTTTTATTGTCATTTTAACATATAGATAAATTGAATACAGACCAAAGATTACCTGTTAGATTTACCCAAAACAAATTGTATTTTATGTTTAACCACTAAAGAGACATCAGAGCCAGCGGCACACATCAGAAGGTTTAGCCGAGGAGAGGCTGCTCTCGGCAGATACATGAGGACTGAGCTCTCGCTGATCGCGTGGAGCTCACCGTCTCCGAGATCGGAGAAACACATTTTTAAACAGTCACTGTCTTTACTTAATACTTTTAAAATTGCATTTCATGACACAGTAACAGTAATATTTCGAAAATTATCAGAATGAGTGGTGGTCGAAATCACAATGCTGTATATAAAAACTGCTAGGGCAGAGCATATACACAAACTCATTGAAAATAACCAAAACAATCCAAGGTTTTTATTTAGCACAGTGGCTAAATTAACAAATTACCAGACGCCACCTGATTCAAATATTCCACCAACGTTAAATAGTAATGACTTTATGAATTTCTTCACTGATAAAATAGATAACATTAGAAATACAATAGCGAATGTAGATTCTACAGCGTCTAACACTTCAGTTTCATCCATCGCACCCAAAGATAAACTGCAGTGCTTTACAAATATAGGACAGGAAGAGCTAAATAAACTTATCACTGTATCTAAACCAACAACATGTTTATTAGATCCTGTACCCACTAAATTACTGAAAGAGCTGTTACCTGTAGCCGAAGAACCGCTTCTCAATATCATTAACTCGTCGTTATCTTTAGGTCACGTCCCAAAACCATTCAAGCTGGCGGTTATCAAGCCTCTTATTAAGAAACCAAAACTAGATCCTAGTGTACTGGCAAATTATAGGCCTATTTCAAATCTTCCATTTATGTCTAAAATTTTAGAAAAAGTTGTGTCTGCTCAATTGAGCACCTTCCTGCATAAAAATGATCTGTATGAAGAATTTCAGTCAGGTTTCAGGCCCCACCATAGCACAGAAACTGCACTTGTTAAAATTACAAATTACCTGCTTCTTGCGTCAGATCAAGGCTGCATCTCATTTCTAGTTTTACTTGATCTTAGTGCTGCGTTCGACACCATAGATCATGACATACTCATAGATCAATTACAAAACTATACAGGTATTCAAGGGCAGGCTCTAAGATGGTTTAGATCCTACCTGTCCGATCGCTACCATTTTGTTTACTTAAATGGGGTGTCATCTCATTTATCATCAGTAAAATATGGAGTGCCACAAGGATCCGTCTTAGGTCCCCTTCTATTTTCAATATACATGTTGCCCCTTGGTAATATTATTAGAAAATACGGAATTAGCTTCCACTGTTATGCTGATGATACTCGGCTATATATCTCAACGAGACCAAATGAACCTTCCCAATTATCTAAGCTAACAGAGTGTGTTAAAAATGTAAAAGATTGAATGACAAATAATTTTCTCCAATTAAATTCGGATAAGACAGAGATATTAATTATTGGACCAAAAAACACTACACAGAATCTTGTAGATTACAATCTGCAACTAGACAGATGTACTGTTACTTCCTCTACAGTCAGAAATCTGGGTGTTATATTAGACAGCAATTTGTCTTTTGAAAATCATATTTCCAATGTTACAAAAACTGCATTCTTCCATCTTAGAAACATTGCCAAGCTACGAAACATGTTATCTGTTTCTGATGCAGAAAAGCTAGTTCATGCATTCATGACCTCTAGACTGGACTATTGTAATGCACTTCTAGGTGGTTGTCCTGCTTCGTCAATAAACAAGCTACAGGTCGTCCAAAATGCAGCAGCTAGAGTCCTTACGAGGTCAAGAAAATATGATCATATTACCCCAATTTTACAGTCTCTGCACTGGTTACCTATTAAGTTCCGTATCAGTTACAAATTATCATTACTTACCTATAAGGCCCTAAATGGTTTAGCTCCTGCGTACTTAACTAGCCTTCTACCACGCTACAACCCATCACGCACCCTAAGGTCACAAAACGCTGGACTTTTGGTAGTTCCTAGGATAGCAAAATCCACTAAAGGAGGTAGAGCTTTCTCACATTTGGCTCCCAATCTCTGGAATAGCCTTCCTGATAATGTTCGGGGTTCAGACACACTCTCTCTGTTTAAATCTAGATTAAAAACGCATCTCTTTCGCCAAGCATTCGAATAATGTATCTTTTAAATTGTAGTTGCATCTGATCAAATGTGCATTTTTATTCATTAGCTTGGGTTAAACTAATTTTACTTTGTTGGATCAGCAGCTATGCTAATGATGTCTCTATTTTGTTTCTATGTTTTGCCACGGGATTTACATCCCGTGGTAACTAGGATTTACACAAGCTCCAGTCTGGATCCAGAACACCTGAGAAGAGATGATGCTGACCCTCAGAGGACCCCAGATGATGCTAACCCTGAATCAACAAACAGAACTAAAAGTTATTGCTACATGTTTGACTGCATCATATAATAACTATTAATTAATAATATTGATAGTTCATCGTCTAGCTGACTACGTCTTGTATTATTATTATTATTTTTTATTTTTTATAAAATCCTGTCAAACGTGCACAAACTACTAGCTACTACTAAATATTGTAGAAACATAATTTTCTTTAAAGTTGCTTTGTAACGATTTGTATTGTAAAAAGCGCTATACAAATAAACTTGAATTGAATTGAATTGAACAATGCTGCGTGAACTCAACCAATCAGGATGTTTAGCGCCCAAATCCCGCCCCTGAAAGTTCCGGAACTTTGAAAAAGTACCACCTCGCCTACAGGGACTTTCTGAGGGGCATTTAGTTCCTGGTTCCTGCGGTGTAAACACACTGAGTACCAGCCCAAAGTCCCTAGTTTCTGGGTAAATTTCTTGTGGTGGAAACGTGGCTTAAGTCATAATAACTTATTTCCCCACTGGATGCAACAAATGCCTTGTTTGTTTTTATTTTTATTTTCTTGTCATGCTGGGACACACGTCATCACAGTATGGTGAGGGGCATAACATTCTTGAGGCAATCGTCCAATCACAATGCATTGCATAGTTGGCCAATCAGAGCACACATTGCTTTTCAGAACGATGAACTTTGTAAAAAAACAACACATTTCAGAAGGCGGGGCATAGAGGAGAAACAATAATGTACAGTATGTGGAAAATAATGTTTTTTTTTATCTTAAACTGCAGAAACACATTTCATTACACAAAATAATGTTATTTTTAGTAACATCTTATGACCACCTCAATAGACGAAACAGTAGCATGGACAAGTTTGAATATGTAATATGTTGTCTTATCTGCCCACCAAAGTTTTTAAACAGATTTTTGAACAAGCTTTCACTGATGTTCTCATCAAATAGAGTATACTACCGATGAAACCATTTACTAAGAACACTGATGACCATATGTACCATTAGTCATAGACTACTAATAGTGTGCTATTCAGCTTTTGCTGATATTGTGGAATGTCATATATGCGCTAAACTATTACTATTTTCTCTTGATTAACAATGGTGATGCATTAGCTCTGGTCATAATAAGGTTTAATACAGAATCAGTACCCCTAATATTCCCCATGACTCACATCTGTGAAAGATTAATCATGATAAATAAGATAAAAAATAATGTGTTGTACTGACTACAGATAATTTATTAACTTTAACTTTAAAAAACTTATATCAATTAGAAGCCTTACAAAAATGATCTTTTTAATATGACAAAAACAACAGAGGACTGGTTCTCGTAGTCACTGAGGGTCTGTGCTGATGGCTATCATGTTGATGAGGTTTTCACAGTGGCTTGTCTAGTTGCCATGGTCTCCACTGACAGTCATGGCTGTTGCTTAAACTGACATAGTATGTATGCCTTCCAATCAATGCTAGGAGGTTTGTTCCAGAGTTAGGGTGGTAAGTAGGAAAACGCTTATTCCAGGAACTAATCGGGAAAAGGATGTCAGATTAAAAAAATAAAATAAAATTACTCGTGTTGCTCTTGAGGGAACAACCGTTTAGAGGTAGTTTCTGGTTAATGATGTCACAGAATTTACCGGTAATTTGAAACTGATGTGTGAATGGTATCATTGCCTGTGTGATATACTGCTGGCACAACTTCGACATCCAGCCATTGAGTGATGACAGTCTACTACGTATTTCTTTACCAGAGTATAACAAAAAAGTCTCTGATATCGTACTTGCAAGTACACACCTGTTATTTTTAGTTAAAGTCTGACATCAAAAGTCTTGCAAAGAACAGCAATACACTGTAAAGTACTGTTGTTCCCAGCCATGGGTTTTCATATCTCAACCTTTTAAATGTGTGAATATTCTTGACATCACTTCTGTGCTGTTTTTTGAGCAAATGGTTTGCATTTGTTGCAGCCCCACCTTTAGCATGATTGTTTAAAGCCTCTGCTCACAGGATGTTGGTTCACCACACATCAGATCGGGAGGCTTAAAAGAAAAAAATGGCTTTCCACCTTTAACTGTTAGAAACTGTGAGATATAAAAACATCTGATGAAAACTTTTTGGTTTCAAACTGAAATGTGATTAAAGTGCACTGTAAAGAGAAAGACAAAAGCCTTCTTCAGCTGCAGTATACTTCAGTCCATCATTAATATTTAAAAAAATATGTGACAACAATCTTAATAATCTTTCCTCAAGACATTTACTTCTATCTATTGTTGATATCCTCTGGTTCAAAAGAAAAGTGGGTGTTTCATAAATTCACATAATTTCTCATGTTTTCGAATGGCTGTCACGATCCAAAAGGGCTACTGACTCAACAAGACTGGAGGAACAAAGTAGTTGACATAAAATTTTGCATTCATCAACATTTTTTGAAACAAAGATGCATTGAAACCACCCACAACACTTCAAACAGAAAGTAGAACAATAAAAAATTAAAAATAAAACTTCTAATGTTTTTAAACACTCATGTACCTACAAATTTTGGTAACATGATGTTACATTATTTTGTTAAATAATAATTCTGCACTTCTCACACAGAAACACAGCGCTGTAGGTTTATTCAGTTTTGTAGGTTGAATTGAAGTAGACGCGACATCATGGTTTCCTGTCAGTTTTCATTATAAGTGGTTATAACAGGAAGTTTTCTTACTCATGCAAGGTCTTTCTTCACTGCCGGCTCTGCTTTGACTACAACTGCAAATGGAATGGTTTAAAATCTTCCTTTTGACAGGTAGGATGCCGTATTTGGTATTTTAATTATTAATACAATGGAAATCAGAAAAACTAAAACTATACTATCACTATAATGCCTTTTCACATTGAGATCTCTGAACCTTTGTGTTAATTTATAGTGGCAGTGTGTGTGCTAGTTACATCTCAAGAAAGCACTACTGGTGAGAATCAAGTTTTTATACTGGCTTTTGGTTTGAATGTTAACTCTTAACCCTTGTATTGTGTTCGGGGACCCATTTAACATTTTTGTCAAAAGAAAAATGATATGATGAATAATATTTTTCCAAACTCATACTCATTGCCCTTGGCTCATTTTCTGTGAAGAACATATATCAGAACAAATTTTCAATGACCACTCGTACACCCACCCGATCCCACACACGGGTATGTGTTTTTGTGTTTATGTGCTCTTGTTTTTGTGACATATCAGGACACAACTCTGTATAATGACATGGGTATGACACAGGTATTACAAGGAGAGGGTGACTTATGAGGACATAACCCATGTCCCCATTTTTCAAAACGCTTATAAATCATACAGAATGAGTTTTTTTTTTTTTTGAGAAAGTAAAGATGCACAAAGTTTCCAGTGAGGGTTAGGGTTAGGTGTAGGGTTGGTGAAGGGCGATAGAATATACAGTCTGTACAGTACAAAAACCATTACGCCTATGGGATGAACCCACTTTTCACAAAAACAAGCGTGTGTGTGTGTGTGTTTATGTGTGCGTGTGTGTGTAAGAGATAGATAGAGACTCTGTTGTTTGTGTCCCTGACTGTTACGCCCATGGACTGTGTGTGTCTTATGTTTTACTTCCCATGTGCTTCTCTGAGCTAGTTTTCCGTGTTACATGCCCATATTCGGTTTCCTTCCTGTTCTGGTTCCTATATTGTGTTTCACTGATTCCAGGTGTTTCTCATTGAGACCCTCGTCTAGTCATGTATTTAAAGAGTGTTCTGTGCCTTGGTTTTTGTTCGATGACTAACGTCATTTTGTCTGTTGGATGTGCTACATGTGTTTTCCTGCTTGCCCTGTGTTGGATGATTAAAGACTGCTGTTAGAGTTTATCCCTCGTCTCCTCGCTCACAGTAATGCAGCCCTGACACTGCCATTCCTGTACAAGCTTGTAGCACTTTAATGCATAAATGTGATCCAAGGAAAAGGGCAGATATCAACCATAAATACTGTTTATATTGCTTGTAATTGGGATGAAGTAAACATATGTTGAGTTTTTTAACATACATTTTTTAAACTGTGTTGAATTAAAATAAAGAAAATGCAGCAGGTCTCCCAGACCCATGAGCACTGGCTGAGTAACAAAAATATGAACACGACACAAGGGTTAATGACTATTTGAATGGTTTTATTTTCAAGTTAAGAATTGTCTATTGAGCCTCTCTAACCTGAGAATTATTCATCCTCTAGAACCTCCAGTTCAGATTGCCAAGCCCAGTATAACTCTGAATCTAGCTCATAAGGTGCTGTACAACACAGAGACAGTCACTCTGCACTGTAATGTCCCTGGAGAACCACCGGAGATACAGTATGTCTGGTACAAGGACTCACAAGAATTTGGTGAAAATCAGCCCAGCATCACTGTGAAAAGCAGTGGGAACTATGAATGCGAAGCCAAAAAAGGAGCTATGGTAAAAAGAAGTGATGGTTACACTTTAACTCTAGAAGGTAAATGAATATCACAAATGTTTATTTAGATATATAAATTTGTATCTTTAAATTTCTCTCTCATCCCAGCACTGATTCTGGTATGTAAGTAGGTTGAAAGGTCAGTGTGTAATTGTAAATTAAAAAGTGGATCTGCAGTGTGAAATTAAAGGAGGTTCTTCAGGATGGACCTTCCAGTGGATGAGAAATGAGAGCTTGACATCAGAAAACAAAAATATCTTTGCAATCACTGTAAATCACAATGACTCCGGAAAATATTATTGTAGAGGAAAACTCTCTGACAGACAAGTCACTACTCAACAGAGTAATACATTACAATTGAATGCCAGAGGTAATTTCAACAATTAAAATAATTCTATTGAAGTTGTTGGAGCAGTACCAAACATCAGCTTTTGTTGTTGAAAAACACATTAATCTACATTTGACAAAAATAAATAAATACATTTGAATATACACTACGAGATTCTAAATTTTGGGTCAGTATGCTTTTTTATGTTTTTGAAAGAAGTCTCTAATGTTTACAGAGGCAACATTTATTTTTCTATTGAATATTGAAAATTAATATTTTTAGGCTAACTTATTTCTCTGATGGCAAAGCTGAATTTTGAGCATCATTTCTCAAGTCCTCAGTGTCACATGATCCTTCAGAAATCAGTATAATATCCTAATTTGGTGATCAATAATCATTCATTATTATCAATATAGACTCATTTTTGTTCCACTGAATGCATCATTCAAGTATTAGTTTCTTCATAAAATATATAAAATAAAATAATTATTACTGACCACAAACTTTTTAACAGTAGTGTACATATAGGCTTAGTGTTAGTATGAGGATATGTATTATCTGTTTGAACACAGTTTGGTTCATTTTCATCTCTTTCTTCAGATCCACCTAAACCACAAATCCAGTCTGAATGGACCGAAGCGTTTCATGGTGAAAAAGTCTCTTTGCAGTGTATCATTCATGATTCAAAAAGCTGGAATTATATGTGGTTCAGGGACCAGAACAAGATTATCTCGAGTGATGGAACAAACACTCTCACACTCTCGGTTCAGTCCAGTCATCACGGAGTGTATGAGTGTCAAGCTGAGCTGCAGGACAGAAAGGTGATGACTACAAAAAGCCCACCGCATTCGTTAACAGTCCATGGTAAGAATCTGTTTTCACTGTAGCTAACTCAAGACAGTTATTGTTTGAAGGTGGTCAGCTGTTTCTAATTTTACCTCTGTTGCTTCTAGACATAACCCCAAAGCCAACCATCACAAAACATCAGTGGTTTGAACCCTTCTACATTAAGGAGCGAGTCCAGCTTAATTGTAATATGCCAGGAGTTGGTTGGGAATACCACTGGTATAAAAATGAAAAACTTCAGATTACAAATCCAGAATTGACCATCGACTCAGTATCTGTCACTCACACTGGTGACTATCGCTGCAAAGCACAGAGAGGAGACTTCTCAGTGAACAGTGAGACTCTACAAGTGCGAGTTCAAGGTGAGTTCATAATTTACTTCTTTATAATCATTTCCATGATGCATTGAGTTTACAGTGCCTCTTTAAAGTTGCCAGGTAATGCGTCAACATTATAATATTAGGCTCTTTTTTATCGATCAGACCTCATTCAAACTCCTTTTTCCTCTTTTCCTTCAGATCCACCTAAACCACAAATCCAGTCTGAATGGACCGAAGCGTTTCATGGTGAAAAAGTCTCTTTGCAGTGTGTCATACAAGATTCAAAAAGCTGGAATTATATGTGGTTCAGGGATCAGAACAAGATTGTCTCGAGTGATGGAACAAACACTCTCACACTCTCGGTTCAGTCCAGTCATCACGGAGTGTATGAGTGTCAAGCTGAGCTGCAGAACAGAAAGGTGATGACTACAAAAAGCCCACCGCATTCGTTAACAGTCCATGGTAAGAATCTGTTTTCACTGTAGCTAAAAATAATAGTTGCAAAAGGGAGTTTTTGCAGTGATGTCATATAAGAACTAAAAACCCACAGAACCTTTTTTGAGGGTTTTCTGAAAGGATGATCAAGGTTCTTCATACAGTAGAACTACTGATGCAAATAAAGAACCTTTATTTCTAAGTGTACTGTGTTCCTGCATTGCAAAAAAAAACTTTTGCTGTTTTTGAGGTGGGCCAGGGGTAAAGTTATGGACAGATTTGGGGGTATGGGTAGGTTTAAGGTTGAGTAAAGGTATAAGGGTCCTTTGACGATCCTGCACCCCTCTCTCCACCAAATGCTTTCCTCTCATCATGCTACTGTCCTATCCAGAAAAAAAAGGCATGAAAGTTCCCCCAAAATAACTTAAAAATAAAGGGTATAAGAGATGGGTCAACAGAGTAATTTAAACATTGTAAAAAGTGTACACAATAAGTGCCTTGTACCAAATGATCACTTAAAATGTAATAGTTAAGGTCACCTAATATATAGTGTGACCTCAGTTTTAACACTGTGTATTTTATAATTATTTAAGATTGAGTTTTGGTGCTGTTTATTACCAGCCTCAGTTTAGGCAAATGTTTCTTGGTGTTTCTATTGAAATCATAATATTTGCATAAATATAATTGTCTTGGTCATTAATTACAAACATAATTTTAAAGGACCACAGCCAACAATCATTCTGAAGCAAGATCCATCATACACCGATATCTACACTGGAGAACAAGTCAAACTCACTTGTAGCATTCAAGAGAAGACTTCAAAATGGCAATATATTTGGCAAAATGCTTCACAGCAAGTAAACACTGACCTCGACAATCCAGTTTACACAATTCAATCTGCTACACTCTCTCGAAACGGAGAATACACTTGCCAAGTAAGAAGGGGAGAGAAGACATCATCAAAGTCAACAAAACTGACAATAATAGGTAATATTTTGATGCATTTTTTATCATGTCCAGGAAAAATGATGGAGACGAAGAAAGATGTTTATTTCTGTTATGCTGTTTATCTGTGCAGAGCCACCTAAACCAGAACTGTCAATCATCCCTCAATGGAAAACATTTTACCCGACTGAAAAACTGACTCTGAAATGTTCAGTAACAGAAGATTCAGATAAATGGAGCTATGAATGGTTTAGAAACGGAGATCCACTTCACTCTTCTGGAAACACACTCTCCATCAGCTCAGTTAAAGCGGATCATGCTGGACAGTACACATGCAGAGGAAAACATCAGACGAGAACGCCAGTGACTACAGGAGAAGCTGAAGCTCTGCAACTTCATGTTCATGGTAAAACTACTTTTGATATTCTACTGCATGATTAATACATATCAACAAAAGTGACAAGCACCCAGAATAGTTCAGTGAAGAAACTGCTGAATTTTTGTAATTACTTTTGAAAACATGAGATACTGTGTGTGTAACGATATCAACCTTCATATTCATCCGGAAGAAGGAGGCGGGAACCGGCGGACAATCAAAAACATTTTAATAACAAAATAAACACAAAACAGCGCACCAGCCCCTCACGGACGACTGGTGCGCATAAAATAAAAACCAAAACACAACTAAAAGCCCAGGCCTGGTCCTCTCTCGTCCTTCACTGTCGTCGCTCCAGTTTTATATCCTTCCATCTCCTCCATGGGCCTCGAGACCGGTGGGACGAACAGGTGTAGTTCATCTCCAATCACTCCCCCGGCCTCGCTCCCATGTCCCTCGGCCCCGCCCCACTCGTCACATACCCCCATCGCCCCTCGCAGGCCGGGGGGGTACTCCCGAGACTGCGCTCTACTCCCCCCCCTCCCTCCGGGGGGGGCCGCTCCCGGGGACCTGCGGGAACCTGGGGGTAGGACAGGCGAGGCGAGAGAAAAGGAGATGGAAGGAGGAGCGACAGAGACGAGAGAGGGGAGAGAGGAAAAAAAAAAAAAAAAAAAAAAATTCCGGTTCCCAGACGCACCGCTGCTCGGCCCTCCACCAGCTGGGTGATCTCCTCCGCGGTGCCTGGCGGTGGCACTGGACGGCCCTCGGCGGACGGCACGACACTCCTCCGCCGCCCGGTGGACGGCGACGGCTCCTCCGGTTTTGGGCAGCCGGCAGGAGTCCCCCGTTCCCTGCTCCTCCCCGTTCCGGCGGAGGCAGCAGGCTCCGGCCACCTGGCGAACGGCGCCGACTCCTCCGCTCCCTCACGGACGGCAGCCGTCTCTCCACATCGTGGGCGGCCGGTAGCGAGCTCGCCCGTCCCCGGCAACTCGCTCCAGCCCACCGCCTCGAGTGTCCATGGCGGCACACTCCTCGCCAGCTCGATGGCACCGCGGATTCACCACAGCGGCGAGGGATCTTCAGCAGCGCGTCCCTCCTTCTCCCGGGCTTCGGCACCACTGTAACGATATCAACCTTCATATTCATCCGGAAGAAGGAGGCGGGAACCGGCGGACAATCAAAAACATTTTAATAACAAAATAAACACAAAACAGCGCACCAGCCCCTCACGGACGACTGGTGCGCATAAAATAAAAACCAAAACACAACTAAAAGCCCAGGCCTGGTCCTCTCTCGTCCTTCACTGTCGTCGCTCCAGTTTTATATCCTTCCATCTCCTCCATGGGCCTCGAGACCGGTGGGACGAACAGGTGTAGTTCATCTCCAATCACTCCCCCGGCCTCGCTCCCATGTCCCTCGGCCCCGCCCCACTCGTCACAGTGTGATTCATATGAAAGAAAAAGTAAAGAGTACTCTTCTTGACAGCAGACAGACACTATTAGCAGCATGAGTCAGTTAATTTAGTCATGTTTAATAAAGAACAAAATGCACATGCAATTCAAGGCAGTTTTTGTTTGAAGGTGGGTCACTCTTTCTGATTTTTAACTCTGTGAATCTTAGATACCACTCCAAAGCCAACTATCACAAAACATCAGTGGTTTGAACCCTTCTACATTAAGGAGCGAGTCCAGTTTAATTGTAATATGCCAGGAGTTGGTTGGGAATACCACTGGTATAAAAATGAAAAACTTCAGATTACAAATCCAGAATTGACCATCGACTCAGTATCTGTCACTGACACTGGTGACTATCGCTGCAAAGCACAGAGAGGAGACTTCTCAGTGAACAGTGAGACTCTACAAGTGCGAGTTCAAGGTGAGTTCATAATTTACTTCTTTATAATCATTTCCATGATGCATTGAGTTTACAGTGCCTCTTTAAAGTTGCCAGGTAATGCGTCAACATTATAATATTAGGCTCTTTTTTATCGATCAGACCTCATTCAAACTCCTTTTTCCTCTTTTCCTACAGATCCACCTAAACCACAAATCCAGTCTGAATGGACCGAAGCGTTTCATGGTGAAAAAGTCTCTTTGCAGTGTGTCATACAAGATTCAAAAAGCTGGAATTATATGTGGTTCAGGGATCAGAACAAGATTGTCTCGAGTGATGGAACAAACACTCTCACACTCTCGGTTCAGTCCAGTCATCACGGAGTGTATGAGTGTCAAGCTGAGCTGCAGGACAGAAAGGTGATGACTACAAAAAGCCCACCGCATTCGTTAACAGTCCATGGTAAGAATCTGTTTTCACTGTAGCTAAAAGCAGCATGTCATGGATATCATAATGTGTTACATAATAATTTCAGAAAACAGTTCATTGGATTTGGGATGTTTAGAAGATTAATGCTAATTTAAGAGTTTCAGTTTCACTTCATATTAAGTGGCCTTAACTCGCTTTAAAAATAAAGGTTCCAAAAGGGAGTTTTTGCAGTGATGTCATATAAGAACTAAAAACCCACAGAACCTTTTCTGAAAGGATGTTCAAGGTTCTTTATACAGTAGGACCACTGATGCAAATAAAGAACCTTTATTTCTAAGTGTACTGTGTTCCTGCATTGCAAAAAAAACTTTTGCTGTTTTTGAGGTGGGCCAGGGGTAAAGTTATGGACAGATTTGGTGGTATGAGTAGGTTTAAGGTTGAGTAAAGGTATAAGGGTCCTTTGACGATCCTGCACCCCTCTCTCCACCAAATGTTTCCTGTCATCACTTTACTGTCCTATCCAGATAAAAAAGGCATGAAAGCCCCCCCAAAATAACTCAATTTATTAATTACCATAAAAACGTGTTCACAATAAGTGCATTGTACCAAATTATCAATTTAATATAGTAGTTAAGGCAACCTAACTTTAATATTATGTATTTTATAATTATTTAAGATTGAGTTTTGGTGCTGTTTATTACCAGCCTCAGTTTAGGCAAATGTTTCTTGGTGTTTCTATTGAAATCATAATATTTGCATAAATATAATTGTCTTTGTCATTAATTACAAACATAATTTTAAAGGACCACAGCCAACAATCATTCTGAAGCAAGATCCATCATACACCGATATCTACACTGGAGAACAAGTCAAACTCACTTGTAGCATTCAAGAGAAGACTTCAAAATGGCAATATATTTGGCAAAATGCTTCACAGCAAGTAAACACTGACCTCGACAATCCAGTTTACACAATTCAATCTGCTACACTCTCTCGAAACGGAGAATACACTTGCCAAGTAAGAAGGGGAGAGAAGACATCATCAAAGTCAACAAAACTGACAATAATAGGTAATATTTTGATGCATTTTTTATCATGTCCAGGAAAAATGATGGAGACGAAGAAAGATGTTTATTTCTGTTATGCTGTTTATCTGTGCAGAGCCACCTAAACCAGAACTGTCAATCGTGTCTCAATGGAAAACATTTTATCCGACTGAAAAACTGACTCTGAAATGTTCAGTAACAGAAGATTCAGATAAATGGAGCTATGAATGGTTTAGAAACGGAGATCCACTTCACTCTTCTGGAAACACACTCTCCATCAGCTCAGTTAAAGCGGATCATGCTGGACAGTACACATGCAGAGGAAAACATCAGACGAGAACGCCAGTGACTACAGG
Source organism: Carassius carassius (assembly GCF_963082965.1). Lineage (NCBI taxonomy): Eukaryota > Metazoa > Chordata > Actinopteri > Cypriniformes > Cyprinidae > Carassius > Carassius carassius. The sequence goes on from NC_081791.1 coordinate 8,371,644, forward strand.
AGAAGCTGAAGCTCTGCAACTTCATGTTCATGGTAAAACTACTTTTGAAAATATGATTTTTTCTTTATTTACCCTCAACAATGGAAGTGAAATGTGACAACATGCCCCTTAGGTGGGGTACATTGTAACATGAGCATATGACAGATTAAAATGTTATCTAATCTAATACAAAAAATATACAACACAAACTAAAATATTTTGTCAATAAAATAAAATGATTGCCTATTTATTTGTATTTATTTATTTTTTTTAATACGTTTTTTTATTCAATCATTGAATAACCCTTACAATAATCACAAGTTCCAGGATTAATTTTCTTATACGGTATATGTTTTAGCAGCAACCAAAACAATAGCAATAGCATGTCAGTTGTACACATTTTTTTTAATGTTCATTTTAATACATACATTTTAAAAGATGATTATGTAAAACAAACACATAGATGCAAATAGTTCCTAAAGCTGGTTTAGCTTCTTTATTGTTTGTGATTGGAGCATGGAAACGGTCAGTGTTTGCAGCTTTATGTTGAACTCAGTTCATTTAGCAGCAGATCTAGAACAACAAGCACAAGCAACTCAAGACAGTTATTGTTTGAAGGTGGTCAGCTGTTTCTAATTTTACCTCTGTTGCTTCTAGACATAACCCCAAAGCCAACCATCACAAAACATCAGTGGTTTGAGTTGTTCTACACTGAGGAACAAGTCCAGCTTAATTGTAATATGTCAGGAGTTGGCTGGGAATACCAGTGGTATAAAGGCTCAACTCCTCTTATCAAAAATGCAGAATTGACCATCAGCTCAGTATCTCACACTCACACTGGTGACTATCACTGCAAAGCACAGAGAGGAGGCTTCTCAGTGAACAGTGAGACTCTACATGTGCGAGTTGAAGGTAAGGTGTCCATAACTACATCTTTTGGCCATTTCATTTAGGATATAACCATGGCAGTGCACTTAACAAGTTTAAAATGATAAGCTGACATGTTAAAGAAACAGTTCACCCTAAATAATATGAAAATTCTTCTGTTTTCATTTCACACTCATGTCATGTTGTTTCTGACATGTATGACTTTCCTCTTCTCTGGAACATAAAATATATTTTGATATCAATTAAAAATGTCCATACAGGCTTTATAGAAACAAATATTGTATTGGCATATACAAACCAATTTTGTCCATACAGGCTATATAGTTCATATAGTCTTTGGGGTCTAATGTAGTTTTGAACCCCAATGACTTTCAAACTGTCTTCATTAAAGGTGGGAAAGGCATTTTCGGAGAGTCTAGCAATAACAAGCTAGCTTTGAAAGCATAAAATCCCACCCCTTTGCATAATCACTCTCCAAAGCCATGTCTCCTCCAAAACACACATGAGGCGGACCAGGACCAGGAGGCTAAACTGCAAAACAATGAAAGATGACGTTGGTGGAGTGTTGAATGCAATTCTGTCAGATTACCTCATGTCTCAGTTATCTGTGAGAAAAAAAAAAGTACAAAGTGCATAATACTGCAATAATAAAGCCTTCACATTCTCGCTTAATGGAACGCACTGATGACGTATCATGTCTGTGTGAACAGAGTGTGCAGAGGTTTGCAAATACATACGTTGACAGGCAGGTAGGACATCGTAACATAGACCTCGGACCAAGGAAAATGATTAGATGAACATTTTATGGTCCTGCGCCTTCCATAGACAATATAAATATACACACTGCTCAAACAAATTTAAGGAACACTTTGAAAAATATCATGCTGGATATCTACACTGATTTGGACTGGGCGACATGTTAGGAATGAAAGAATGCCACATACTGTAGTTTGAAGGAAATAAAAATGATCAACCTATAGAGGGCTGAATACAAATACACCCCAAAAATTTTAAGTGAAAAAAATTATGCAGCAGGCTAGTCCATTTTGCTGAAATTTTATTGCAGCAACTCAAAATGGAACTCAGTAATTTGTATGGCTCACATGTGCTTGTATGCATGCCTGAAAATGTCAGGGCATGCTCCTAATGAGATGACGGATGGTGTCCTGGGGTATTTCCTCCCAGATCTGTACCATGGCATCTGAGGTGAAACCTGGCAGTGTTGGATGGACCAAGACATAATGCCCTAAAGGTGTTCTATTAGATTAGGTCAGGTGAGCATGGGGGCCATTCAATGGCATTAGTTCCTTCATCCTTCACGAACTGCCTGCATACTCTCTGTTAAAATAAAAGCATTAAAGTAATTGCGGAGATCTGATCTGGTTGGGCTATGGAGCTTAGGAGATGGGTACCCAGGATGGAGAATGACACAGACACAAGTTGTGCAGTTCACTCAAGGTTCAAGCTTTATTATCTAGGGATACATATATATATATATATATATATATATATATATATATATATATATATATATATATATATATATATATATATATATATATATATATATATATAGTCTAACAGAAGTGTAAGATTGGACAAAACAGAAGTGACATATCAAGCAATGTCTCATGATCAGTGGGTAATGTCTAAATCCTAAAATACAAGCGGCACAGGATGTTCTAGAACTCACACTCTCGCCACATGATGCTGAGCATTGTTGTGCACCAGAAGGAACCCAGGACCTACTGCACCAGCATAGGGTCTGACAATGGTCCAAGGATTTCTTCCTTATACCCAGTGGCAGTCAGGGTGCCATTGTCTACATCACTGACCCACCACCAAACTTGTCATGCTGAACGATGTTACAGGCAGCATAACATTCTCCTTGGCTTCTCCAGACCCCTTCACGTCTGTCACATGTGCTCTGGGTGAACTTGCTCTCATCTGTGAAAGCACAGGGAGCCAGTGGTGGACCTGCCAATTCTGGTGCTCAATGGCAAATGCCAGTCAAGCTCCACGGTGCCGGACATTGAGCCCTCAGCCCACCCTCATGAAGTCTGTTTCTGATTGTTTCGTCTGAGACATTCACACCAGTGGCCAGCTGGAGGTCATTGTGTAGAGCTCTGGCAGTGCTCCTGCTGTTACTCCTTGCACAAAGGAGCAGATACCGGTCCTGCTGATGGGTTAAGGACCTTCTACAGCCCTGTCAACCTTTTCTCGAGTAACTTCCTGTCTCCTGAAATCTCCTGAGCTCTTGAGGCTGTGCTAGGAGACACAGCAAACCTTCTGGCAATGGCACATATTGATGTGCCATCCTGGAGTAGTTGGGCTGCCTGTGCAAACTCTGTAGGATCCAGGTATTACCTCTTGCTATCAGTAGTGACACTGACCCTTGCCAAATGCAAAACTAGTGACAAACTGTCAGAAAAGATGAGTAGGAGAAAAAATGTCAGTGGCCTCTAGCTATAAAACCATTTCTGTTTTGGGGGTCTTTGCCCATCTAGTGCACCTATTATTATTTTTATTAACACCAAAGCAGCTGAAACTTATTAACAACCCTGCTCTGCTACTTAACTGACCAGGGATGTGTTTCCCAAATGCATTGTAAGTTTAAAGGTACAGGTTGTAGGACCTGCCACTAGAGGGTGCACTATCAAAACAATAACAATCGCGTGGTTTGATGACGCTAAGAAGGAGCATGGAATGATGGGATTTGTTGTCTTCTACCCAACCGCTGAGGGCCATCAATCAGAAGGAAAGATAAATCATGGATTTAACGCGAGTTCAGCGATTTGCATGAGTAGATTACATAAAAAAGTTAATGCAAAGACGCGATCAGACTATGGATCATATGCGTCCTCGCATGGGTCTAGAGACGCGATGCCCTGCGTTTGGCTTGTATGCCCCATAATACTAATCTTGTTGATCGTTATAATAGCATACGTTTTCTGTAAAGATACGAATCAAAACAACTCACCTGTCGAGTAAAACACAAGTGAGATCGGCATCTCTTTCTAGTTGAAGTTTGTCGCGAAGCTACTTCCGCATTTGTCCACGACACTGTTGTCATGTGGTTTCTACGTCAGTAAAGGCGGGAACAAAGGCTAACTAACGTCATTGACAGGCGACTGCACTGCCCCGTGTCACTGTTCAGAATGGGAATTTTCTCATGATTTACAAGTAGTTGAAAACATTAGAGATATTGTAGTAATCAGCTGGACAAAATATATAACACTAGCCTAGAGGTTTTTGGATATTTTACTGCAAATATCTTACAAATTGTACCTTTAATGCTCCACAGAAGAAAGAAAGTCATACAGGTTTGGAACAACATAAAGTTGAGTAAATGATGACAGATTCTTTTTAAAAGTGGTTTTGAATAACGTCAGTTACTAAAACTAGTAAATGTAAAAGCATTAAAAGTACTGATTCAAAGGCTCACTATGAAATATATTTTATTTAAAAGTGATAAAGTAACATATTACTTTGCTCTTAGCTCGTCCAGCTGTATCCCTGAGTCTGGAGACTGAACTGGGCGACATTATGACTGGTGACATGACTCTGAGGTGTAACGTCTCAGACGGCAGACAGTGGAACTACACCTGGTTCATGAACGGACAGCAGCTCAACGAAACCTCAGATGTACTCAAGAGGAAAGGAAATGAGGAAACAATCAAAAGTGAATTCAAGTGCAAGGGAATAAACACAGAGAGACCTCTGTACTCCGCTCTGAGTGACGGCTTCATAGCCAATAATATCAGTGAGTCATGGGAATATTTATTATTAAATAATAAATACAGTGTACTGTATATATGTGAATAAACTGTGCATTAGAACAATGTCAGACAATCTTCATGACTTTCAAGATTTAGATTAAAAAACGAGAAATAACTATTATTATCTTTTAGTTATATTGTCAGTGAGATAATATATTCTGTGAACATGAGAGACAAAATAGCAAAATAAACTTTTTTGTCTAAATGTGTGCATTTTCCTTATTATTACAGTATTCAAAAGGAAGATACTGCTGGCCATCTCATTATGTCTCGTCTGCTGTATTGTAATCCTGATCATTGGATGCATCGTTCTAAAAATCACCCGTAAACCAGGTACAATCAGATATTAATACATACACTTCTCAAATTAAGCTTCTTAATGCTGTTGGCCTTTGCATGCAGTGTCTATTTACCAGTGACTGTCCTTGTGTCGCTCATTGCTCAGACTTACTGCAAATATTATAGTACCACTTCTGTTTACACTTGGTTTGAGTTTCTCAATATACGCACATGTTAGTGTAAACAGGGGTTTATAGTTGGTCTAAACAGCATCCGTCTACTATAATTTACACTCAGTGTAAACACCATTCACCATCTAGTACACTTAGTGTAAATAATTGCTTGCCTGAAAGTATAAAATTGCTTTTAAACACTTTAATCCATTGATGTGGATTCAGCCATCTTCAATTTGTTGTCATACACTGTCATTCAAAAGTGTCTTCTGCTCACCAAGGCTTTGTTCACTTGCCGTATTTTTTAAATCTATCTGCGTCGTTTTACATTGTAATCCTATGAAGTAAACTGTGTTATCGAAAGGTCCTGAGCACTTCAGTTTAGTGCAGCCTCTCCTCCATTGACATCCACTCAAAAACAAAAAAAAACACGCCCTCTGCTCTTCTTCCCCACGTACTGCCAGACAAGAAGTCTTTGAATATATGTTAAAATGTTACTTATTCCTTGAATTTTCATCATCATTACATCATCATTACAAATATGCTGATTTGCTGCACTTCTTATTATTATCAATGCTGAAAACAGTTCTGCTGTTTTTGTAGAAACCATGATACATTTTCAGGATACTTTCATGAATAGAAAGTTCAAAAGAACAGCATTTTCTCTTTGAAATTGTGACATTGTAAACTGTCACTATTTACTGTCACTATTGATCTAATTTAATGCAAATCTCACATAAACCAAATGTTAAATCAGTCATGTACCTAAAAACACAATGACACATAAATAGGGCAGTCATATAGAGTTATGGGTAAGGGTCAAGCCTCACTTATGCTGGATTTAGTGTCACATCACACATTAAATGGTTAAAAAGATCTGTCCACCGTAATAGACATCAGGGTTAATTTATTGTTGTGATTCCCTAACATGACTACATTTTACACTTAGCATTAGCTTGTGTGTTTTGAATTACATTTTACATACAGTAAACTATATGGCAAATGTAACTCTGTATAAACACTTTATAAATATTTCGTACAAAAATGTTCATTTCTTATCATCAGAGGTCAAAGAGACAGCACAAGAAGACTTGTTTTTCTCGATGACAGACTCCAAGATCCGTAAGTTTTACTCTCTCTCTCAGATTAGAAGTTAAAACTACATGGATTTGTTTCTTACAATCATGCAGCTTAGTAAGCACATTATAAGCAAACTTTATTATTATTATAATTATTATAATAATTTTTTTTGGGTGAACTGTTCCTTTAAGAAGTGCAGTTCTGAGTCTTGTTCTTGTGGTCTAGACTAGAGACTTTCACAAACCACATGGCATTTCTTTTGTGTGTGTGTGTGTGTGTGTGTGTGTGTGTGTGTGTGTGTGTGTGTGTGTGTGTGTGTGTGTGTGTGTGTGTGTGTGTGTGTGTGTGTGTGTGTGCGTGCGTGTGCGTGTGCGTGTGTGTGTGTGCGTGTGAGTGTGTAAAATTTCTCTGCATCTACATACATACGTGTTTTTGATTACTCTGCAGAAACTGCTTCACCCATGAAGGAGTACATGGACAGCAGTCCAACAGAGCTGGAGGGTATGTGCTTTTACTGACAATTACAATCAAAGCAGTCTGCAAACATTATACTTCATATAACCTTAAACTACTGTAATTAAGTGACAAACTATTAGTGACTCAACAAGTGAACAGATTCTCTGGCGTTTTTAATAATTTAGCTTCTTTTACAAGCCAAAAGTATGATTTTGTATATTAATGCTGCTGTGGAAGTAATCCCCTCTCTCTCTGTTATGATTCAGAATGTCAGGAAAAAGAAGAACTGATCACTGATCGTAATTCAGCCGTTCAAGAGGATGGTGTGATTAAAGGTAAGACACCCTAGAAATCAGACATTTTGCTGTAAAGTACATATAAATAAATAAATAAATAAATAAATAAATAAATAAATAAATAAAATATATGATGGTGAATTGCCTGTATTTTGAATTTTGTACTTCATTGTGTTGTGTTTTAGGGTTAACCGAAATTTATCTTTTTGTACATCAAATTCAGGATTATGATAAAGTCTATAAAAATCCATTATGACAAATGACTCTCACAATTTTTCTGTTAAAGATGAAGAAACGCCGGCATCAGAAGGCAATGGCCTGATATCATTTAAAGGTAAATTATGTAAATGATTTATTATAGTATCATTGAGAAACTATCATAGTCATTTTCATTCTTATATTTTTTGTTTTCATTTTGATTTTTGTTAAAGTTCTAGTAATTATATGTATGTTTTTTCATCTTTTTATTATTGTTATAATTATTATTTTATTGTATTGTTTTTTATGTATGAAGAGTTCAGATGCAAAATCCTCTAAGTGTCATCTGAAATTTTTATCTAAAAATTTAAATTTTTATAAGGCTCCTACAGTATGTTTAGGCTCAGTAATTTTACCTTAATGGCAATGAATAGGTCATTTTCTATGCAATTAATGTGAAATAAAAACTTAATAAATAAATGTGAAATATAAACTTAGCATAAATATAGGTGCATGGTAAAACTGCTCATTTAGAAGAAAACTTCAGATGACAATTAGAGGCTTTTGTATGGGAACTCTTCATATGAATATACATTCATGTGTACAGTGGGATATCTCATAACATTACTCACTTTTAATTTTTAAAATATTAGCTTAAAGTATGAGATAAACAATTTCATGTGTGATAAACCCAAGAAACCAGATTCTGAGTTTACTGTCATGTTTCCGCCTCTCCAGGACTCTGAACGTTTTACCAGCAATCACCATCATGATGAAGTTACTGTATTTGCACTGAGGCACAGCTAAATGACATACAGTATGCTGATTTTAAAATGACTGCATATAGCACACCACTTTGTGTAGTGGCAGCTGCACTTTTGTGTACTTTTAAAGGCTAAAAACCAGCTTGTTTACGGTTTCTAAAAATGTAGAACTGGACTGCAGTGTTGTGGAGACATACAGCTGTAAATAAAGACAGTGAATGTAGAGGGGGATGAATAACAGACACCAAAACATTACAGTTATCAGAAGAAAGAAACATTTCTGTATATATCTGTACATACCCATAACATCTGATTCATATTGCAAATATTACAACACAACACCACAGAAAACAAAAAACTTTTGATTTGTAATGCATCTACTGTAGTGGATAATTTTGTTATTGTAATTTATTTGCATGTTGAACAAAAGCTTTTACTTTTTCCTCTGTATAAGTGCCTTTTTTTTTTTCATTTTGATCGAAGATCTTAAAAGTATTATGTTGTTGTTTTTCTACCTATTAAAATCGTTTTAAGTGTTTTGATTCTGGATTATTGACATTTAAATAAACATGTTTAGTTCACCGATGGAATGTATTATTGATCTTTCACTTATGATTATTAATAGCATGTTCTCTTTTATAGATACCTCTGTTGATTTATATTTACATTACGTTTTATGCCTATAGGCTCAGAAAAAAATATATACAAATCTATCTAAAAAGAATATAGTTCACATGCCACATACAGTATATAGACAGATATATGATACTGGTAACACTGCAGGATTTGTAATATAAGAAAATAAAAATTAACAAGTCTTGCATATATATATATATATATATATATATATATATATATATATATATATGTGTGTGTGTGTGTGTGTGTGTGTGTGTGTGTGTGTGTGTGTGTGTGTGTGTGTGTGTGATCGGAGCAGCCCTAATATATATATATATATATATATATATATATATATATATATATATATATATATACATATATATACATATATATATATATATACATATATATATATATATATATATATATATATATATACATACACACACACACACAACACATACATAATTAAATATAAATACAATTTCAACACACACACACACACACACACACACACGCATAATTAATTATAAATAAAATGTCAATGTAAAATAGTAGCTGGAAGAACTAATATTAATACTAACATCTCTTACTTCTCATCTGCTAGGAGTAAGCACTGACAGTCTTCTTTTTTTTTGCATCGCCGTTCAAATTCACTTCTACATTCTCATACGAGCAGTCAGTCTAATCACATCCTGTAACAACAAAAGAGTAGACATCGCCATCTAACGGTGAAATATCGTCTAATAAATAAACTAACACGGACTAGTGATAAAAAAAGACAGAGAAAGACTGGGTGTTCTGGTTGATTAGTAAATCTCAGCAGAGAGAAAAATGTATCTTGACATAAATCAAAAGTCTGGAGCTAAAGCAGATTTGAATCAATTGTTGTTTCTGTAAACCTGGTCTTTTGTCAGTATATTAGGTTATATATCAGACCATAAACTGATGCCCAGATACAGACTAAAACAGAGAAATGAAATTAACCCCCCCCCCCCCCCCACACACACACACACACACACAAGAAATGCCATGTGGTTTGTGAAAGTCTCTAGTCTAGACCACAAGAACAAGACTCAGAACTGCACTTCTTAAAGGAACAGTTCACCCCCCCCCCCCCCCCCCCAAAAAATAAAAAATAATAATAATAATAAAGTTTGCTTATAATGTGCTTACTAAGCTGTATGATTGTAAGAAACAAATCCATGTAGTTTTAACTTCTAAACTGTCTTTTCTGGCCAGTTTTCATTTTTGGGTAAACTGGTCCATTAAAGCAACAAAGCAAGTAACTCCCATCGTTTGTCCCATCACAACCTTTTAATCTCCTTCGCAAGCTTAATTCATTATCATACATTAAGTCTCTTCCTATTAACACACACACATCCACACAAATACAGCTATGCACTTCTGCTCTAGCTTTTGTGGTTCTGTTACCATAGATCCGGTATAATTGCTTGTGTTCTCTATGAAAGTGTCTATAAGTTATAGTAAATGTGTTAAATGTGTTCTCTATCCCTGCGTTCATCTCCTTTTCATATTCTACCTCATTTCATTCATCCTCTTCATCACATATTGCAAAGCTCAGCTATCCTCTGTGTGCGTGTGTGTGTATGTGTGTGTGTGTGTGTGAGAGAGAGAGAGAGAGAGAGAGACATAATAAGCAAGAGCAAACATGAATAATGTTTTGACAGGCCTCATAAATTGCCTCTATCCAATTAAAAGCGAGATCATACATTACTGTGTAGCAGCTCAGCCAATCAGGAGCCACTGCTGGTGAGTACAGCAGTAAAACATTGAAGGGCTGAGTAAGAAGAAAGATCCTGCATGCATGTTCTCCTCTCCTTCTGCATCAGCTGATCTTCTCTGTGTCAGTTTAGTGTGAATGACACTGGACATCAGATGCCAAAGTCTTTTCTCTAAAGACACAGCGAGGGAGAACATTTCAGGCAATATAGTGTTTTCTGAGGCTTTTGGCTTGACACCACTATAAGTTTCTCTTCGGGACATTTGGCACGTATGGTAAGTGGCCATTTTAAAGGTTCTGCCTGCGTAAAATATCATTTTGTATTTTTATTAGGCTTAATGCTCTGGATAGGTGATTTGGTACTGAGACAGTTTAGATTAGGCTACTGTGTTTACCCCAAATCCAGTATTAGATCATATAGTATATTCCTTTATTACTATATTAAAGGGGAACACAACGATTTTTGTGATTAATTTGAAGGATAACTACAGGCAGAGTACAACTCTCTGAATGCTTAGTTTTGTAATTGACTGTACTAGCAGTCATTTTGCCCTGCAGAAATGTTAAAATAGGTGATGTTAAAGAGAGATTTTATGTGAGAGCACTGACTTGAATTGAATTGAATAGTTAAGCTATCTGCCCATTAACAGCTAAAGTAGTCAGGGGTTATAAGTTCATTTTTATAAAAATGATACAGTGAGTGATGCAATGTAAAACCATCAACCACTTTTGTACTTTTGTTCACGTTTATATGCTTTCCGACCAGTAGAGGGCGCCATGTGTTATTATAAATAAAGGGAAAATAAACAATGGCCAATTAACAAGTACAATTAGATCACAATGTTTCTCTGAGACTGATTGGAAACAGCTTTTTAGACCTCAGCTCTTAATTTTTCTTAAGTTTTGAGATCAATTACCTGGGCTCAATGGGAAAACATACTTCTATTTCTGCAAAACTCTAAAAACATGCATACACATACAATTCACTGCAGTTTCCCAAATAAAATTAACTCTAGTGGAAGTAAAACATTAATTCCTTTTCATACGAATTGTGATTACAGATGCAGATTTTTTTGCACAATATTATCACCTCAAACCACTTTATCATAGTGGATGAATTTTTAATGAATACATTCTGACATTTGCTTTACATTAACGGCTCCATATCTGTGGATTTCTGCCAAAGTAAACCTGATCAAGAGCACACCTCGTAAAGCGTTGCTTGTGATGTGAAGTTCTTAGACTCCCACCGATCATGAAAGGAAAGTGCACTATTCAATTTCATTAAAGGCCTTAAACAATATGAATGAGGTTATGGGAGTCAACAAGGCAAGACGTTTGAGCTCAATCTGCCCCAACTAATACATGTGCGATGGGCAATCGATTTATTAAAGAACAAGTACAACCAGTCTTCATGCTGGGCTTTGTTGGCAAGCTGATTAATCTTACAGTGGACGAGGTGTACTGTGTGAGTTGCTACATTAGGGGGAGTGTGTAGAGCTATGTGTGTATGTATTTTCTGTTCATAGAGTGCATGTGGACAAGAGAGAGGGGTGTTGTGTAAGCAATGAAAAGGAGAGGAAAGTGTGAGACTATAATGTAGGACAGAAGAAAGAGGGAGGAGCGTGTGTTGGAGACTGAGAGTGGTACAGGAACATAAAGACAGAGGGGCACTGTGGGTGAGCATGAGAGAGAGAAGAGATGATGGAGTGGGTGTGCTGAAAGCTTCGAGCACTGCGGTATGTTGCAGCACCCAGCCCCCATTCAGAGTGCAGCATACACACTTCAAACATTACTCTTATTCCTGTGTTTATCAGACTCGTGTGATATTCATGACTCCACACCCGTGCGGTACATCAGAAATACTATTCCTGTCCTCTGAGGGCTTCGCTCAAACTGATGCGGTGTCGAGGTCAGTCTTGATGTATGATGGATGATGTCCCCATGTTCTCTTCTCTGAATGACCGTCAGATGCTTTCTCTTTCTTTGATTGCACTGAAGTGATATAAAAAACAATATTAAACAAAACTGTCTTCCAGATGAATAACCACAAACATTGCTGCACCAGATACGATCAGATGGAAAATTAAGTTATAATTTCAATATTTTGTACTAAGTACTTTTTTCTGTTGTCCTACTCAGTGCCAGCGCAAAGGTGAAAGCAGTGCATTGCTTCTTGTACAAACTCATTTAAATGCACTTTCAAATGGCTATAAATGGAAAGCAGCCCATAATATATAACATCAGTATATCTACATTAGATTACATTATCTAACATGTGAATGCATCGTTTCAAATTTGCAAGATCGTCAGATTCGAAATACACAAAGGGGTAGCGTTTGAAAAGCATTACTTTTTTTTCCAATCAACTCAGTAAATGCTAACTGAATGGACTGTGTGTTGTATAAACTCCAGTTGTGTTTTGTTTGTCACTGGTGCTGAAAGTTTGAATGTAGGCGATTTCATGAATTATTGAAAGGAATATAGCTGAAAGCTTGAAATATAACCTAAATGTCTAAAAAATATATTGTTTTATAAGGCCTGTCATAGCTCAGAAACAGTTATATTGAGAAAGACTTATTGGAAATGTATTATATCAGTACGAGAAACAATTGCAAAACTGCCAAGCCATGTTTCACAAGGTCTGTGAAACTATGATAGGCATCAGGGTGTACAGTTGACACATTTCCTTTTGAACTCGGTTCAAATATATTTGTTGATATGATATAACAGAATCTGGCTCAGACTGCATTGTGAGAACTAAATGTGTTTATGTGTGTAAAATAACTCATGCGTTGGACCCAATTATTGCACAAAAATAGCTGGTCTGGATTTTTTTAATACTTTAATGTAATAATTTAAAATACATATATATATACATTTATGTTCCCTACTCTGTCTGCCCTGTTACTGCCTTATCTGTGTCTTGACCTCTGCTTGTTTGTCTCCAATAAGTCTCCAATAAAACTGCAAATGGATCCCAACTGTGTTGATGAACCATTATACAGAATATATATATATATATATATATATATATATATATATTTAATAAGCAGACAATATACACTTTATTGTTTATTTTTTACAGCTTGAACTTATACAGTTAGGTGCATATTTATTTGAACACTGACACAATTTTAATAATTTTAGCTCTGTATACCCGCCTTATGGGTCTTTCTGTCTTTAGTTTTATCTTCAGCGAGTGGAATGCAGTTCAGTCGGGTTGAGATCAAGAGATTGACTTGGTAATTACAGAATATTCCACATTTTCACCTTCAAAAACTCCTGGATTGCGTTTGCTGTATGTTTTGGGTCGTCCATTTGTACTATGAAGCGCCGTCTAATCAACTTTGCTCCATTTGACTGAATCTGGGCATGAGGTATATCTCATACACTTCAGAATTCTTCCGGCTGCATCATCAGTAAACACCAGTAACCCAGTGCCACTGGAAGCCATGCACTGATCCACTATGTTTCACAGACGATGTTTTATGCTTTGGATCATGATAGAGATGAGATGTTTACCATGGAGAGATTCTCAGATCATCCTCCACTGTTGTCCTCCGTGGACATCCATGCTTTTTTATGCTGTTTTTATGTACCAAACTTAAGTTGGCCACTCGTAATGTTACTGCTATCTCTCTGATGGATTTGGAAATAGTGGAAATAACAATTTTCTCTTTCTGTTGTAAAAAGAGATTATTTGACTGCATTATGTGGGTTCACAGCAACAGCTTCCAAATGCAAACGACACACTTAGAATCAACTCCAGACCTTTTACCTGCTTAATTGGTGTAGACATAATGAAAGAATAGCCCACATCTGTCCATGAAACAGCCTTTGAGCCAATTCTCCAGTTGCTTATTATTAAAACATATTAAAAAGCTGTAATCCCTTACCCTTCCTCCAATTTTTATGAGAATACCCTCAAATTAAAGCTCAGAGTGTGCACCTTAAAATATGTTTTGGTCAGACGCTAAAGAAGTGTCTAAAGTATGTACCTAACTGTAAATGTAACTACTGTATAAGTAGAAGACCTTTTCTCTGATCTGCATCAATACCTATTATCCTACAGATTTAATATTATTTTTGTCATCCCTGTCATGTAAAGATGCAAAATAATAATAATATTAATAATAATAATAATAATAATAATAAATACAGAGCTCAACTACATAATTAAACCTAACAGGGACAACAATTTGGAATAATTGCATAATTTACAGCCAGATGCATTGCAGAACAGCTGCTGTAATTAGCCATTGTGTGACAGTATGGTTTGAGCCCAAATGGGTTAAACGCTCTCGTCCAGGCATTAGGCAGGGAGTGTGCAGTAGTTCCCCTTCATGATGCAATGCTTGAAGCTTTATGTATGTGTGCAGCAGCAGTGTTTTCAGACGAGCTTGAATTGCAGCCTTATTTCTTGTTATGAGTGGAGAATTAAAGGCGGGAGTGAGAGAGAGGGGGAAGAATTTAATCAAATTTAGACCTCCAAGAATAGAGGCGAAAAGAATAGAGAAGAGAAAGACAGAAAAAGGAGGAGGAAGAGAGAGAGAGGAACAGGGAGTTGTGGCAGGACAAACTGCAGGCAACACTGAAAATGCTGCAGTGAGCTGCATAATTAATCCAAAGGGAAGGCAGGGGGAGGAGTCAGGGGCGTGGCTTAGCACAAGCAGGACTGAACACTGCTGTGCTCCTCTGATGCTTCGCTATTACTCTATCCCTTTGTATTTTAGGCTGTTGTGTTCCTCTGTGATACTGGGAGGTGGTTACAGATGGAAGAAGACATTGCTGCTCTTCTGCCATCGATTCATATTCAAGAGATGACAGTATTCTGAAAGAGTACTGGGTGTCCTCTGCATGTCTGTGGAAATGCAGCTCATCTTATGCATTCCAAATCTCTCAATCACACTGAATAGATTCATGCATTCATTTAGCCAGGAATAAAATGGCTGATATCCAGAAAAGCAGTTCTGAGTGATTGAACACACTGCCTACGGAGAATCTTAAAAGCAGTTGTGCTCTACTGTGAAAATGAAAAGAGAAAGAAAGGAAGAATGGAATGTTATGGAACTAGCTGAAAAACATTGAAAGGGCTAACTAGCTTTGCAAGGTCAGAGCTGCTCCCATTTGTCCTGCTTTTTTATGATTTATAAGCTTAAACCTCTTACATTAACTTTAGTTGACCTGTGATGGAGCACAATAACAGGAATTTCTGATGTTTGTACATTTTGAAAAAGGCATGTCAAGGGCAGTGACTTTATTCTTACAGTTTAAGATAAATCAATCATTATGTGGTTTCTTAGAAGCATAAGGAGTATATTGTCAATAATGGAGACCTTTTCTCTTTTAGAATAAATGAAATTGTATTCAATTAGCCATTTATCGCAGCATACAGCAATTTCTGCAACTAGATGACAAAACTTAACTTAAAAAAATCTATAAAAAATAAAATGTATTATTATTATTACATGCTCATTTAACATCTATATATATATATATATATTTTGAGATGGATTTTTATGAGGGAGCTTTTCAGTTTATAAGAAAGGTCTGTGGTAAATATAAACTGATGATACTTTGGCTATACTGTTTGGCTATAACTTTTACACACCTATACTCAGTGTTGGGGAGTAACTAGTTACATGTAACGGCGTTACGTAATTTAATTACAAAATTATTGTAACTGTAATTAGTTACAGTTACTACGAAAAAATTAGTAATTAAATTACAGTTACTTATGAAATTTTTAACGATTACAAAGAGGATTACATTTGGATTACACACATCCACATACAGATTTAACTGATTTCTTTCCCAAATTGCACTGACTATTCTGAGACATATGCCCTAATAATTTCCGGGATGCGGAAACACAAGTCTAGTTTGTAGAATCCAGTCATAAAAACGGAATGTCTAACGCGGACGGAATATGCCACATTTTGGATGACTAAATCAAAAGTAGGTCAGTACACTTGAATCAAAACATGACATGGACTAGTGTCTGTGAATATTAAGCCCCAAAAATGCAATAGCCTATATGACTTTCTGCGTGTCTGTGGAATTCAGGCGCGGACTGGACACCAGGAGAACCGGGACAACCGGGATTTTGCCCCACTATTTAATATCATTATTGTATAATTGCCTGCCGAATGTAGGCTACTAAAGCGATCATTTGCGAATCCGCCATTTGATAATTAAATCTCTAATAAGTCATGAAGTGTTATGGGCCTTTCACACAGGACGCGGTATGCGCGGCGCTGCGCAAAAAAAAACCCCATTCATCTCAATGGCTTGCGCTGCGCAAGGACGTTATGTTGCTGCGTCGACCAAAGCGCAAGCGCAGCGATGCGCATCTTTTGCGTGCTCGCGCGCACGCCGCGGTCAAAGTTCAAAATAGTTCAACTTTTGCCACTGCGCTATGTGACAATTACCAGACTCAGAGTAACCAATGAGAGAGAGAGAGAGAGAGAGAGAGAGAGAGAGAGAGAGAGAGAGAGAGAGATAGAGTGGACTGTGGAAGCGCACAGCTGGAGCAGAGAAGCAGAACTACTGTTCAGGGTTTCAGGTCAGTTTCATCTGTAAAGATGCTTTTTTTGTCTTTGTTTCTTTTATTTATTTAATCAAGCAGCAGCACGTTGCTCATCAGTCATCACTCAAAATACTATATAAAGGACATCATTATTATCTGTTGTAATGTTACAGTAGTAATTTAGCTGAAAAAAAATCCGATTTTTTTTATAGGTTTAGGGGGAGCTACGACAGACAACAACACAACCCTTACGAAAATTAACATTTTAATATTTAACTATAAATCCAGAGAAAATGGTTACTATTGTTTAACTGTGGTAACCAAAAATTTAAAATTATTTTACAAATGTATTTAGTATGTAATTATTTTGCATGTCCCCAAATTAAAGATTTAAACCTTTTTTTTATGTCAGGTCTATACAAAAAATAGTTTTTTCCATGAATTTGTTTGTATGAGTTTGATTTTGATTTTCCAGTCTGAAGTTTTTTTCCCAGTCCGCCCCTCCAGTAAATTAATGGCAAAGACATGGTTTCATTTACTACACATAGGCCTACTGAAGCTCGCAGTGTTTTCAACCTCTGCCATCTCAATATAGGAGTACACGAGCACATAAATATAATTTCTAGAACTGCTTTGTGTCACTTAATGTGCATTTTACTTATTTTGAGAAAACTATCATCATATACAAAGAGACAGCAGTTTCAAAAAAACACCAATGTTTCAGGAGTTCATTACACAGAATATGTCACATGCTTATTAGATAAATGTATTTAAGTTGATGTATATGCTTTTATTTATTATTCTTTAATTTTCACAAATTTAGAAAAGTAATCAAAAAGTACTCAAAAGTAATTAGTTACATTACTTTAATAAAGTAATTGAAAAAGTTACACTACTATTACATTTTAAACAGGGTAACTTGTAATCTGTAACCTATTACATTTCCAAAGTAACCTTCCCAACACTGCCTATACTGAAAAAATAAAATAAAAAATAAAACGGTTCTGTTTATTTTTTTCAAATGTATGTTTGCAATTAGTACTTGAAAATGTTTGTGGTGTGCAGTTTAAAACAAGTATCGTCAAGATATGTCAAATGTCAAGCCAAGTATGGTGACCCATACACAGAATTCATGTTCTGTATTTAACCCATCCAAAGTGCACACACACACACCGTGAACACACACACCGTGAACACACACCCGGAGCAGTGGGCAGCCATTTATGCTGCGGCGCCCGGGGAGCAGTTGGGGGTTTGGTGCCTTGCTCAAGGGCACCTAAGTCATGGTGTTGCCAGCCCAAGATTCAAACCCACAATTCTAGGGATAGGAGTCAAACTCTCTAACCACTAGGCCAAGACTTCCCAAAGAGAAAGTGACGTGACATTCTGCCTGCATCAGAATTCGTGCTCTGCATTTAACCCATCCGAAGTGCACACCCACACCCAGAGCAGAGTTTACCGCATGACCACATTTTACTCATAAATTGAAAAACCCCATTATTCAGCATTCAGTAGTTCTTTAGTTAGCGTTAGCGTATAGATACCTACAGATATTACGTAGATTAGCATGATCATCTCTAGAGTTTTAAATCACAATACTAGTGAGTTTGAGATAGTGGTCTATAATATTAATTCACTTACCTATATAACAACAAAGAAGCAAATGTGGTATCAAATCTTTCTAATTTGTGTTTATCGTACTGATGTTTACGTTTATTTTCGTTGTCTTTGTCTGTCGATTCTACATAAATTTACCAAGGTGAGCATACTTAGACAAGTTGTGAAACTGTTTTGACTTCAGACAGTCAACTATAACCTTTGGCTTTTAGTGAAATTCCAGGGTCACATAATTTGAACATGCTAAGTTATATATTTATGAATATGAACATCATATATATAACTTAAATACTTTTTTATAGAAAACTATTATGTGTAAAACTATTATGTCTTCATGTGAGTGTACAGACTTAAGATGACTGCTGACATATTATAACTTTAAGTGTAAACCTTTTTAAATCAACACCAACCCACTGAATTCACCTTTAAGCCTTCATTTAATTGTAAACTGTTTCTCTATTCTATTTCTGTACACATTTTATAAAATGATGGTGAGAACAGGGTTGAACAAGACTTAAACATGCAGTGGCTGCATGAGCATCAAATCTCATTGCATCTGACCACAAGATACTTTGTAAGGGAAACAGGTCAATTTAGCTCAAAGGGAATCATTTAAGATTTTAAAGGGAATTTGAACAGAATCACTGTTTCACGGCTGATCACTGAGACGCCCTGCGATTCACTGAACGAGCCGTTTAACATCAAATCTGCGCTGGATATTAATATCCAAAGTATAGTGAAAACACTATCAATTAGCACAGTAACAAGATCGGCAGTTTAAGACATTAACTTGTAAGCACAAAACACAAGATACTTCTCTTTTCAATATGAATAAGGCTTTATTAGATAAATCTAAGACATATAAACTAATCTAACACATAAACGCACGCACTCACACATTCACACAAGTTGCAGGAAGATCGAAAGTTAGGGAAAGATGAGTTTAAGAGAATGGAAATGTGGAATCCCAAGTTTACAGCAATACGTTAAATTGCATAGACGTGAACAGCCATCAATCACTTAATTAACCCTCGCATTGAGTTCCTCAGTGAGGTTAAAATTATATTAGATACACCAGTAAAGGTCACAGTCTGGAGGTAAAGTTACTTGCGTCTCCTGTGAAAAGGGAGTCCCCTTTGTTGTCGTTGAAAGGGGTATCCCGATGTCGCTGATTGGCTGGAAGTTCAGTAGTCGTTGAAGTGACGTCTTGGGAAGCCCGTGGTTGGGCGTTGGCTGAAGATGCAGAGTTGTGTGGCTGGTTGAAGTTGAACTCGACGTTACAAAACTGAACTCAGAACACGAAACTCTCAAACGGAAAAGAAAAGAAGTAAAGTTTGACGAGACTAGGTGGTGTTTCTTCTCATCGTGGCTAAGTAGCAGCAGGCGTGCAGGCTGAAGCACGCTGGAACCGCGCTCAAAGAACAGTGATGACAAACAGCATAGCTAAAAGCTAAAGCTAAGAAGCAAAGCTAAAAGCTGGCATGACTGATAGCAAAAGCAGAGCTAAAGACTAAGAGCAGACATGACTAATAGCAGAAGCATAGCTAGAGACTAAAAGCAGGCATGACTAGTAGCAGAAGCAAAGCTAACAACTAAAAGCAAGATTTTATGCTGTACTGAGTATTTTAACTGGCCTGTTGGCCACACCTCAAATGTTGTCTTGACCAATCAGATATTGTCTGGGCTCGGGGGAATCATAAATAATATGTTATCTTACCAAGCATGTGGTCCGAATTTTCCCACTCTTGCAGGGTCTAATTTTGGACATGATTCCTATAACAAGAATATGATACATTTGACAAATAACTGATGGTCAGGACTATTTCAAGCAAGCAGATTCGATTACATAGATACTAGACATGAATATGTATCCTCAAGCTATCCCATAGTTATTAAAAGACATACACAATAAGTGATTATAACATGATAGTCAAATGTGTGGGTTACATATAAATGAATATGGAGTGAAGCGATGGACTGATATTCATTTATAAGTCTTTTTGAGTTCATTTTGGTCCATATATATGTAGAAAAGACAGTTTCTTTGCCATTCTCTTGACAAAGATTTCTGTGGAGACCAGAGGTTCAAAGGCCCCTCCCCCTTAGGAATTTCAGTCTGGTTCTGCTAGGTGGGGGAAGTCAAAAGATCTTGTGTAGTACTCTCATGGGTTTACACGTGATGTCCGGCATTGCCTATCAATTACGAACAACAAATTTCACAAATCTCTTCTCCGAATTGAAATTGTCAATAATTGTTCTAGTGGTGTTAATGTTGAAAGCTGTTCTGTGAAAGAGTTGGTTGGTTGGTTATCTTGCTTGGGACTTGTGGCACAGAATGTTTTATGACTTCCTGTTGCCTTTCTGAGGAATTTGGCTCGTGTTTCAACCACAGCCCTGATTGACTCTTTAATTTGTCTGGTTCGAGTCATTTCTGCTACAACTTCAAAAGCTTAAGTATTTGTTCATTAAACACTTCAGCTGTTATTGGTACACCAGTGGAGTGAGAGGTGTCTGAGGACTACTCAATAACCTGACAGTGATGTTTTGCTGGGTTTATGTCTTATGGTGCTGCGGATTAGTATCCATTTTAGTGTCAAAGATAGAGCTTCACTGTTTTCAGCTTTCAGCTTCAGGCAGGTTAACCTTTCTGTGCTATCATAGCCACTTTTCACATCCCTACAGAGTGGCTACAGATGCACTTCATGATGTGCCACCAGAGATTCTTGATTCTGTGCTTCAGTACCATGTGCTGTTTTTTTTTTTTTGGCTGCTGGCCTTGGTGCTGAATTTACAAAGAAACCAGCCTGGCTCTTTAATAAAGAGCTTTAACTTTCTGTCTCCCCGAGGTCTACTTATATATTGTGACAGTAGTTTTTCACCACGGATTCTGCTGTAAAATACAATTATTTAAAAAAATAATTAAAAATAATGTGTACTGATTGCTTCAACAAAAGCATATAGCATCAGCAGCCTCAGAGCTCACAGTAGGTCTGCCTTTGAAGGTTTAAAAGATTTGGGGGGAAATCAGTTTCTCTATGGAGAAAATTAATGGCATTTTTATTTCTGGATGCTAACTGTTGCACACAGTGCAAAACATTGCCATCATATGGCTTTAACAAAAGCATATATTATTGATGAACAGTCTTTATAAATAAACAGAGCTCACAACAGGTCTGTCGTTAAAAGGTCTTTAACAGCTTGATGCAGAGGGGAGAAATGCAGAGCAAATGGGTGAGTAACTCAGAGTCTTTGATAATGACTGGACTTAGCTCAGTTTGATAACAGATCCTTGTATCTCTTAACAGGTCTGATGGATTTTGCCTAAGGCAAAAGACAGGCAGGAAGCAGGAGGAAGTCCAGGTAGGAGAGTCAGGTAAAAGAGTAGCTTAGTGAACTCAGAACCAGACAGTGCAACTGCAGTGACTGTGCATTTGAGCTAGTGTTTACACATGTGGCTGATTAGTACTCCGGTGATTGTGAATGGGTGTGTGAGATAATATGGTCTGACAAGGCTGGAGTATCCTTGACAGTACCGCTCCCCCACAGGTGGCTCCTGACACCTGCTGCTGATGTCGAGGACGACCGAGGTCCCTGGGTGCAGGACGATCAGAACAGAGGAGTGATGGGTCCAGAATTTCGTCTCCAGGCACTAGACAAGTCTCCTCTTCAGCAATCTCGGAAGGAGGAGTTAAGTTAGATTCATTAGGAGACAGAGGATTAATGCAAGGCTTAAGAAGGGAGACATGGAAGATAGGTGCTATACGGTAGTGAGATCAAGCCTGTAGGTGACATCATTGATCTGCCTCCTGATGGCCAATATAGCGGGGGCTCAAATATGCAGTTGGTAATAAATGTCCCGTGTGGACAGTCAAACCTTATCTCCAGGTTGGTTTTGAAGAGAGGGTAGATGACGAGAGTCCACTTGGATTTGCTGTCTCTAGACTGCCTGCTGGAGATGAACATGCGCTGAGTCCAGTACTCTCTCGCTCCCTCTGAAGCAGTGATCAACCACTGGAAACTCAGATGGTTCTCCAGTCCAATTGAAAAGGAGAGGTTGAAAGCCGACTACTCACTGAAATGATGTGAGGCCAGTAGTATTCTGCCTGAATCAGTTTTGTGTGTACTCAGCCCAGGGAAGGTAAAGGCTCCAGTGGTTCTGGATATATCCCAATCTCCTGGACTTTTCACTCTGTCTGGACATTTGATTGCAGATCGTGTCTGGAGGTGAGGCTTACAGATATATCCAGGAATGCCGAAATGCATGATGGAACAACTGCTTTGTGGTTTCTATTTAGGTAGGTAGTCCTCTTAGAGGGTGAAGTTTGCATGCCTTAGAGAACCTGTCAACCACAATGAAGATACATGTGTGAGATTCCGACTCCGATGTGGGACCAAGGCTGGTGGGAAGTGTGAAGTGGTACCAGTTTTCCTTTTGTTAAGTGATGGGGAGACTTGGTGATGGCACAGACTTCTCGGCCATATTGGGCCACCATTATTAGTTTTGGAGGAGTGAGAGAGTTTGCTGGAGGCCTGGATGTCCAGAGCCCGGAGAAGAGTACAGTGAGTCCAGACGGGTAATGCGGAGGGCTGATGGAATATAGGTCCTACCTTCTGGACCTCCCAGTGGAGCAGGCTCAGATTGAGTGGCTTGGTGGATTTCACTACAGTGTACACTATCACAAAGCAATGGAAAATCTCCTGGAACACCTCCTTCATAAATTCTTGGAAAGCAGAAGGTGAGTTGGATAATCCACACAGCATAACAATATATTAATAGTGTCCAGTGGGTGTGATGAATGCGGTCTTCCACTCATCACCATGGTGGAAACTAACGAGGTTGTAGGCACTTCGCAAGGTCTAGCTTGGAGAAGATACAAGCTCCATGAAGTTCCTGCAGGGCAGCCGAAACTAGAGGAAGGTGATTCAGGTATCCTCCTAATCTATGAAGAAGCTGGACGCTGCTGGTGATGTAGAGGGATGGATGAAGTCTTGTTGGAGAGCCTCCTTAATGTACTCCTCCATAGCTCTTTGCTCCAGGATAGACAATGGGTAAACTCTACCCTTGGGAAGTTGAGCTCCAGGCAGCAGATCGATGGCACAGTCCCATGGCTGGTGAGGTGGTAATTCCATGGCGGCCCACTTGCTGAACGCATCCTTGTACACCCAGTATTCAGGAGGAATGATTAGAGTTTCCTTCAGTTCGGGACTCTTTATGTTGGTAGCAAGGACGGGACTGAGACAAGATGGTAGTGAGTAAATCTTGGTCATACTGTTCTGAAAACAGTACTCACTCCGGTAAAGAACTTTGTTGATATTCCAGTTAATGATGGGAGAATGTAGGGGTGTCCTAGGATGATCTCCGCGGTCAAATCCTCCAGCACCAGAAAGGACATGTGCTCCTCATGAAGGCACCAGAAAGGAGTGTGATGCTAGAGCATAACTAAATCTTGCCATGGCCCAATGGTTTTCCCTGGATGGTGAGGATGTTCAAGACTTGAGCATTTTTCTGAGGTTTTAGCTGTAGCCATTGTAGTGTGGCCAGTGAGATAAATTTTCCAGAAGAGCCAGAGTCTACAAGAGCTTGCACTGAAAGGGATTGGTGAGATGACATTAATGACACATTCATACACGTCAGAGTTGCTATCTGAGGACTGAGCTGGATGGTACTCACTGCTGGGCGTGCTGGTTGAACAGGAAAAGAGCGAATCAAATGTCTGTTCTCTCCACAATATAGACAGAGTCCCGAGGTAATCCTACTAGTGTGCTCCGCATGGATGAGATGATATTAATCAACTTGCACGGTTTCTGGTACTGTAAGCGGTAAGGCAGAGGGAGATCGGTGAAGAAAGTGGCATGGCTTGTAGGCATGTAGATGTTGAGAGATCTTTATGGCCTTCTGAATGAAGCTTTCCAAGCTCACATGTCGTCATAAATCACCATTTGTTCGGTGTTGAGCCCTTGACGAAATGCGGCGAGTAAGGTCACCTCATTGCAGCCAATAGTCACTGCCAGAGTGCGAAATTTGACAGTATACTCATTCACTGATGCCATTCCCTGGCTAATGCGGAAAAGCTGATCATGGACAGAGATCTCCGTGGCGGAGTGACCAAACAGCTCTTTGAAATGGGATGTAAAGTCTGCTTAAGTGTGAATAGCAGGGCTATTAGAATTCCAAATATATTAGGCCCATTGAAGAGCGTGGCCACCGAGATGAGAATTCTGTAGGGAACTCCCACTCACATGAAGCACTGTGAATGATGTAATCAAATTGGGCAAATAATTACATTGAAATCCATCACAAGACTGCAATACTATACATTAATAATGCAAAGATTCATAGTAGCCTCTCGGTAGTAGACCTCTATATACAGTACTTTCAAAATTAAGTAAAAATATTGACTGTTTGGTCTAAGGGCACCACAGAGATGCATTGAAGTCAAGACAGAGGTGTTTTTGTGCTGTAATAAATTTGCTTCATGTTCACCATCTGGTGACTGCCAGAGAGTGGACATGTGAGGCAGGAGAGTGCAAAGGAATCATTGATCAAAGCTGCTGTTTACTTCTATTGTTGAGCAAAAGCAAAAGAGTAAGAGAGAGAGAGAGAGAGAGAGAGAGAGAGAGAGAGAGAGAGAGAGAGAGAGAAAGTCTGGCCTCCCAGGACATGAATGCCAAATCAGGCCTGTACACAGAGCAGTCCTGCATTTTCAACACTGTAAAAACTTCAAACACTGGACTGAAGTGCAGTGAAACAATAAGGATGTTCACAGACCAGAATTTCATAGAAAATTTGAGATTTTTGACTTGAGGCAACAAAGGCCCCGATTTACTTCAAGCAAAATCAAAGAACAAACTGCTGCGACATAATTTCAAACAAAACCAGGGCAAAACAAAACTCATCATACCTTTAGAATTCCCAATGGTTTGTGGAGATTATGTAATAAGTAACTGTGGTTCTAGGACTCCACCTTAATTGAATATTTTTGTTGTGTTTATTTGGTTATTGAGAGGAAAGCATGCAGCACATATTCACATATTCATCCAAACACCACTATCAGTAGCATGTGTGGCATCAGTGTGTTTGCTAACAATAAACAACTGCTCAGGTATTTCCGATGAATTTTTACCCCTGAGTGAAAAACTGTAATCTTCACAGCGAGTATAGCCAAACAGAGAGAGTAGGAAACATGTTAAAAATGAATAATGAAATGTTTACAGAGCCATCAAAAAACACCCAAAAGGAAAAGCACTGAACTGACAAATTGAATATGAAAAGACTTCAACACATTGTCTGCTGTCCTGTGCTTATATGACTAATAGAGCGAGAAAGTGTTCTTTCAGCATAGAGATAATAAATTGAGAAGTTATTTGAAAAATAATTTCCCCTTTAAAGGGTGTTTTTACACTGCCATCAGCTGCATTTTCTCATAATTCATATTAAATAGAAATTCTAAACCAGTGAAGTGTACGATTCTTTTAGCGAGTACAACATAAATGCATGTCACAGAAATCACTGGTGGCTCAAATTAACATGCCAATAAACATAAACATTGAGTTATCCTATATGTGTGATATCACAAACTACTACTCTAACTGTAAAATCAGATGACAATTCACACATTTAAGACGAGCGACATTAAACAATGTATGTCATTTGTGTATTTGCCGAATTGAGGCACTATCCACATTCTCCCTGAGGGGCTCAAGTCATTTGGCTTTAAAGCTCACAGCAGTTCACATCAGGAGGCTGATACCAGCACAATTATCACATGGCTGCTAACTGAGAATCGATTAGTCCTGTCCTCTCCTTTCCTGGCCTTGATAGATTGTTGATTCAACTCCAAGATTACAGAGCCATGTGTAATTTGGTGATAAACATTCACACCTTGAAAATGACTGCAGGTATATGTGTGTGTGTGTGTGCTCTTGTTTTTGTGACATATCAGTACACAACTCTGTATAATGACATGGGTATGACACAGGTATTACAAGGAGAGGGTGACTTATGAGGACATAACCCATGGCCCCATTTTTCAAAACGCTTATAAATCATACAGAATGAGTTTTTTTTTTTTTTTGAGAAAGTAAAAATGCACAAAGTTTCCAGTGAGGGTTAGGGTTAGGTGTAGGGTTGGTGAAGGGCGATAGAATATACAGTTTGTACAGTATAAAAACCATTACACCTATAGGATGAACCCACTTTTCACAAAAACAAACGTGTGTGTGTGTGTGGGGGGGGGGGTTATTTGTGTGATTGTATACCTGCATACAGTGTATGCATACAGTATGTTTTTTATCAAAAACATTTTAAATCAATATTATCTTTATTTTTACTTGGCTTTGTTTCTCTTAATGGCAACAGATTTGAAATCACTTTGATCACCAAAAATGTTTTGAACAGTAAAATAAGTTTTGCTTCTCCAAAACTGTTCCAATAAAGAAACAAACTTATTTATATCTTGGATGAGTACAATTTTGGCAATTTTTTTTATTTTTGGATGAACTATTCCTTTTAACTGAATGCATGCTAAATTAACTGACAAAATATTTGTATGGTGCTATTTTTTTATATGCGGATTGGTGAGACTGAGGAATACAAAATGAACAATAAAAAATATTAAACTACAGATGAATGAAATATTTATCTTGCTATACTTTTTAGACTAGCAGAACTATGTGATAATAACTTTATTATGCCTAAGGCAAGATAACTTGAGGCTGGGATGAATGCTAATTTTGTTTAAACAGAACAAATATGCCTTGATATCTGCAATGTAAATAATGTGGCCTACATTACTTACAATGGAGATATTAAGGCATTTGTATATTCCTAGTAGACCACAACAAGTCATGAATATGACACAAAAAAAAATTATCCAAGCAGCTGGCAGAAAAACAATAAAGACCAGTTGATACAAATGTCATACTGTAATATGTTTAAAGAAAACACATTTGACTGAGACAGATAAAATAAAACTACTAAAACTGTCAGTCATGAGTCTGTTCCTCATGTCCCTTTTCTGCAGTGAAAATAGAAATCATAACATCCATTTATAATAGCTTTCAGAAATGCAAAGCAGAACTGAATACAGCTGTATATTAAATGATGCTCACTCACATGAGATGAAGACTCCTGTCATCCGGTTGTCTGATAAAAGCAGTTTAAACTTACATTAACCGGGTCATTTCACAGGGGCAGACACGTTAAAGTCACATGACCAGCTGAGTACTTCTCATTTTACTGTCCAATGGCTTTAGACCTTTTCAGAACATAATGTGTTCAAAATACTGACTGCATATTAAATATAATGACAATAGTCTATTTTCTTTTGTAAATAATTCTCAATTATATAATTAAACAAAACATCCTGCTGAAAAGGATCCTGTCGCATATTCAGAAGCCTGAAGGGCTAAAGGTTAATACTCACTGTCAGTTAGTCATACTGCATTACTTTCACTGTTTGCCTCTGGGAAAAATTATAATAATTTGCATTTAAGTAAGAAAAGACAAAGCATGTGATTATGCACAAGATGAAAACTGAATCTATTTTAGAATGTTAAGTGTCACAGTACACTTCCAGTGATCCTGGTGTTCAAAGGTGAATCATCCAGAGAGACATAACAACATTCAAATCTGCAAGACTCTCTTTAACTCAAAAGAAGATATTTTGGAGAGTGTTTCAGTGTTTATTTGTCCATATACAATAAAAGTCAAAAGGTTCAAGTGTTCCAGTGTTGTTGTGCTGTTGGACCTATACTGACTTTTATTGTATAGGCAAAAACAGTTCAAACTCTACATTTATAAAGGACAAATTTGATTTGTAAACTGTTTTATATATCCTTATACTGTATTTATAACATGCACAGTATGAATTTGGTCTTTTGACCATTTTTTTATAAATATCTAAAGCAGGTATTTTTATATACTGTACATATCAGAGGTTTTGTGTGTAATTTCATACAGCATGTCACAGCACAGTATAGTATTTGCAGTCCATTCATATCGAGCCACAGAGAGCTGTAATTAATCAGCAGCTGAGTGAACATTATTTTCAGGCGTGATTGTTTGGAGCTGTAAAGGGAGTTGGTGATGGATGACTTTGGTTCTCCACACAAGCAGCAGTCCTTGTGCTGTCCAAGAGAACAGCTGGGGGAGAGCCAGTCACCGGCCAATAGATTTATCAACACGCTCTTTAGCAAAAAAAAAAATTCTTCATAGAAACAGATAATCAAATCCAAAACAGAAGGGAAGTATACCACAGAGTTATGAATCTGGAACATTTCAGGCCTTTGGTCAGATACCTGTGCAATAGTCTCTGCACCCCTACAACCTGCCCATGGACTGCTCACAGACCGTTTGAAGCACATTACACACAAAAATGGTAAGAGTTCAGTTACATTACATAAAAAGCAGCTTATCATGATTGCTTTTCAAATGTAACATTTGTTAAACATTAACATTTACATAAATGAATGACCAGAAGAAATAAACAGTATGTGTTCATTATTTGCTTGAACCTGGTTAGGCTGGCAGCTCTTAAAAATAGTATTTGTATTACATTTTTTTGTATTTTTTTTTATCTAGTACATACATATTTGCACATTATTGAGTGAACCAGATGTCCATTCAGTCACCGCTCTGATGGAGTTTGTGCAGTGAAATATTTGTTAGACTGAGTCAAACTGGAACCGTGAATCTTCCTGAAGGATACATTAGGACATCCATCTTGTTCAAGTAATTTGTTCATGAATCAGTCGTCGCTGGCTGCATAGCATTGATTTAGTTTGCTTTTGAATCGGACTTCAATATTTGCACTGTTTTGATTTGCTAAAAAGAACAGGCTCAGAATTATTTGAGAGATGGACTTTGCTGATGAAACTGATTTGATTGATTAAAAAGAACAAGTTCAGAGTCATATTGGTTCATGAATTGGTCTACATTTTTGATTTAGTAAAAGACAGCCAAATTAATTTTCTGTGAATCGATTGCACTATTTTGATTCACTAAAATGTATCAGCTCCAAGTCATTTGTTAGTGAATCAATTTACACTGGTTGCGCAGAATGTTTTTGATTGACTTAAAAGAACTGGCTCATAAGAGGAAACTGCTCACGAATCAGATTTCAGTTCTGCTTGTATGTTTGTGGCAAATACTCTTTTAACACTTTACCATCAGTCCAGAATGCAAGTTGACAGCTTGGGTGATTTATTATTTATTTTGAAACAGCACAGTACAGGTGCATCTCAGACCATTTGAATATCATGTAAAAGGTCTTTATTTTTTGTAATTTAATTTAAAAAAAGCAAACGTTCTTATATTCACTGCACTGAAATATTTCAAGAGCTTTTTTGTTTGTATTAATTCTGATGGTTACGACTTAAAAATTCAGTATCTCAAAAAATTTGACTATTCCATTTTGAGCTTGATTAGTTTGATTAATTTTGAGTATAAATACAGGGTACCTATTGGGCTAGTTTAGAACATGCAACCACAATTATGGGCAAGACTACTGAATTGACAGTTGTCCAGAAGACAATCATCAACACCCTCCACAAGGAAGGAAAGCCACAGAAGTTCACTGCTGAAACGGCTGGCTGTTCACAGAGTGCTGTATCAAAATATATTCATAGAAAGTTGACTGGAAGGAAAAAGTGTGGTAGGAAAAGGTGCATTCAAGTTGATTCTAGAACTTAGGAGAGCTTCACAAGAAGTGGACTGAAGCCGGAGTCAGCGCATCAAGAGTCACCACACTCAGATGTCTTCAAGAAAAGAGCTACAGCTGTCACATTCATAGAACCAAGACACTCCTGAACCAGAGAAAACATCAGAATAAAAAACAACTGGATTGTTGCTCAGTGGTCCACAGTCCTCTTTTCAGATGAAATTAAATTTAGCATTTCATCTGGAAATCAAGGTCTGTAGTCTGGAGGAAGACTGGAGAGGCACAGAATCTAAAGTCCAGTGTGAAGTTTCCAGTCCAACTCACCTGGCCTGAGCCTCCCAGAGAATCAGATAAGTAACATCTGACAAACGATACAGAGGAACTGAAGGCCGCTATCAAAGCAAGCTCGGCTTCAATAATGCCTCAGCAGTGCCACAGGCTGATCACCTCCATGCCACCATGCATTGAAGCAGCATAGAGCCCCAAACAAGTAAGGAATAATCAGTCTCTATATCTTTAAAGGGTTAGCCAGCCATTAATGTCATGGAAAAATATGAACTTTAGTAGGTCATTCTCAATGTGAGACTGCATGGTAGTTACATGAGAGTTGTACAGTTTGCATATGTGTCACTTTTATCAAACCACTTCACCCCATCCAGGCCCATAACTTGTCTTCTTTGAAGATTCCATCTAGACATTCTGACATTAAATGTGCATATCGATTGGCTCCTGTCTCCCTTCTCCATGGCTCTTTCTTGGTGATTTAGCCATACCACTTGATGAATATTTATAAAGGCCTGCAGATGAACTGGAGGTTTCAGTTATGCAGGTGATGATGCTGGTGAAATGTAGCTTGTTCTTCTCTGATAATGTTTGTGAATTCAGCTGTAGGTGATGACTGAGGCTTTCTGTTCATTTCACGCTGACTTTCACTCACTGCCGAATGTGCTCTCCAGCTACAGGAAATGCTGAAAGTCTCCTAGACTCATATTTTTGTGATTGGAGTGGCTGATACTTGTGACCCTTAGGTGCTTCTTATTATATTTTTTGCCATGGCATTGTGTCAGGAAGGAGAAATTCTCCTCAAGTCCTCAAGAAATGACTTTCCAACTGTTGCTTAGTGTACACTCTTGGCTTGCTGCCGTCGGTCACTGGTCAACTAACACACCTTACAAATCTAAACAAAAAGAACATATAATATACAGTACAGACCAAAAGTTTGGATACACCTTCTCATTCAAAGAGTTTTCTTTATTTTCACGACTATGAAAATTGTAGAGTCACACTGAAGGCATCAAGGGCTATTTGACCAAGAAGGAGAGTGACGGGGTGCTGCGCCAGATGACCTGACCTCCACAGTCACCGGACCTGAACCCAGTCGAGATGGTTTAGGGGTGAGCTGGACCGCAGACAGAAGGCAAAAGGCCCAACAAGTGCTAAGCATCTCTCGGGGAACTCCTTCAAGACTGTTGGAAGACCATTTCAGGTGACTACCTCTTGAAGCTCATCAAGAGAATGCCAAGAGTGTGCAAAGCAGTAATCAAAGCAAAAGGCGGCTACTTTGAAGAACCTAGAATATGACATTTTCAGCTGTTTCACACTTTTTTGTTATGTATATAATTCCATATATAATTCCACATGTGTTAATTCACAGTTTTGATGCCTTCAGTGTGAATCTACAATTTTCATAGTCATGAAAATAAAGAAAACTCTTTGAATGAGAAGGTGTGTCCAAACTTTTAGTCTGTACTGTGTATATATATATAATATTATATAATATGTATTACTTAGCCTATATAGTTCACAAATTTACAATCAGTGAGATTTTTGAATGTTTTTGAAAGATGTTTTCACTAAGGCTGCATTTATTTAATCTAAAATAGGCCAACAGTAAAAACAGTAATACTGTGAGTGTGTAATATTGTGGCAATTTAAAATAACTGTTTTCTATTTGAATGTATGTTGAAATGTATTTTATTCCTGTGATTAAAGCTGAATTTTCAGCATCATTACTCCAGTCTTCAGTGTCACATGATCCTTCAGAAATCATTATAATATACTGATTTGTTGCTGAGGAAAATGTCTTCCTATTATTATTATTGATGGTGAAAACATTTGTGCTTCTTAATATTTTTCTATACATATGTCTACATATATAGACATTATATGAAAAAAGTGTCAGAAAGTTTTCACTGTTTACACAATTTTGTTTAGTGCATTCTGATTTTTTTTTTTTTTTACTGTGATGTTATACAAGATTGTGTTTTACTGTGAGTCGTGAGAGAGAAATAAAAATAGGCTAGCAGAAGAGAATGAGTCCTAAATGCTGTGTGAAAATGCTCTCTGATATCTGCCAACTGTTCTCTTCTTTGAACATACTGAATGCAAAAAAGGCAGCTCTTTTTAACTGAGCGCAGCTCCACATGCAGTATCAGCAGTTTAGAGACAAAAGCCAAACTCATTACATAACCTCAGTGCTGACTGTGACAGACACCCAACTGTCAGCAATCTGCCACGGCACACAAAACTCTACCATCTTGTGCCGCATTTACTCAATGAAGAAAATCAGGGCTTGTTTCCATTTAGAAGACTTCGTGTTCGGACCCGTGCATTCATTTGAGAGCAAGTGCAAGCCTATTATATATCCAAATACTACTTAATGTTGCTGTATTTACTAGTATTTGTTGTAGCACAGTGTTGAGTAGCATGACATATGCAATAAACATTTATTTCAAAAGAGTGCTGCATTTGTTTCTAGCTGGAAACCTCAAAGTCATTCTCTAAGAAACCCTGCGGTATTTCCAGCTGTATTTGAGTATTTTTGCACCTTCATACTTAAGTTTAGTTACTATTACAAGCTGAGATATTACTGTATGTTGAGCTGGTCACACCTGCTCTCTGTGATTGTGTGCCCGCTCCAGAGGGCTGCTTTGGTGTTGGCTCTGCTTGTGAGTAAATGAAAGCATAACTCCCAATCTCCTTCCACGGGGCTTTTCTGCACAATGTGTGGAAAGCTGTTGCAGAAGGA
The DNA here is from genome assembly GCF_963082965.1 of Carassius carassius. NCBI lineage: Eukaryota > Metazoa > Chordata > Actinopteri > Cypriniformes > Cyprinidae > Carassius > Carassius carassius. Next base: position 8,404,738 of record NC_081791.1, read on the forward strand.
GGGGTTTGCTTTAGGATCTTGTATTCCTTGTGCCTTGTTGGAGGCTGAACTGAGACCAGGCTTACAGGAAATTGAACAGGAATAATTTAATGGTGATTAAAAGACATGTTCTCGGGTTGCATGGACATGCTGTGAGGGAATGCTTGTCTTTCTGGTAGCTGTACATCTCTATTATGTACTCCGTTAACCGTGAGACTATATTGGTATGTTTGACGACAACATTGCGACTTGCAGAAGGTGGTACAGAGTTACACTTTTTTGAATATGAGTTTGTCAAATGCATGCCAGCAGTATCTGACTTTCTCGCACATCCATTGTTTTTGTTTTCACTTTCATATATAATGTTGTTTTTACTGGCATGTTCAATCTTCATCTTCAAGGTCTTAAAATGAACTAGTGGACCCATGTGTGCATTAAGGGCACTTCGCTTTGGCGTTTTTAAGATCTGGACAGTCTTGCGCACTTACTTACTGTCAATCGCACGCACTCTCAAGTGGCAAAGACTGCAAGTGTGGGTATTTGGACAAGGCATCTGGTCCTGGACAGCTTTAGTGCTGCAGAGTTTTGCTCCAGCTTTGAAAAAAAAAATCATCTGCATATGGACTCTTAGACCTTGATTAGCTTGTTCAGGTGTGTTTGATTAGGGTTGGAGCAAAACTTGGGCACCCCTGGTTAAAACGATTGTCGACTCAAAATTGTGTCTTCATTTACCCACCATCATATCATTACAAACTCTCTTCATCATACAACAAACATGTGTCATTTCAAGTCTGAGATACTCACCTCAACTTTTAAAATCTGAACAGATTGTAAAACACCAGACATCATATATTTGAGGACTTGTTATAGAGGAAAAATTGGGCATCATACACTAAATAGCTTTCAAGTTTTCATGACTCAAACTCAGCCTCAAAATTAAAGCAATATGTTCTAAACTTGGCTCCTTTGACTAGAAAAGTCTGAAGCTAAAAAGAAATGGTGTCTGTGGCCATCATACAGATTTTCTGTGAAATCTGTCAACTTTGACTGCCCAAGTATGCAGACTCTCAGACTTTCGGCAACTAATGACTGTGATTTCAGACAGCAAATCTGGACAGAGGTTGTATTGTGTATTCCAAACTCCCGTATACATTGTAATACTTGAATTGCAACCTCTCACACTACACTCTCAGATAAAAAGGCACAAAAGCTGGTACTGGGGCAGTGCTTTTCGAATGTATACTTTTTTACCTTTAACCCTAAAAGGGGCTATATCCTGAGGGATACAAACATTTGAGAAACTGTGTGGAGAAGCAGTGTAAGCATAGGTCTCATTTCTCGGTTTCATCTTGAAACAGTGTTTGTTGTGAATTTTTAGAGGTGGTGACTTGTTTCTTTGTTCTTTGGTTAACTCACAGGAAGCATTTAAAACTGCATCGCCGCCTGTCATGGGACATCGACTCAGCTGATGTAGTTGGAGGGGACTTAGTGGTTAAAAAAGCTGTTGTACAGCATTAGCTTATTAGAGTTACATTGAAATTTTATAAAATAAATAGTATTTTTTTTTTTTTTTGCAATCTGTCTCTATATGTTTGTATCTCAGGGGATATTTTACCATTTAAGTAGTATAAATCAAGATATGAAACCTACATATAGACTTTATGACTTAGTGGCTTTTGTTTTAGAAAACTGTATATTTTAGTAATCTTGACAAAACACAGAAAGGTCTGACAGTCAAGACTCCATATTTGGTGAACGTTTTGTAATTTAAGTCATATTGTGACTAAAAGTTATTGATTTGTAACAGAAAAAACTACATTTGAAAAAATCAATAGGGTTTGGGTGTAACCCAGTGGTTATTTTGGTTATAGTGCCCAAAGAAAATCTCACAGGAACTAAAGATATTTTTGTGATCAACTTCAAATTTGGAACATAAATTGGTTAGACATATGGCTTGATTTTAAAGCAATTTTAGATATATAACATTTTATAAAATATGTATTTTAAATAAAATAACAAATAGTATAATACATTATCTTTACTGTAAACTTTTGTATAGTTTTATTTTATGCTTTCTTTTTTTCTATTTTTATTTTTTTTAATGTTTCCACCTCAGCAATAATCTGCTATGTTTCTTCTTTAAAAAGAGACCAACCTTAGTACTCCAAACCATTCAGGAATTACAACCATGCTGTAACAAGCACTGATAAAGAAGTATTCTGTTTCCAGTGAATGTATACCCTCAAAGGGGTGATGGATCCTGGGGGATACACACATTAAAATCAAATATAATACTGTGTGTGTGTATATATATATATATATATATATATATATATATATATATATATATATATATATATACACACACACATACACAGTACAGACCAAAAGTTTTGACACACCTTCTCATTCAAAGAGTTTTCTTTATTTTCATGACTATGAAAATTGTAGATTCACACTGAAGGCATCAAAACTATGAATTAACACATGTGGAATTATATATGGAATTATATACATAAAAAAAGTGTGAAACAACTGAAAATATGTCATATTCTAGGTTCTTCAAAGTAGCCGCCTTTTGCTTTGATTACTGCTTTGCACACTCTTGGCATTCTCTTGATGAGCTTCAAGAGGTGGTCACCTGAAATGGTCTTCCAACAGTCTTGAAGGAGTTCCCCGAGAGATGCTTAGCACTTGTTGGCCCTTTTGCCTTCTGTCTGCGGTCCAGCTCACCCCTAAACCATCTGGATTGGGTTCAGGTCCGGTGACTGTGGAAGCCAGGTCATCTGGCGCAGCACCCCGTCACTCTCCTTCTTGGTCAAATAGCCCTTGATGCCTTCAGTGTGACTCTACAATTTTCATAGTTATGAAAATAAAGAAAACTCTTTGAATGAGAAGGTGTGTCCAAACTTTTGGTCTGTACTGTATATATATATATATATAAGGGGTGTAACGGTACGCAAAAAATCACGGTTCGGTACGTACCTCGGTTTTAAAGTCATGGTTCGGTTCATTTTTGGTACAGTAAGGGAAAGAAATGGAAACATTAAACTGCAGGTTGTTCATTACTATAAACTTTTTTTACAATTTTTTTACACTTTTTAATTATATATATACACATATACACAATTAAAAAAGAATAAGAAATAAAATACTGCTGCAAAGTTCTCCACTAAATAAAATACTCCGTCTCAAACCAATATCATATAATAAAATATAATGAAAAATATAAATAAATAACTATGATTACAGTGCAGCATTACCAATCCCAGCTTGTAGGCCTGCTCATATTTAAAAAAAAAATGTATAACTTTTTTAAAGTGTAAAGTGTTATAATAAACAGTTTCAGTTTTTAGACCAGCTCAGATTTCGATATTGCGTTGGACCGATCAGAATTAAGAGCAAAGGTCTGTTTAAATGCCGACGGGAGCTGCGTTTGAATTACAATCATTTTTATCCTAGTTGTAGTGATGTTCACACTCACATGATGCCTTTTGAAAACCTTAGGCCGGTGACACAATGGCATATTGCACCTGTCAAACATAGTCTATTTTGCCGTCAATACTGTTGAAGGTGTCCTTTATCAGTAGGCTTTATATTTATGCTCGACATGAAGTATATATATTGTTGTCGTGAAGACAAGATCCTGGTCTGTCGGCGGCCTCCCTCTATGTCACCTACAGCAGCAGCAGCGCGCCAGCGCCGCGTCAGGCACGATTCTGGTGTGTAAAGACACAGAAAACGCGAAGCAGCCGCCACGCTCACGCCACGCAGCCAGTGTGTCGCCGGCCTTAGAATCAGCTGCAGGGCGGGATTTGCGCTGAACGCGGAGACTTCCACCACTTAATATGTTCGTATGGAATCACGAAAATTTAAATTTAAAAAAAGTCAAATAAACAAACAGTAACTAAAGCTCTAAACAAAAAATACAACTAACTCTTACAAAGAAACAACGGGGACTTATATATTGGCTGATCAGACCAATTTTAACACACAGGGGAAGACTAACAACAACAACACTACTACACAAGCTACAAATAACAGCAAAATCTACATAAAACTTATTCCAAAAGTAATAAACATTTAATTAATCTTAATTCAACAAAAGTACTCAATATAATATAAATCCAAACCCCAGAATATCTAAGCAGAGAATGAGCTATCCCCCCAGGATATAAACAATGGTAGTGTCCAATTAGGCCACCTCCCCTATAAAACTGCTCCTGCTCCAACCGCCGCCCCTTTAAGCCAGCCAACTTCCTGGATCTCTCCCGGGTGTGGAATCCAACACTGGTAAGCTCAGAAACAAATAATTACACAAACAAAATGACAAAAGTAACTAATGGTGAGCGCTCCCAAAACTATACTTCTGTATGGTCAACTAAATAAAATACAATGTACGTGAAATGACCTTTGTGTCCTGTGAGTTATTTTTAACTAAATAAATGTTTGCAACAAATGTGAATGAAAAATGCATACAAACGAATCCTAAAGAAAAACAGCACAAACTAAGTACATGAGGTTACCGCTCTTAAACTGGTTGTGAGGTCATGGCTTTGGCCTTCACAAAGGTCTTCAGGATTACTACAAACTTTCAGACAGGTGTGTTGGGACAGATTGGAGCAAAACTCTGTAGGACGCTGGACCAGGCACCCCTCCTGTAGAATTGAGCTGATTTTGTATCTTTAGCTAACCAAATACTCATGGAGAAGAGCATATTTTATAGAGATACACCACATTTATAGCAAGATTTTTCCGCTTTGTTCCTTGTAAGAATTCTTTGACTCTTGCTTTTAAGAACGATTTTGCACTTTACGCCACAAAGGAAGCGGCATGTAATTTTGTCCTCCATTGTCTCCTTTTATGTGTTCTCATTCCTGGAATTAAATCATCACAGTGGACAGAAGCGCTTAGTGCTTTCGGCCTGGACACAAATAAAACAATTAACCAGAGATTCACAACCATCGGGGGCTGCTTTGTCTTCCTGTTTGCCATTTTGTCCTCTTGGGAAGCAAACAAGTAAGAGAAAGATCCAATTACCTCCTTCAAGAGGAGAGGCAATTCTTCTTAAAGTGATTGTCTCAGATCTGCCACATTAGGTTTGTTTTTTTCATGGTTTGGGAGGGCTAACAACCGTAATATTATCAAGGGGCTCCGAGTTTCTGCCTCAAAGCATTTCTGTTTGGGTCTGAGTGTTTTTATTTGCAATAGCTGTCTTTCGGGTTTCTCCTAGAAGGTCAATGCCAAATAATGCTTCCTGGTACCTCCTGTCTGTCTGTGCATCCAACAGAAAGAGCTAACAAGACACAGCGTAGGTGTAATTCGGTCGTGGATTCAGCTGTGTCCGAATAATACAAATTTCCATATGTGTTTGGCTGGCCACAATTGTTTATGATCAGTTTCGAAAGAGTGAGGAAGTAGAAATAAAGAAATGAAATGAAAGCTTTGTGTAGTTTCTCAGGGGATGAGCTGGTCATGGATGAGCAAATCTTTTAATGTGCTCTCACATTAGCACTAATTTCAAGAAGTAGCGGGAGTCTGAAAAGAGCTGTTGAGAGGAAAATAAATTGTGTGTGTGTATATATGGAGAGAAGGAAATCTTGCAGAGAGAGAGAGAGATTAAACCAGTTTATCTCTGACTTTTTCTGCATCTGGAGATGGCAGTCATTGTTATTATGGGGATTGGGACTGTCCCAGAGACATTGAGCAGAGGAGCTGCACTTCAGCAACCTCTAAATATCTTCTCCTTTTCCCTTAGAGAAGATGCAATGTGTCTATTACTCATACAGCGATGTGGCTGTTACTAAACCAAAAGCTTCTTTTTATAGCAGTGGTTTTGCGTTAGTGGCGAGCCAACGCGGTTCCAACATTGTTTTTGTGTACAAAACTACTGTAATGTATTTACAACTAAACTTCATGTACAAAGATTTCTGAGTTTGTGTCAAAATCTGTAGGGTTTGAAAGGACTCAAGGCATGTCAACAAGATTGTAGGCTCACAGTTTATAATGTCAACGATGTATAATATTAGTGTTGTTTTCCCAACCACCCTCATCAGTAAAGTGAAAGTTTAAAATGTTTAACTTTAGATCATTTTGTTCAACCTTGTATAATACAATATTGTTTTATATGTCAGATTGTTTCCCAAATTTCACAGGAATATTTGATGCTACTGGATTATCCATTTCTATAAATGTGACCCTGGAGCACAAACCCAGTCTTAAGTCTCAGGGGTATATTTGTAGCAATAGCAAAAAATACATTGTATGGGTCAAAATTATAGATTTTTTTTTATACCAAAAATCATTAGGATATTACGTAAAGATTATGTTCCATGCAAATATTTTGTAATTTTTCTACTGTAAATATATTAAAACTTATTTTTTTGATTAGTAATATGCATTGCTAAGAACTTCATTTGGACAACGATTTTCTCAGTATTTAGATTTTTTTGTACCGTCAGATTCCAGATTCCAGATTCCAGATTTCCAAATATTGTCCTGTCATAACAATCCATACATCAATAGAAAGCTTATCTATTCAGCTTATATAATTCTCAATTTGGAAAATTTACACCCCTTAATAACTATAGTTTTTATTAATGAACAAGCATTTCTGAATCACAGATTAATTGAATGAAAACAAGCCGATTTGCAATAATTGCATAACAATAACCCATAAGGTTGGGCATTTAAGTGTTTGACAATAAAAGGCTGAGAATAGTGTACTGCTCTACTCTTATTATTCAGGTTACTGCACCAGACTTGTACAAAAGCTATACAAGACAACACATCTGATACAGGTAGTGAAGTTTTGTTTACCGAACACATACTGGAGTTTGAGATTAGATTGTTCGGAGCAAAATCTCGCAGCCTCACAGCTTCACTTAAACGTGAGATTTTTTTTTTACAGAAATGGAAATCCAACCCTTGTCATGATAAAACAATGCAGTTTTGCTATGGAGATTTGTTCAGCCAGACGGCGCCATGATGGGTGTGCTAGAGTGTGATAATTCAAGAGCTGCAGGGGAGGATGTGATTTATGGGATATCCTTTATGCGTTTCAAAACGTGTTTTTTCGAAAACCCACTCCCAACAATTCATACGAGTCATTTCCCTAATTGATAGTTTCTTGGAAACTCTATGAGAGGGGCTGAAAAAGTGTGTGTGTGTGTGTGTGTGTGTTGATCAAGACCATTGATTTTGAACTGAAATGGGTTTACACACACTGTGCCTGTGAGGTCACTCATAATGAAGGATGGATTAACAATGATGTTTTAAAACATTGCCATATCTTTTGTACAGATATCAGGTGTGATGTCATCGAACCTAGTGCGTTTAAAATGACATGAATGTACAGCACTAAACCCAGATTATTATAGGCTCTATTTGAGTGCTGTCTCAGTCCCCATCATAAAAGCTATTGATTACTCCCTACTTACACTCTCATGCTTGTGCTCAGCCACTGGGATATTGGCATTAATTTCTCCAAGTCAGTGCCTTCAGTGCTGTTCATTTGAGGTCTCTCTGAGGTACTGTGGATGCCAGGAGACTTTTGGTGCTCGTTGATGCACTTTTTAGGACATAAATGGAAAGCTGAAAGGTACTGTAGACAGTAAACATGGCTATATTTAAATTTGGTTGCTGGCTTTTGAAACATTGTAGCTGTTTCCTAACTATATTTTCACAATGTAAAAAAAAATCAAGCTGCATTCTGCATTTATTTAGTCAAAAAGCATGAAGCATGAAATATGTGGCTTGCTTCTTTTTTTTCAAATGATTTTTTTTTTGAGGAAATAAATATCATTACGCTCAAACCTAATCAAATATGTTTTCTTTTCTTCTTTTCTTTCTTTAATGCAACACAGAATATATACACTAAAATATTTTAATGTTTTTGTAAGAAGTCTTTTATTTAATCAGAAACACAGTAAAAACTGCAATATTGTAAAATATTAATACAATTTAAAATAACTGTTTTCTATTTTCATGTTTTAAAATATAATTTATTTCTGTGATATAAAGCTGATTTTCAGCAATCTGTTGAGTTAGATTCTGATTCATTTTTTTATAGTTGTCTCATATAAATCTTATACTGTAACACTGAAATGACACTCATCATTTTTAAAATGCACAGTTTACATAATCAGTTAACATAATATCTCAGTCTGTTTATTATAAACAAGACAAGCCCAGCGAGAGGGCCTGTTTTATAGCGGCCAATAATGTCCTGCCCGTGCCAGAACCGCCCTCCTCGCTCCGCTGCAAGCTGTTTGCAGGATGCAGGATCGGGAGGTATTCCCTGAGCACTCACACCAGCTCCAGAGCTGACACACTACACCACACTGAAGAGAGCAGACACAGACAAGAGTGACCGGGGAAATACTTACAAAAACTTAAACGTTCTACTAAGCAAGATGAGGGAGTATTGTTTTTTACTAGTGATATAGCCAGAGCCGGCCTAAGGCATAAGTGAACTAAGTGGCTGCTTAGGGCCCCCAATAGTACATGAAATGGCTTGATTTTTTTTCTGAGTATCTATATACACTAAGTGCAAATAGCCCGCTAACCGAGGCTATTTACATAAACTCCGCCTATATTCTTCGCTAAATTCCAATATCATTATGCCTCAGTAAGTTATAGATTAAGATTTGTTTAAAAAATTGTTTTTTAATGTATAGATTGCTTGCTGCTTTGTATTATAATTACTGTTGTTCCAATAACATTATTTTCTGTAAATGTATTGTCTGCTGGTTTATTTAGCTACTTTTCAGTACACCACATTATACCACTTAGTACTGTAAGACTGAATATTAAAGTGCCACCTAACCACTCTTGTGGGTTTGTTATAATTAAAAATCATAAAAAGGTTAAACACTGGTGTGATGTAAGCAAAACACAGCTACAACAAATACTAAAACTGATAATAGGTGAGTTAGATTTAAAGTATGTGAATAATCAAGCATTGACAATAATCAGTCATATTGGCAAAACCAGTGGCCCCAATTAAATTCTGCTTAGGGCCCCATAAAAATTTGGGCCAGCCTTGGATATAGCAGAATGCTTATGTAATTATTTTATAATTCTCCACAGCAGTTTTAGTAGGTTATGTGCCACACTGGCCTCTGGCTATGGCAGCATTAAACTGCAAACACAGTGGTGCTATTAAAATTTATTAGATTAGAGATCTGTAACTACGACTCTTATGAAATGTATTTAATTGCCTCCTAGTTTGAACGAAAACATCTAGAGCTGAAAATTCTCCTTACTTATCATAAATTTCAACCATTCCAACCACAGTCTCTGCTTAAATATTGAGGGCGTTCCTTATGAATCCTTTAACGTAAGCTTTCAGGAGCCAGGGAGGATGATGTTGAGCATCTAGCTGTGCAGTGTGTTTTATTTTGGTTCCCCTTGTCAGCCAGTGCCCTTAGACAGTACAGGTCCTCCCTATGTACAAAATACACAAATTGCATATGCCCTCCGAACCACCAGGGGGCCCCTTGTTTTCAGAGAAAATGACTGAATAATGAATAATGAATAGGATTGAGCAATTAATAGAATTTGTTTATTTATTTATTTATTTATTTCAACGATTATGAAAACACCAAACCACATTCCAATAAAATCCTTTAAAGCAGTGCCCTGCCGCGCTTAGTATGTGACATCCAAATTAGGAGACAAAGGAGACACTATTTCGCAGACAATTTTCTGTCCACAAGATCCAAGACGGGACAGATCAAGGACAAGTTTTGTGTATACACTTTTGGGATATGCACTTAGACAAATATAAAATGTCAAAAGCAATCAGTTTGTAAAGTAAACTAATGTAACTAACTAAGAAATCTGTGTTTTTTCTGTGTATTTACAATATTACAAAATTAACATTTGTGTTTTAACTTTAAACATTTAATTCCTCTAGCTTTTATTTTGGCAAATGTTTATCCACAGAAAGTGATTTTGATTAATTGTGGAGCCACATTTATTTGTTAATTTTACAACATTGATTTAAACATTTGATTTTATTATTAACTTTTTATTAACACGTAAAGCCCCCACGGTTTCGTCACAAACCCCCATTTTGGAAAGCCTCATCTAGATCATGATATGTATAAATAATAGTCTTAAAGTTAACAGGTTTTCACACTGTTTCTGTCAAGGCTGGTCTATTGTTATTGTGAGTAAACAGAAGGAGCTCCATCCGGTCTTAGAGCTACGCCTCAGGACAGAAGTCACTCGGGGTCCAGGCTGAGGTCACCAGTGAGTGTAATAGATCCAGAATCAGTCAATACTCTGTGGTCACTAAAAGGCTAGTTCCTACTAAAAAGCTCATTTGCTAACCTATGTCTGTATATTCTGAAGTAGTCATTAAAATTTGAGACACTTCAGTGTGGCAGTTTTCACAGCCCATGTTTAGACTCTTTCAGCACATGTAAGTGGCTTTGCTTCATAAAAGACCTGTGATTTCTTTCTTTTTTTTAAACACATTGATTTCTTTTTGAAACCATTCCAAGATTTTCTCTCCAAAAGAATCGAGTTCTGCTCATGAGTAATCTTGTACTAAGCATGTAGCTAGTGTTTGTGGCAAATATTGACAGTCTGTAAGGGCCGAACGATCTGGCTCTCATTGAGGACTAGGTGGAGGAATGGAAAAGGCCATCCCTTTCTCTCCCGCTTAGAGTGATTGAGGCGTTATTGATTTCATTTTCATCAGCTCTGAAGGAGGCAGCCACACTTAAGGGAGATGGGTAATTTTTTGTGACACGTAATAAAAGCCTCGTGAGTCTCCAGCAGTCTTTCTCCGGGGGGCCAGAGACTGAAATCACAGTGGGCCAACACAGAGAACAGGCAGATCAAACTGTGAATACGCTGTATGAGTGCTATCCCACTGCCGCTGTGTTACTCTGGTGTGCATTGACTCTCACATCATTCACTGAATACTGGGAAACACCAGTTTAACGCTGGAATCATCTAGAGTACATCTTTCACTCATTACATTTACCTCATGGCTATCATTTTATTTTCGGTCCCAAATAATGATGGGAGTTTGAGCACTTCAGTGCTTCCATTAGCTGCAGAAAAAAATGCATTTGCATTTTTATGGTTGATGAAACTGTCTGATGCAGCAAGATGCAGGAAGAAATGATACAAAATCCTTATGCTGAATTACAGGATGAGGTTTAATTTCACTAGTTTCACTAATGAAACCCAGTCTTTGGTCTTTTTGCAGTCAATATTTGGTCTTTATATAATCAATATTTGGTATTGACTGAATATTGTGCCAGTGTGTTGTTTAACCCATGTTTAACTAGTTTCAATACTTATTTTATTTTAAGTCCATCATGGATGGTGCACATTTTTGTTTTCAGGTAGTTTTAGTTGCTTTGAAGTAAATGTTGCATTTAAAAAACAGTAATTGACTGCAGTACAATCATGCTATAATCAACTAAATATGGTTGCTGTTTTTTGCAACTGGTATTGTATTGTAGCTGGTCCAAGCTGGATTAGGTGTTAACCATTATTTTATTATTAGGTATTAGGTTTGAAACATGGTGGCTGCAGCTCGCTGGTTCAGCTGCCGCTATGTACCAGTTCTAACCAGCTTGATCAAATGTTCTACCAGATCAACCACATCTCCACCATCTGGTAGACCAGCTGGTCCATTTCATTTCTGACCAAATGACAAACAACCATAATGCATTATAATCCAACTATTACAGAGTGTTTATATTTTAATCATGATTTCAATTGTGATTGTTTTCTTTTTTACCCCACATACAGGTTTAAAACAATCATGACTTAATAAGTCCAAAAATCCATTAGCACAATGTGTGTCATGTGGCTTGAATAGGAATGCTAATTTTACCTAGTGTCAGTTTTAAAATACCAAAAACTACTATTGAGATATCTAGCCGATAACCGATATCCGATAACAGGCCAATAGTTAAAAAAAAAATCACACTAATGGCATTGTTATTTTCACTTTATGAAAAATTGAATAAAATTATAAAAAGGAAAGAGAAAGTATGTCTAGAAAGAAAAAAAAACTAAATTCAAAAAAAATTCAAAACTATCGGTGACGATTAATTGGTAAAACCGATATATCTGTTCATCAATAATTTGTTAACTTAATACACAGTTTCCTGGAATGCTTGGTTCTTATTGGTCAATGACATTCTTTAGTCTGATATGTTTGTACGATCACACTAACCTGTCTAAGCTGACCGCATCCCCGACAACCGATTTTCTGCATAGCTTGTAGTAAGTGTAATAATTAAGTGTAATAATGTACAGTTTATTTAGCCATAATGACCAGCTGACTTACATATCAGTCAAACACTTTACTCCAGCCATCTCTTTAAGGTTTTCCTCTATATCTTTCATTTTCTCTACTGCAACATATTGCGAGCAGCAGAACCTCTGCAGCCCTTCTCTTAAAAAATTCAGGAAACTGCTCCATTTTCCTTCTTCTGTCCAGAGAGCTGTATTGTATTGTATTCAATATTGAATTTTGCCATCCAACAGGCTGCATTTCAGCAAAAACAACAGGGTATTTTTAGGTCACAGAGTTTGATGGGAACGGCAGAGGAAGTGTTTCATATTGACCCGTGCTGATTACCCCACAGCGCAAGAGATGGAGACACAAGAAAAAAAGAGGGTTGTATGCAGAGCTGTGTGAGCAGCATCTCCAATCAGGCAGCTTAGAAAGAGGATGGAATGGGAAGGGTGGGGGAAGGAAAAATGGAGAGAGAGGGAATGGGTGTGTGTGTATTTGAAGGGGGGGATTTCTCTGTGTGAGAGAGAAAGTGGTGGAGAGAGCTCACAGAAGGAGGGGAGGGGTGTTCGTGTGTGTTCACTGAGGTGTGTGTGTGTGTGTGTGTGTGTGGTGCTGCAGTAACGAGTGGAGAGGGGGGATGACTGCAGTTTCTCAGGCTGATGGAAGAGCGTGAGCAGGAGACGTTCGCACGCCGCTGAAACGTTAACCCCTAAGTGCCTCGCTGGTGTATGGCCCAGACGCTCATTGAGGATTAGGACAGAGCAGATCACTGCAGTCAGGTGTGTAGCCTTTCAATGTGTTTTTTTTTTATTTTTCTCAAAGGTGCTGCAAAATCTGGAGGGGGGATCCGGTTATGAGAAGGTGGGATATGCCATTCTGGATGCTGGAAAGATTGTCCAGGGCACTAGATGCTTATGACTTAATCTTGCAGCGGAGAGGGAAGCCCGTTCGAGAGTAGCCTCGCTGATTACTAGAGTACTGCAGTGTGATTCATACGCTTGTCAGTCTTGGATAACTCTTGTTTGTGTTGAGTCTGAAGAAAACTGGTCTCTAAAGTAATGTTTAACTGATAAGGAATTGCTGCTGTGTCCCGAGCTCAAAGCGTTTGTCCCATTCGGCTTATACGGGTTAGTTAAGTTCAACTTGCAAACAGCGGCAAGACAATATGCTGCAGCTCGCTGGTTCAGCTGCCGTTAGAGCAGATCACAGGGAGAGACCACAGACAATAGAGTGCATTATAAGAGCTCTGCTGTACCGCAAAGAGAGGAGGAAACTGAATGCCTGCTGTCCACTTTCATTCAGTGGACTTTGTCGTTGATTTCAACCTTGTGTTGAACACTTTAGAGAAAACTTGATAATCAATACTGTTCCCATGAATACATCAACATATTCTTTAGATAATGAGATGTTTCCATTGTGGAGAACATGTGTGTAACAATTCACCAAACGTTTTCCATTAAATACTATCAGATAGATCTGTTTCGGTGTTTCCTGTCACCAGTGGTTGTTTTAAATGTGTTGTGCTTCTGCTAGAGGCTTGAGTTAGTGCTTATATTGGATGCTAGAAGTGTCAATTCGACACACTGGAATGAAAGGGAACTTCCTTGGATGCTGGCAAGGATTTTTCTCACTCTCTTGGAATTCTCCTGCAGAGGACTAGGGATCACAAGGAAGGGACGTTCTCAAGGACAAATGCTGTGTCATCAAGGCTTTAGATTTGAACCAGAATACAGTACAGTGTGACATTGAGCTCAGATTTATAGGGTAAATTTTTAAAATGTGGTAACAATATTTGTGCTTTATAGCTTGTCTGATCTCTCTGGTGTAGATGTTAAAGCTGTTGGATTGTTTTTGCTCTTTTCAGAATGTTTTTGTTGAATATTAATATTCATAATGTGTTTGAGACATGTAATATGAAGGATTTGGGTTTTAACATCTTACCCACCACATAAGATATCTACTGTACATGACCAATTACCATCTTTTTGATGGAACAAGACAAACTAGAGGAACATTAGACTTTGTTTCACTTATATTATAAATATTTCTCTCAAAATTTATTGGACCAATTAGATGGAAAGAAATTACATATTTATTGATGTTCAGTTCGACTTGAGATATAGACTACAAGAAATGTGAACAGATTACCTCAGTAAATTTGCTCTTTGATACATTTGAAGATAAATATGAGTTCATTCATTCTCATTTGTGATTTCTTTCTACATTTTAAAGAGTTTTCCTTGTCCTTTTTTTTATTAGAGAAAAAGTCACATCACAAATTATTAATAAAAGGTTTTTTTTTAGATATAAAAAGATCAACACAGGCTAACTGGAAAAGTAATATCTCCCCCTTCATCTATATATCATGGTTTCTGTTAGCAGCCCAGTTATTCTTAACTAATGTAAAGTAACTTGTTTCATAATTTATAATAAATAATTATGGTGAAAATAGCATCTGCCCTGTAAGCAGCCTAGCAATAATAAATCTGAGAGAAACCATAAAACAGCTAGTGTCATTTATCATCATGGACACTCGTTCCCATCTGGTCTCGCATCACAGTTTTGCGTTATGAATTATACTCGATAAGACACAAGTGATGGTCAGTACTACAATGTATCATAGCTTTTATTGGCAGGAAAACGTCTCAAGGTTACGTATGTAACCCTAGTTCCTTGAAGGAACGAGACGCTGCGTCGAAACACTTTTGGGGAACGTCCCTGACGAGACCGACTCTGAATATCGTGTGCAATCAGTCCATCGGAAAGGCGTGACGTCACGGGCGGGGTGACGTAGCGACCAGGACAAATGTGGAGGGCGTGGACCACCCCGCAGCGTTGCAGATGTCCAAGAGGGACACACCTGCTGAGAAGGCCTTGGAGGCCGCCATACCCCGAGTAGAGTGAGCCTTGGCCCCCAAAGGAGGGGGAAGACCAGAGGACTCATAGGAGACGTTGATAGCCTCGACTATCCAACGACTAAGGGTCTGCTTGGTGGCAGGAGAACCCTTGTTAGAAGGACCGTAGCAAACAAGCAATTGGTCTGATTTTCTCCACAGGGCAGCTCTGTGGACGTATGGGTCCAGTGCTCGCACTGGACACATACAGTTTAGCTTCTCTTGGTCTGGCTCCCGAAAGGGAGGAGGACAGAAGGCCTGCAGTACGATAGGTTGTGGTGTAACAGAGGGAACCTTCGGAACGTAACCCGCTCGAGGGTATAAGAATGCTTTGGCCATACCAGGGGCAAAGTCTAAGTAAGTAGGGGCCACCGAAAGGGCCTGAAGATCTCCAACTCTCTTTAGTGAGGTGATTGCCAGTAACAGGGCAGTTTTAAGTGTCAGATGTCTATCTGAGATATCTTGTATTGGCTCGAATGGAGCTTTACAAAGAGCCTCTAGAACCACAACCAAATCCCAGGGGGGAACACGGGATCGTACTGGAGGTCTCAGCCTCAGCGCACCGCGGAGGAAACGTGTAACTAGGGGGTGTCTACCCACTGACTGACCATTGAAAGGGACATGGAAAGCAGCTATGGCCGCCACGTAAACCTTTAAGGTGGAGTGGGATAACCCCGCAGAGAGCCTGGCTTGTAAAAACTCCAGAACTGTACCAACTGGGCAGTCTGCTGGGTCAAGCTGGCGGTCTCTGCACCATGAAGTGAAGAGCTTCCACTTCAGGGCGTACAGTTTCCTCGTAGAGGGAGCTCTGGATTGGAGTAGGGTCTCAACAACCTCGGTTGAGAGACCAGCTGCTAACAGCTGTGCCCCCTCAGGGGCCACACCCACAGCTTCCACAACTCCGGGCGAGGGTGAACTATCGTGCCCTGCGCCTGTGAGAGTAGGTCTGTCCTGATCGGTATCTCCCACGGAGAGCCGTCGAGGAGCGAGACTAGATCTGAGAACCATACTCGGCCCGGCCAGAACGGGGCTACTAGTAATAGACGGGCCCCGTCCCGGCGTACTCTCGCCAGAACTCCCGGGAGCAGAGCGATAGGGGGAAAAGCGTACAGACGAAGCCTCGGCCAGGTCTGTACCATAGCGTCCAGTCCCAGAGGAGCTGGATGAACTAGAGAGAACCAGAGGGGACATTGCAATGTCTCCTGAGTCGCAAAGAGGTCCACCTGGGCTGTGCCAAATATTCTCCATATCTGCTTCACCACCTCGGGGTGAAGCATCCATTCCCCGGGCCTCGGCCCCTGTCTCGACAGTATGTCTGCTCCCACATTCAATCTCCCAGGAATATACACTGCTCTGATCGAGAGGAGTTTGCCCTGGGAACACAGAAGGATCTGGTGTGCCAGCTTGTACAAGGGGCGCGAACGCAGACCCCCCTGGTGATTGATATAAGAGACCACTGATGTGTTGTCGGTGCGCACCAACACATGGTGACGTCTCAGGTCTGGGAGGAAATATTTCAATGCTCGATAGACCGCTAGTATCTCTAGGCAATTGATGTGCCATGTTAGATGGCGACCACTCCACAGACCCCGGGCAGGGTGGCCACTCATGACCGCACCCCAACCGGTGAGGGACGCATCTTTTTGTTCCATAACCAGAGCCTGCAGGAGGCCGACTATTGTCTTTCCACTGTGCGCAGAACCCATTGAGATACATTGGCAGTAGTTTCCACGCTGCTAGCTAATGTACTAAGGGAATCAGTCTCTCGAGACTGATCTCTGGAGTAAGAGGCCCCCGAAGGGGAGGCGAGCATCCCAGCTCTGCTACGCTCACGGGCGGAAATAACTGAGTAGTGCTCGCTGGAGGCCGCTGCTCCCTGAAACTCCGGCAGGGTTGGCAGACCCACCTCCCGAGGGCACTGAGGTGAGACGGGCACCGTGTAATGAGGTGGACACCGCTCTACCCCAGTAGGGGCTGCCCTCTGTAGTCGTGACTGTTTGTACGCGGAGGGGGCTGCTCCCGCCCAGCAGTCCCTCCAGTACATCTAACTTCATGAGTCAAATAACTGTCATTATATTCCTCAGAATTTAATGAAATCAAACAATCAGACAAGTAAATACGGTCTGGATTGTGATACAATACACATTGAAGTGATATATTGAACTTCTCGAAGTTAGATAACAGTCATTAGATTCCTCAATCTAATGCAATCCAAATTCCTCAGAATTTAGTGAAATCAAACAATCAGACAAGTAAACACGGTCTAGATTGTGATAAAGTACACATATAGTGATATATTGACTTCTCAGAGTCATATTCCTAAGAATTTAAAAATAATCAAACAATCAGACAAGTAAACACGGTCTAGATTGTGATAAAGTACACATTGAAGTGATAGAACCAACTCCTGCTTATTAAATGGAGTTAAAAATAACCAGACACGCGGTCGGGTATGGAAAAATTCACATCAAAACTGAAAATGATGTAATACACGCGTTGCCTCGACAGCGCGCGAATAGCTTAGTCACACAAACAATATTAATCCCCTCGGAGATTAAATAGCTGCTCACTAACGCTGCCCGTATAATGACACTGTTTGTTTTATACTGTGCTTATGCAACTTTGTTTGTGCAACTACAAGCTCGCCGACGCCCTCCGTGTCAATCTCCTCGGAGAAAGAAAGGCAGAGCGTCAAGCCCGACGCTCGGGGGAAAGAGCCGAAGCTCGGGCTTCCAAACCCCGGAATCAGGCAGATCTGGTGGGTACGGTAGGAGATAAGGACGTGCCCGTCTCCATACCTTCCAGCAGATCGATCTGCGAACCCAACGAATGCCGGCACGGCTTCGCCTCGGCGAAAGCGGAACCGGCATCGCGAGGAACGCTTGCGAAGGCTCACTTCTCGAAGAGAGCCCTGCGGGATCGAAGCGTCCGCATTGGCATTCGTTCACAATGCGGGCAGTCGACCCCCTCGAGAGCCGACTCAGCGTGCTTCGATCCCAGGCAAGCCACGCACAAACTGTGTGTATCCCCACTCGTAATGTAGCGAGGGCAGGGAGGAACACACAATCTATAACGTGGCTTGGAATCGCCCTTCATAAGTTAGGTCTTTTGCTTTTGTTTTGGCATATTGAGCTGTTTTAGCGATCTTTTAAAGGCTAAGGGACAGACAACAATAAATAGGACCAACAGGACAGACTTTGACATGCACACACAGAGCGCTTGCTGACAGATTCGAAGCTGAAGCCAGCTGCACGGCACGTGCTTTTATAGCTTCCTGGTCGCTACGTCACCCCGCCCGTGACGTCACGCCTTTCCGATGGACTGATTGCACACGATATTCAGAGTCGGTCTCGTCAGGGACGTTCCCCAAAAGCTTTTCGACGCAGCTCGAGTTCCTAAGAAGGAACATTATTTAAAACTTGTCCCATAGGATTATGTTAGATAGGTCAATATAGACAAAGAAGAGTACAATATCATTGTGGAATTCCCTTCTTTATGAGGAGAATGCCTCTTTCTTTCAGGATATAGCCCATTAGTTTGGAAACTATCACTGTTAATAGTTCACCAAAAAAATGAAAACCCTATAGTCATACTTGCCCTCGTTAACTTAAGCCCTGTAAGACTCTAAACCTGTAGATCACAAAAAGAGATTTTTAGTACAATGTCCAGGCTGATCTTTCTCTTGGATGGTGACCAGATGTTGTGAACCAGCATAAAGGACAAAAAGTAAACTATAAACTATAAAAGTAAAATAAGGCAGTAATGCACTATTACAAGTCTTCAGAAGCCATATAATAGGTTTACATAAAGAACAAAAAGAACATTTTTCATTGAACATCTTGTCATTTATTGGACCTGCTAAAAAGACCATCAAATGTTGCATTTTGCATGCTGGCATCCCGACTAGGTTTAGTTCACCCAAAAATCTAAATTCTGATATTGTCTGCTCACCCTCGTGCTGTTCTGAACCTATATGACTTTATGTTTGCTGCAGAACAAATTTTCAAGCTTTTTTTCCATATATTAATACATAATATATATAAAATGGGATCCAAAGCTACAAAAAATACATGAAGGAGATTTAAAAGTAGTCCATTGGTTTAATCAGTGATACAGTCTTAGTACTCTGATGCAATAGATTCACTTGAACAACAGACACATATGACATCATGATGTGACAGGCAAGAACCAATGATCTTAAAATTAAAGGAGCCCCATTGGCTTTTATTCTACTAACAAAAGCAGCTGAAAGATTCTTCAAATTATGTTACTTGTGTTTCACAGAAGAAAAAAACAATCAATTTGCCATGACATAAGGGTGAATAAATGATGACAGAACATTTATTGATTTAATCAGCTTCAAGTCAAAATGTACATTTGGGAATCTCTTTATCTAAAGCATTTATGTGTACACATTACCTGGGAATCAAACCCATGACCTTGCAGGTGGTAAAACCATACTCCACTAGTATTTAGACCAGCACCAAACCAGAATAAACCAGCATCAGGTCATAATCAGAAGTGGTACCTCAAATGTGGCCAAATCTGCACGAAGGACGTCCATCCATGACAAGAGGAAGCCCGTGTGAAACTGACATGTAGCTCTTAAAAGAGGGTGAGGTTGTGCGCCTGTTCGTCATGGTGCAGTGAAGACTTGTTATTACCCTATGTAAAAACAGCTGCTTAATTGAAGAGCCATAGGGGCGACAATAAACCAAAAGATATGATTCGTAATTAATGAGGAAGAGCAGCTTTACTCTGAGGATAAAGCTCTGAGGCTAAAACAAGCCTGTGAAACATGTTGAAAGAGTCCACCCAGGGTGGTATGTGAAGATGTTTGTTGTACAACGGTGTTACGGATTTGTTACAGTTTAAGTCATACGCTGATTTAAGATCATTATTTGTGCCATTTCAGTTGTAATCTACAAATCAGAAATATGATTTAGTATATGTGATGTGAGCAGTTGATCAAGAAGCTTTGAATAGTTCCCCCCTCGCATTTGTTTGTGCGTCCAGATCGGCCCTAGGGCCACAAAAACCCTCATTAAGTGGCAAACTGAGCAGTCTGGAGCCGCCGGGATGCACGGGGAACACTCATTTTTATTGCACTGAGCTCAGTCAGATGGCTTTCCAGTGGAAATGTTCAACCATCAGTAATGAAATGCCCAAAGACAAGGCCTCTTCCTGATATGGGTGTACATTTGAGCAAAGGGAAATCCCTTAGCATAGACTAATATTTTTTAGCAATTTCAGTAGTGATTAAATGCAGAATATGTCATATGATGCATGTTTTCATTTGTAAACTGAAGACTGTTTTTCACATTAAATAGATAGTTATGTGAATAATTAATAATTAAATAATTTATATTATAACTACATTTTTCTTAGGCATAAGATTCTACTTCAGCTTATGCTTTAATCTATAGGGAGCCCTTTTTGCATTTCTATAAGGTTAAAATTAACAACAAAGCCCAAACTTAAGCATTAAGCAAAGCATGTAAATTGCACATAATGCAGTTTTTAAATGAACTTCTAAAATAACATTTCTGGCTGTCATAACTTGTTTCATAAGATATATATTTAATGTAATGAGTATATAGTTTAATATTTCAATTCATTTCTTTTAGCGAACGAGCTGTGGACACTGATGACTTGCCTGAACTAAATTAAATGTTCTGTCTATTTTTACTTTTGACCTTTTTCTGTGGTTGAAACTCTGCTTAAGTGATACCATGAGCAATAAGATGTTTATTTTTTATTATTTTTTATTTATTTTCTCAAAAGTAACAATGTATAAAACAGGAAGTTTCCAATGAAGTTCCACTTGTGCAGTGGTTAAGACAATGCTGTATTTGTTCGCTACACATGCATACAGAAAACGAAAGACCCGTCCCAATAATCTTTGGTATGAATGCATGTACCCTTATACCTCTAGTATATAATGTACTTATCAGTGTTGTTGTAGTACAATTTTAATACAATTATAGTTTTTTTATCATTTTTATAATGTATGTGTGTGTGTGTGTGTGTGTGTGTATACACAGTATATATGCTGCACACACACTAGATTTCTCCAGACGTCACTCCAAACATTAAAAGCACTTTTAAAAAAATTGCAAATAACTCCATTAAATAACCGGCATATCATGTTAATTAAATTATTTGACAGTTTGACAGTCATAATGAATACTCTTAAACACTGATCAGCAGTAACAGGCAAACAGTTACAGAAGACAACACAGTGTCTATGTAGTCACCCTTGGTAGAGAACAGGGAGTGCTCAGTCAGTTCACGTGTGTTGTGTCCTGTCTGCCTAGTACGTGTTCACTGTCTCAGACGGCCTGTTTTTTACAGCAGAACTTTCTGTTCCTGTAATATATGGTGTGCTGCAGGATCTGGATAGTGAGCTCCTTTGTGTCTTTGAGACTTACAGTTACATTTTTCTTATTCTTCCTGTGTTT
The DNA here is from genome assembly GCF_963082965.1 of Carassius carassius. Taxonomy (NCBI): domain Eukaryota; kingdom Metazoa; phylum Chordata; class Actinopteri; order Cypriniformes; family Cyprinidae; genus Carassius; species Carassius carassius. The sequence continues at coordinate 8,426,346 of NC_081791.1, forward strand.
GACAGTAATGGAACAGAATGGATATAGTTTCCATTCACGTTTGTCCATGTTTGTCGGTTTATAAATATTTGTTCCTGAAATTGATGTGAGTTGATAGAGAAGCAGCATTTTACTTTGTGTTTCTGCTGATAGTCAGTGGTTAAGCTTTCTGTTTCTGTCCTATTTGTTTGCTGTTTGTAACTGTGACTGCAGAAATAGTGTCTGATTGAAAAAAAAAAACAGTTTTGTAATCAGTGCGTTTGTCTTGTTCTCTAAGAAGAATATGTAAATATAAAACAAAATACATTTATTTCAAATAAAATTGCATGAGCAGTTAAGATCTGTTTACAGAGTATAATACTTTTTCTGTTTAATGCTTTTATTTGTTTAAACATACTGAAAGAGAAAATATTTAAGAAGTATTTTCTTAAAACTAGTTTTATTCTTCTAGACTCCTCTGTAAATGTATCATGTTTTAAGGATGTTTAGACGTGGCATGATTGCATTTTCCTTTCTTCTAACAAAGTATGTGTAAAGTGTCATGTCTGCTTATTCTTCAGACGGCTGTTTGTGTCAGAACGTAGACAGACTTATTCTGTCTGTAAGAACTGATGAACACAAAGCCTTTCTCTAGTTTAAATATTTTTTAATGAAAATCATGACCAAAATACAACTGTAAAAAAAAAAAACAATTGTTTAAAATGTTGGTCTCAGTGAGTAGTATCAATAAACATTGTGCTCGGAAAACAAAACGCCTTTTTAGATTAGTGAGAAAAACACTCAGGGTGTGATGGTGTTACTGTGTGTAAAGCAACACTCGAGCAGCTGCATGAAAAAAGGTCTTACAATGGACACAACATGAGATTAACTGATTCACTGACAGCACTTCACACCCCAAACACTCTTCTGCACAGAATCATGATATTTAATGATTTCACACAATCAAACATGACATTATGAACCTTGATTATATCTGTCCTATCAGCAACCCAGAATGCAATTGTGAGTGATTTATTATGAGTTGAACAAAGGTTGAAATTGGTCAGCCGGAATCTGGCTTGTGATGCTCATTAATTTAATTAAAACAATTTAATTAGGATGAGAGACCGCTCTTTGGGCGAGAGGAGGTGGATGGTGCGGCAGAGTCTGGGAAGAGCCGCAGGTCAGACGGACGCTGATCCCACTGCTCTGTAACACACACAACACACACAGCAGCACAGTCTTCATCCTCATTCAAGATCTCTGCACCTCGTAATCCTGCGCGTGATGCAAGAACTGCGCAACTGTGATAAACGTTCTGGAAGAGGTTTTTAGTCGTCATATGAAAATGAGAAATGTGTCTTCAGTGTAGGATTTTAAATTTAGGATTATTACCATTGCAAATCCACTCATGTTATATTCATATTCATACTCATATTTTTTTTTCATGTATCTCAGCCTGACATCATAACACAGGGTTCCTAAAAGTATTTTTATTATATTATATTATATTATATTATATTATATTATATTATATTATATTATATTATATTATATTATATTATATTATATTATATTATTATCTGTAATGGAGCCCCATAAGAATGGGTCCCTGCCATAGGCGGAGGGTGAACCAACTCCAGAGTAAGGCTAAAAGCTGCCAAATGTATTAAGAGGGTGCCCATCATTAATGAAAGCACAGCCACTCCTTTGGCCACCTCAATCAAAACTGTTTTTGTCCATTTTTTTCTTGACAAGAAATGCATATATTTAGATGCGGAACCGCCGTATCTGTTTATGCTATGACCACATCAAACGGGAGAAATTTCAGACGTGCACTTGCTTCACCTTAGCATCAGGCGTGAGTCAAACGAGCACGGAAAAGCTACAGCCGCCAAATGAGCTTCAGTAGATCAACTGTGAACTGTGGTCTGATGAGTTATTGTTAGACTATTTGTCAGTAAAAAACACTTCCCTGTTCCATCAGCCGTTTTACTGTGCTCACGGCGCACACTCTTCAACATGTGGCGCAAGCTCTATATCACTTCATCATAAATAACCCGCACAAGAAACTTTGAGCATAGGCTACATACCTCGTTCTGTCGTCAGCTAAGTAATGAAATCACCAAAAAGGCGATTAAAACGGAAAACGTCTCTCAAATGCATGTACTAAAATATATTCTGCAATTCAAGATTACCATATAAGGCACAAGATGATATGTATTTTTTATTTGTAATTTAATGCACAAATAAATGTGAGCACAGTGCACTTGTGAAAACATTTAAATGCATGAAAAAAACTAATTTTATATTCTGGCATTTATGACTGTTGACTGGCCTTTTTCAAATTTATATCATTACACATGCCTCATCCAGGAGTATGCGATGTTGGAAAACAAGCATTTTGGGAGTTTCTAGAAGCTGAATAAACATAATAAATAATACATAAATTCTCTTACTTTGTACATACATCTGCGCTTTGTTGTTCATGATGAGGGAATTCGCAAGAATTCAGTCAGCGAATGCGCTCGCGCTCAACAAACTGTCTCAGGTTACGTATGTAACCATAGTTCCTCTAGGGGTCGCTTTGGGGAACACCTCGTCGTGACCCGTGTCTTAAGCATACATTGAAAAAACACCAACTTGTTGGCCGGCGACAGCCTCCGACATCACTACCGGAGCAACTATAAATAAGCACCGGGAGAGCACGTCATTATCTTCTTCGTCTGAAGCTTGTGTCCGAAGCATGGCAGGGAGCTAGAGGACGCAGTGTCTCGCTCCCTACTCAGGGAACTATGGTTACATACGTAACCTGAGACAGTTCCCTTTCGAGGGAACTTTGAACTGCGTCCTCTAGGGGTCGCTTTGGGGAACAGTATACCCACGCCGCCATGCTGAGGGGAGTGCAGGCCAGAATCATGGCGAGCACTAAGTACCAACTCTACCATTTCCATGGTAGTTGCCCCTGGGATGTTTAGACGGCTGTCTGTGACAGTACACCTTACGGCCAAAAGGCCTTAGCTACATACCCAACTTAATTATTAGGGCCTCTGCCCAGGGTAGAGCTGAAGGCTTGGAATCAGGAAAGATTCCTTTAAAGGGATACGGCTAAGAACCTAGCATTTCTACCAAGTCATGCCTGTCACACAGGGGCTACTGCTAGCTTACGCATAAGCTTGCTGGAAGAGCTGTCTCGACAGTTCTCTAGTAGCAACACCCTGTTTAGATAGGTATCCGAGGATACATAGGTGGAGTGGCGCCCAAGATGAACGGGGCCTTTTACCAACTCAAGAAAGGGCACAAAGCAATCGCTCGAAGCCCTCACCATATAGGATTTTAGAAAGAACGCAGAATACTAGCGTGTGAACTTACCACAATTTGGATTTCAGAAAGTGTGCAAAGACTTCACGTGCACACTTACCATAGCATGGATTTTCAAATACTGTTCTAAGGAGGGGCTCTCGTGGCACTCTGATAGAGCAGTTCATAGATGGAATGTTGCATCTCAAAACAGTATGATTCAGAGTCACCAACTCGATCTATGGAAACAATACTGGAGCGCTCTGGGGAAAAAACAGAGAACTCAGTCTCATATGAGAGGAGAACTCCGAGCTCAGAGTAGCGCGCTCAAAGCCAACCCTTTTTTTGGAAAAAGGGGAGCGCTGCTAAATTACCACGAGAATCACCCAAATAGCCCCTCATGTTGAGGGAAGCAATGCTTGAGGTGTATAAACAAAAACACACTGGCTGAATGGAGCCCAAGGAACCAAGGTCTAATCATCTCAAGAAAGGGAACGAAGCGGAGTGCGTAACCCTTATCGTACAAGATTTCACAAAGTCTTGCGTGCAAACTTACCACTTGTGGATTTTTATAAAGTGCGCAAAGTGTTCACGTGCACACTGACCACCATGTGGTTTTGAGAAAGTACACAAAGCTTAGCGTGTGTACTGAAAGGTTCCTAAGCATCGCAGAGGCGCTGAATCTCACGGGAGAGGCAAGCTCAATTTTACAAACCTCGGGCGAGGGGAGCATCACCTGAGGCAGCATATACAAGAAGACTTCTGTAAGTGCCACCTCCACTTCCCGCTAGATGCGACAGCACCCCTAAGTGGCCAGGAGACCCCTCGGGGTGACCTGGCCGGACATCCATGAAATTCCCAGCAGTGCTGTGCCAGGCCTGATGATCAAGGAGGCTCCCTCAGAAACCTGTGATCTCAACCACCTAATACCGGAACATGAAGCCGGATGGCTGGTGCTGGCGAGTGTTTAGTAAACACTGTAACTGAGCACTGCAAAGGAAACTCACAGAGTTTATTAGTAGAAACGTAACCACCAGCAATTAAATACACATAAGTATATACAGAGAGGGTTACATTTACTCACCCACCCTCCTGCGCTGGAGCCCCGCTCAAGGGGCGCCTCATTTTAGTCTGGACCATCAGTCAGGTGGTTACTATGAGCATAGAACCATAAAAACATTATAGGTCCAGCATAGGAGACTGTTATGCGAGAGGTTTCCACCTAACCTCGATCAGGTTGAGAGCTGGTGGTTACAGGGGAATAAGGAAGGGGAGGATAAAAGCAGAAGTTAACCCTCTGAAGTTGATTAACGCATTTACGCGTTATGAGGCTATTTTCTCCTGATAACATCTTAGACTCCAGAGGGTTAAAAATCCCCAAAGGGAATGAGTAGCTACCTCGGTATCACTCCGATTCGGACGAGAACGCTGCCTAGTCTAGATCATACCCCTTAGGTTCTGCTTACCTCCTCGTGACCCACGATTCCTCTAACCCCTGCCCGCAGGTGGGGGAGGAGTGCGAGTTGCGACACTAGCCTTCTGTGCCCGTCTTTGATCCTCAGATCGAGACAGACCAGGACCCCTATGTTGTTCGGGCTCAGACCTGGACCTTCGTGGAATGAAGAATCTGAACGCAGCAGACTGCGCCTTCGTCTCCCTGAACTTGTCAAATCACCGTCTCAACGGAAATACCGAAAAGCTCAGAAGGCGAAACCTGAGCATCGAGAAGAAAGCATTTTCTTTCCTCCCGATGTCTGCCAGGTTCATCCACAGATGTCTCTCCGCTGCCACCATGGCCGCCATAGTCCTGCCCATGGCGGAGGCGGCCTGCTTGGTAGCACGGAGAGAGATCTGTGGTGCGGCGCAGCTCAGCTACTTGATCAGAAAAAGGCCCCTGCCTCTATCCAGGTCTCTTAGCAGATCAGTCTGATATGCTTGAAGCACCAGCATCATGTGTAATAAAGCCACAGCCTGACCTGCTACTGCGTATGACTTGCCATTTAATCGAGATTATTTTCTGAAGGGGCTTAAATGGCAAGGAGGGAGATTAAGAGAGTTTCCCCTGCAGAAAGAAAAAATGTTCACAGATAAATTTTTTTTATAAATTATTTATAAAAAATTTAGCTCTTTCTACAGGGGGCATTCCCTCATAGCCGGTTTCGCGCATCACCTTGATGTCGGCAGATTACTTTCATGCCGAAACCGATGGATGCGAGAAGAAAACGGCATCTTTCATTTCTTTTTAATCTCTGTATGGAGATCATGCAGAAATAAAAGGCTCACCTGAGCTAGAGGGCTATGGTCAAAAGGTAATTTTCGCTCAATAACCTCCAAAAGCTCTACATACGCAGGGCAGGAGAATTGAGAAGGTTCAGCCTCAGCTTTTTCACCATCCTCAAATATCTCCTGCTTTTCCTGGGTAAAAACCCAGCAGAGCACTAACCTCAGTATCAGAAAGTGTTAAAGATATAACATCATCCTCCTGAGGCTCTCTCTCGTCCGCCGGCCTTTTTTTTTTTTTTTTTTTAAGAGCGCGAAAGGGAAAGTCCCTCTTTAAACCATTCAGACAGATCCACCTGTATTCTCACGAGCTCATTCTCTTCCTCGCCTCAGCGTGGACAGGTCCTGAACCGCGGGAAGCAGATGGCTGCCTTTTTTTCCTTTTTCTTTCAGAAGAGAGACGAAGCTTTTTACACTGAAAAAACGCTCACAATGCACACAGATTGGCTCCTCAAAGACATCGCGTGCGTGCTCTTCAACCAAACAAATGACGCAAAGATCGCGTGTGTCATCAGGTGTCAAATAACGCTGACACAGATGCACACATCGTCTAAACCCTTGCTAGTTGTCGCCATGATAAACAGAGAAAGATCGCCCTTACCAGTTCTTTCAGATGCACACTTCAAACAAAACAGTCAGTGTAGATGAAGATAATGACGTGCTCTCCTGGTGCTTATTTATAGTCGCGCCGGTAGTGACGTCGGAGGCTGTCGCCAGCCAACAAGTTGGTGTTTTTTCAATGTATGCTTCAGACACAGGTCACGACGAGGTGTTCCCCAAAGCGACCCCTAGAGGACGCAGTTCAAAGTTCCCTCGAAAGGGAACTGATGAGTTTCAGCGAGGACTCATCTGAACGCTTCTGTTTTGCCATTGCATTCCTAAACTCAACAGAATTGTGTGTGATTGGTTAAAATCCGCAACACTGTAAAAACACCTAAAATAAAATACGGCTCAACATGAGAAGATCTTAATTTAATGCCACATTCGACGTCTATTCATATTCATTTTGTTAGCAGCAGACGTAATGGATTATATTTGTTTGTGCAGGGGGCATTTTTTTGTCCAATTAAGTGGCATTTTTGCCCCGAGTCCCCATACGTGGCCAGGGGAAGGCTAAGCCTTACACTCGCTCCACCTATGGTCCCTGCCATATATATTATATTTTATAACATAATATGAAGTATAAATTATATATAAACTATTTAATATTACATAATAATATAATAAAGGGCAGGGTGCTGAGTTGCCAACCTTATGCAGGGCCCCCTTCACATATACATAAATATTATACAATATAATATAATATTTTACTATATTGTAGTATTATATATATATATATATATATATATATATATATATATATATATATATATATACAGTCATTTTAAATAATTATTAAGTAGTTTATACTGTAACTGTTTATATTATATTATATTATATTATATTATATTATATTATATTATATTATATTATATTATATTATATTATATTATATTATATTATATTATATTATATTATATTATATTATATTAGAGGGGACTGAAATGTTAAAACAACATAATGGTGCTGTTATGGTGTTAGCATTTTGCTAACTTCTGCCATTTTGCTAACTTCAACCAAACCCTCACTCTGTCCAACACTCTGCCCTCCAAAGTCATGTAAGCAAACCCCAACAAAATGAATTACAGACAGAGAGATTAATTTGGAATTCCACTTTAGAAAAATGCTTTCTTCATATCAGCCAAAGTCTTCCCTCTCTTAGACAGCAATAAAAAGGCTAAATTCATGGCAGGTTCTCAGTCAAGCAATACGTGCTGACCCAACCATTCCAGCGGATTTATCCCACTGAGCCGCAGCGTCACTAGGTCACTGTCTTTCATTTCTCACCTCAGCGAGTCAGCACCTTGAATTAATCCTGCTATAAAGCAGAAAAGTGCTGTGAGATAATGTATGACCGCACCATAACTGTATTATTGTGCTCAGTTGTGTTGTGGCATAGGGCCTGAGATGAGGTGAGCGTATTTGTGTAGTTTTCTCACGTCTGGGATAAAGTCCTGGAAAACAGCTGTGTAAAGGGAATTGGAGCCTATAGTTGTGAAGGCTAGAGAGGGCAGCAGGCCTTGGTTGTCTGGCTGTGACGTTTTAAATCATCTGTCATCTGAGGACTTGTTGAACAGCTGCAGTTTGTCAGCGATACACACCCAAGGTTATGAGCCAAAATAGGCTGAGGTAGCAGCTTCAGAGTTATCAGGTACAAACAATTAAAGAACTCATTATCATCACTTATTAGGTTCAGTTTGCTTATTATTAAATCAGCATAAGTGATAATATTTCAGCCCTGTAATAATATTTCCTGCAATAGCACACACACACATTATTATTAAAAGCATTAAGTACAGTTAATAAAAGTAACGCATTTGTCTTATTTTACTGAAAAAAGAAAGAACATTTTAACAAACTTGGATAATTACCTTAACCTTTTAAACAACTGGGAAGTTGAGGGAAAAATCACCTGTCAATTTCAGCGAGTTAAGAACAAATTCACACTCATGTGGGTTATCTATTTTATTGTCTTTGACAGACAGCATGTTGAAGCCACTCAGGCCGCCATTTTCTTCTCCTTCTCTGAAAGAGATGATGTACAGAAGTAAAAACATCTAGTAGTGCAGGCTGCTCATGAATACTATTGTGTATTGTGCATTTCATTTTTTGACAGACATTGATATTTTGATATTGAAATGATGTGGGTTTGAAAACAGATGGATCATAAGGTGATAAATATTTATTTCTTAGCCAGCAAGTACTGAAGTGATTGATGCCTGTGAGTGTGTAATGTCAATGTTTTTAGTTCTAATATTCCAACTGACAGCCAGCTTAAGTTTTTGACAGACATGATAACATTCATAAGGGGTCAACTATGTTTGATTGTTGGGTATAAAAAAATTAGAAGTAAAGCTTTTTGCATAGCTACTGTAACTATACTTCCCTTTCAGTCGGTCACACTTGACGTCAAGTCGGTGACTGACAAATTGGGATATCGCTTCGATAGACCAATCGACTTCGAGTGTAAACTAAATGAGCCAATGCACATTGGCATGCAATTATTGCATCCAGCCTCACCTGATCACAGTGTGAGTATAAGAAGGCAGCAGGTGCAATGCATACCAGCTTTTCGCTTTGGAGCCAAGCGACAACAATGTTCTGCTGTATCTAACAGTGTCTTCAAGTGAGCAAAGAGTTCAGCGCGCTCTTGGAAGCTTCTGGTGTTGGTGCCATGGCGCTTCAGTGGCGGTCGTTCTGTGTTGAGCGGGTTGCACACTTCAGGTTGCACTACCCCCCTGTTTTCCTGCAAGTGGCCAGTTCCCCTGTTCTGAAAGGGCACCGAACCGCCACTGGCCCCTCACTCCAAGCGAGTTCCCTGAGTCATGCGATGTCCACGCTTGTGGTCCAGGAACACCATCTCTGGCTGTGTCTGGCTGACATTAGGGACTCTGACAAGCTTCGGTTCCTCAATGCCCCTGAGTTTCAGACCGGCCTCTTGGACAACGCGGTCGCGAGCTTTGCACAGCAGTTCTCGGCTGAACAGAAGCAGACAGAGGCAATCCGACACATCCTGCCCCGTCTACGAGACCCGCTTACTCCTTGAAGTGGAACCTGTTTGTCAAGTGGAGTTCTTCTCGTCGAGAAGACCCCCAGAGATGCCTGATCAGGGTAATTCTTTCCTTTTTGCAGCAAGGGGCTGGAGCGAAGGCTGTCTCCCTCAACCCTCAAAGTCCAGGTTGCTGTGATTGCTGCATACCATGACCTCATTGAAGAGAAGTCGGTGGGAAAGCATGACCTGGTCATCAGGTTCCTTAGAGGGGCCAGGAGGTTAAATCCTTCCTGGCCCCTCTCCTGTCCCTAGTGCTTAATTCACTACTGCGGGGCCCATTTGAGCCTTTGCATTCAGTCGAGCTAAAGTTTCTTTCATTGAAAACGCATTTTAGGTTGATGATTCGTGCCTAGAATTAGGGCCGGCTGACTCACAGATATTCCTGAGGCCTTGGCTTGGCAATTTGCCCAAGGTTCCCACTACTCCCTTCAGGGATCTGGTGGTAAGCCTGCAAGCACTGCCCTAAGTGGAGGCAGACCAAGCCCTAGCATTGATCGCTTCCCTCCGAGCCCTGAGATGCTACGTAGATCGGACGCAAAGCTTTAGGACCTCGCTCGGTTCGTGGCCTTCATGTGTAGCCGGTGTCCTTCTGTGTTCTCACCTCAAACGGGTAGTTGCACTAAGAGGCCCCGGTTAGTGTCGGCTTGCTAAAACCACTCCAGAGAGTCCATATCGTAGACCCTGTTGAGTTTCTTCATCCCCAGGTCTTCATTCGCTGAAACCTTGAGAACCTGTAGAAGACAGGGTTCCATATGAGAGACCTAAGTGGACCCCATATGTCTAAAGTCAATGGTATAGCCTTAGAGCCCATGTTTCCCCAGACATTTTTGAAGAGGGTTTCAATCACCTCCAATTTTCCATATGTACCTAAACAGATGTTCATATTTATATTTGCTCCAGAGACCTCCATCAGGTAGGATGGGGCTCCCACAGCATCCCTGTTCCAAGTGGACTGGGTACGTTTTCCCAGTGTTATCCAATCTCACTGAGTGGGTAGTGCTTCAACAATGGTGAATGGAACTACTTGTTGCGAGCCCTGGCCTACACCAAAAAGAGTCGCAGGTGGCTTGCACAGGGTATTGGAAGGGTCACCATCCATGGCGCTTTGTTAGGGAATCCTCATCGACGTGATGTCGAGAGTGACCGACTGAAAGGGAATGTCTCAGTTATGTATGGTAACCCTCTTTCCCTGAAGGAGGGAACAGAGACGTCACATCCCATCGTTACGGCTGCTTTACCACCACTGAGTGGCTGGGTCACCAGCTCGGCTTCTCAGCAAAACCTGGTATGCATTGCACCTGCTGCCTTCTTATACTCACGCTGTGATCAGCTGCAGCTGGATGCAATAATTGCATGCCAATGTGCATTTGAAGTAGATTGGTCTATCGAAGCGATATCCCAATTCGTCAACCACCGACATGACGTCTCTGTTCCCTCCTTCAGGAATGTACATAACCGAGACATTCTTTTATGGAATGAAGTTTATGTCATGGCTTAAATAAATTACATGCCCCTCCAAAACTGACATGTTTGCATGCTGCAAATTCATTGACTATTCAAACATAATTGCAAGATTGAAGATGCAATTAAAATGGCTGTAACACTGACTTGTTTTGGATGTACTAGAATCAAATCAATGTCTAATACAAGACACATTGTCAGATTGATTAAAATGTATATATTAAAAAAAAACACACAGAACAATGCTTCTTGTTAATATTATTTTGTTGTTTCGAGCAATATTGTGCACCATGCACTAACAGCAAGCTATGAATCTGTAGAGACCACCCACTCTCTCCAACTAGTTTCTGTTCTGCCAAACGTTTGGCAGGACCTACAGCTTTTCTGTTTTGTGTTGCTTGCTATCACAAATAAGTTTAACTCAGTTTAAATACAATTTACATAATAGAAGACATATAATGATTATTTGATTTATTTGCACTATTTATATCACGATAAAAATTAATTATTTAGTTTTTATTTACTTGTGCATTTGTTGTTTTGTCTTTTACCTCAAGAGCAAAAGAAAATGAAAAATAAAATATTTTGCATAGGAAAAAATTATAATTTACTGTCACACTTAATTTGCAAAAGCTGTACAACTTTACAATTTGACATTTCTGCATATTACTTTTGTTTTATAATGAGAATTAGTTTTTTGCAATACAATAATGAGAATGGAGCGAGAATGGGTTTAATTATTGAAAAATGTAAATCGCAGTGCAATAAAGAAATCTTAATGGACTTCATTTGCAGAGTATCATTTCATTATTTTCATTCCGGGATGAAATATAACCTGGACATGTTCTTGATGGTTTTGTGAGTTAGTCAATAAGTAAACTTTTATGTCATACAATGGATCATCATGGACAATTAGCATTCTTGAGAAGCAATAACACTTTGTTGATGTGTGGATTGCATAGAGAATTTCCTCCCACACTGAACAAGAGAAGTTTGGCAGATGCCCTAAAGCAGTTATCATTATGGAATTCAGCAGTTATATCTAGATGCATCTCCAAAGGTTTGATTTTGTCTGCCAAAAGTGTTCTTTGCAGCAGGTCAGGTTCTGTTCCTTCTGTTCCTAGATCACTCCGATCCTGTTTAAGTGTGTGAAGTGACATACAGCCAAGTATGGTGACCCATACTCAGAATTTGTTCTCTGCATTTTACCCATCCAAAGTGCACACACAGCAGTGAACACACACACCGTGAACACACACCCGGAGCAGTTTTGCTCCGGTTTTAAGTTTTGCGCTTGCTAAAACTTTGTCTAAGTCAAGTGTGTCATTATAGCCAGTGAGTTTGTTGGCAAGACAAAACAGACATCCAATCTGCTGATTACATCTGATTATTCCTTGACATCGCATTCACAGACCGCTTTATCTGAGACAGACTTCTATTTTATTTGTATCTGTTTATATGTGCTGTTGTATTTACAATATGTGCTCTGGCAGTCGCACAGATAAACCAGCAGGAGTATCTCGGAGAGCTGTAAAATCAGTGTGAGATCAGTGGAGATAATGTGTCCCATAAAAAGCAAAGTGTCTCTTGTCCTCTAAGCGGTCACCCCAGAGCAAAGATGCGGACGCAACTTCTCATTCACTGCCACAACTCTCTATCTCCCTCAATGCAAACAGAGACATCAGTCTCAAACTCAGTGAGTCCAGTGATCATATCAGTGTTTTAAAGGCACACATGAAGAAAATGCGAGGGGAGGATGAGCCAAACATTACATCACATTTTTGTCCGGGTCTGGTTTAGACAATACGTGTGTTAATATGGCTTGATACTATCTGTAATTATCAAAATACCTAGCATGAGCACATCTGCAGTAGAGACAAACCCAAAACTAAATACCTTTTATGGAGAGGAACAGATGATGGCTTCAAAATGAAAACTTCTAAGCAGTTGATCAAGTTTTTGTCAGACATAGTTATTTCTCGTGTTTGGTAAGCCAAAGGAAACAACAATCATATGCATCAACTTCTTAAAATTATACATGAACATTTCAAATAATGCAATGATTAGTGTGTGAAGTCAATGAGCAAAATGTAGCTTCCTCTGTGCATCTTTCAGAAATCATCAATTGAACAGAGTACTATCAACTAAGATAATGAATCATATATGTGTCTCTCAAGCTGTAACTACTTTATTAACCTCCCATTGTTTTAGAGGAATATCTACAATTATTGTCCATTTGGAGCGTCTATGTCATTTTACTACACATTCAACCAGTTGAAATTACCTTGGGATCGTTTAGTCAGCCAATTTCCTTAGATCACAGGTCTTGTTTTTTTCACCATGAATTAGTAATATCATATAATTGGACAGCTGTGGGTTGGTTGCAAGCTGTTCAAACAAGTGCATTATTTGTCAGTATTTGTTAAATCTTGAAAATGATCCAGACTCTGAGTCACTCTGTAAATATGTCAGATGTATCTAATGAAACTGAATCACATTGCAAAATGTTTTTGAATCAGAGACAGAGTTATTGTGCTGATATCATGCACTCGAGCAAATCAAAAACGGTAAACTATGGTATTCTGATAGGATAGTGGCGGATAGATAGATAGATAGATAGATAGATAGATAGATAGATAGATAGATAGATAGATAGATAGATAGATAGATAGATAGATAGAATGCATTATAAAATAGCACCACTTTCATAAGCAGTATTTTGTCTTGTTTTCTAGTTAAAAAACACAATTAAAGCAAAAATTATCATGAAAAATAGAACTGCATAGGTTTTTGAGTTGTTTTCTGATAATAAATATTGTTGTTTTTTCTTACCCAGTTGCTAAATGGATTTTTCTTGTTTTAAGAATAAAATCTAACAAAATGTGGAGTGTAATTGCAAAATTCATCTTAAAATGATATTTGTATTGTTCATACACAAGCTGTGTTATGCAGTCTTTTTTATGATAACATTTTAAAGAGGATTTTCCTTATTGAGGATCTTTAGGGGAACAAATTAACTTCTGCTTGTGTGTGAAAAAGTCTGAGAATGTCAGATGTTTTCATTGCGATTTGCAGGTGCTGAAGTGTCATAAATCAAACTGGTATTCTCAAGAGGCTGCTGGGCTAAGGCTCTGACTCACACTGGCGTTTTCTATCCTTCTTTGCATCTTTTCTTTTGTTAGCTCCTCCTGCAGACTAACTGTGGGCCACATAACAGATTGCATAACTGCAACATAGCGCATTTTGCCATATATTCCCAATGCAGGAATGGGACCTTGAATAATAAAACAGCTTGTCCTGTCAGGTGAACTGTCAGCTTCATTAAATTATTCACACAATGCAATGGGTACAGACGGGCTCTCCACCACTGGAGCAAAGATTTGACGCTTGAGAAATTAGAAATCCTTTTTGTTTGCCAATATCGCTATGTTTTGAATGAAATTAGAAGGCTAAGTCTCTTTTCATTATGTTTAACATTCTTCGCAGCCAAAGATGGACCGTTTCATTTGAGCTATCTGGAACTTTGAAGCAAGAGTTTTATATTTTTAATAATGTACAGTATATCTAAAACCAGACCTCCATCTGATAGTTTCTATGTGATGGGATTCAAGTAAACAGTTCAGACATACTGTATACTTGCTTTTACCTCTGAGAAACCTTTTACCTTCACTTCAAATAAAAAAACTAATTGCTAGCATCTTAGTAAGTCAGTACTTACTGTTTCAGTTATTTTCAAATATTTTAATCTTCATTTATTAAATCCTGCCATACCCTATTACTGATGAAATCCCATTTATATGACAAATAGCACATCACCTTTCACATTATAGGCCACATTTTAATAATACAGACAGTATGTCACATTATGTTGATGATCTGTACCTGTCTATGTCGGCACCGTTTGCATGTTTGATGGAGCGAGTAAGTCATTTCATTCAGTTCCCATCAAAGAGAATGAGATTCAGAGACTCAGGAGTGTCGCATCACACGTCATCTTGACTCTCTTTTTGCCTGTCAGGGTTTCTGTTGGTGTAGCCGTCAAGCATGAAGTGGAATTTGTTCAAGAAGAAGCCTGCAGCTATGGTGGGCCCCGAGCCCACAGGTGCCAGTGCCCTGACCATGGCCCCTGTTGTTTCCACACCTGCAGAGAACTCCACTGAGCACCAGGGCCCAGTCAGCAAGAATGACGTCTTTGGTGACATCAAAAACAAGTTCCTCAATGAGATGGACAAGCTTCCATGTGAGTATTTGACTATTTATTGTGTGATATTTCATAATCCCTAACCAGAGACCAACATTTCTAATGTGACTCAAGCTCCAAACTCAGCTCAGACCTTCAGACTCTGCTGTTTAGTGTGTTGTATCTTTTCTAACCGATTGGACCAACCAATAATAAAAGTCCAACATGAAAGTCTGTCTTGACTAGGACTGCCACCGATTTTCTGTATCTATATTCTCTAAGATTTTTCTAGTTGTCTAAAAGTCATTAATTTAAGCCGTTATTAATTGCATGTCTATATTAATCAAATTTATTAAATATATACTGACAAGAATATGACTATGAATGTGTCAGGAAAATTATTTATTAATAAATTAGTGTTTTCTGAGTCATTGCCGGTTGGAGAGATGAAGTCTCCACATCTCCATCATAGCCAGAATTGAACTGGTTTGTTAAAAAGTAGACATTTCAAACTTTTTATAGATATATTTCTCAAATCTGTGAGGCAGGTAGCCATGGAAGGCCGTTTCTGCCACTGAATTCAAAATAAAATAAAAAATAAGGTGACTTTTTATCTCACAGTTCTGACTTTTTTCTCCCAATTGCATCCACAATGAGAGTATGATTTAAAGAAATCACACTGTGATTGCAAGTTATAAAGTCATAAGTGTGAGATTTAAACTCACAATTCTAAGAAAAAAAGTCAGAATTGTGAGAGAAAAACTTGTAAGAAAAGGCAGTCGTGGCCTAATGGATATTATTATTAAATTTAGAATATGGTTAAAACGATGAGTGGGCCTGGTGACATTTAGTTTAGAGTCCAAAAGAGTTGAATTAATCTGTAAACGCAAGTCCTAACACATCATTTATATTGTTAAAGTGAATGTTAAAGTCTCCTAACTGCTTTGGGTGTGAGTGATCTAATGTTTAGGAGCCCAAGCTTTAAAATAGTTTTTGTTCATTTATTTAGCATTTTTCCAGTTTAATCATGTTCAGATTTTTACTAGATCCTGCATTAAATCCTCACTATTTGGGGAACAGACACAGTCTTTATAGACTGGACAATAAAAGTACTAATAACATATAAATGGGTAAAGCGTCCTGGAGTTGTTGGTGTCCGACAGGAGTTCTGCTCCAACTCTGCTGGGGTGCAGGCCATCAGCGCGAAAAAGCTTAGGACGCTCCAAGAAAAGATTCCAATTATCCACAAAGAGCAGTTACTTTACACCATGAAAATAACCATTAGTTTAAAGCAAATGTCTACTGAACCTTTCGTGTCCTCGTCAATATGGGCGAAGCAGTCCTGACACGATGATCGTCGTCGCAAGCGATGTGCTGCATACCGTCCCTTTTTTTAGGCTCTCGGTCTACTGCAGCTTGGTGTCGTTAACCCCTGCGTGAAGCACGATCGCTCTCATTATCCTTCAGGATCACGAATATCTGCACAGAAACATCGAGAACTCGAGCACCAGAGAAACAGTGAGTGTGCACGTTACCTTTAGCAAGGGTAGCATGAACATGCTGGACGATGAAGTCTCCGACGATCACAGCTTCGTATTCCGTCTGTTCCGGTGGAGATCTCTAAGACCGGAGGCAGTGGAGGGGGAGAAGTCCTTGCCTGGGGCCTGGCTCACCTCTTCCACTGCTTGTGCACCCAGGGTGTTACTCTTGAGTAAAGGAGGCCTGGGATGATCACGTCCTGGGTGCACAGGGCCTTTTTTTGTAGAATACAAAAGGGGATATATTCACACGTTATAGAAATAAAAAAATTATAATCATATCATATACATGTGTTTGCTTCTCTTGTCATTTACCTACAACATGTGCGAACTGGTGGGCGGGGCTAAACAGGCAGCATTGCTGAAGCAGGTGTTGATCGTCTTCTGTGGAGGCGGTGCTTATCCACACTATTAAATCATAGAGTCATACATTCCACAACATCTGGTTTGGGCAGACTGTCTTCAGCAGAAGCTGTTTTTAGACTAACAAGAAAGTTTTGAGTTTTGAAACTTACAGGATGTTTATCAAAGGATCAAGGAAAATCAATATTCAGGAGTTGACTTGATAGGTATAGAACCTATTGTATGTTTTGTTAAACAGCGTGTGATTTCTTTAAATCATACTCTCATTGTGGATTGAGCCCCCTTAATATGGAAATCCTAGAATCACTCCTATAAATGAATTACCTCAAGGACAAGCCATTAACCAACAGTTGTTGTTTTTTCTGTGATTTACAGACTAATAAAATTTTCTTCCACTAAGGCCTCTTCTCATCATCCTGCATTTAGTTGACTATTAGGGGTGCAGCCCTAGTCTTGACAAACTTTCATTGTCTAGAATATGCCTAAAGCAATGGCTATGGCTACACGCAGTGAGATTTAAACTTTAGTCCTGTCCTGTATTGATGTAGGTAATGGTGAAGACAAAGACCTCTCTCTTAATGACCCTTATAAATCTAGGTTTGTATTTCCAGCCTCTGTTCCTCCATGTTTCTCTGTCTTTCTCTCACTTTTTAGTGCCTCCCTGGGCCATCATCGCCATTGCGATCGTAGCCGTGGTCCTCATTCTCACGTGCTGCTTCTGCATCGTTAAAAAGACCTGCCTTAAGAAGAAAAAAGGCAAGAAGGGAAAGAAAGGCAAGGGAGACGTGGGAATGAAGAACATGAAGGGAGGAGAGGTACGACCACCCTTAAAGGGATAGTTCACGTCAAAATAAAATATTTATTTCAAACTTACTGATGTTTCAGCCCTGTATCTCTTTCTTTCATGACACATAATGAGATGTTACGGTAAAAAGCGTACAAGCTGTTCTTTTAGATAAAATAAAAGGAGATGGCAAGCTTTAAAATGATATAAAAATTCAGATAATAATGTCATACAGTACATGTGCAGCTTGAACATTCTTCTCAACATCTTCTTTTATGTCTCACAACAGAATGACTTGAGAGTTAATAAATGATGTCTAAATGAAAACTTTGGGTGAACTATTCCTTTGAAACCTTATGAAGAGACAGAAAGATTAATGTTTTTCCACTTGCTAATTTCCTTCTGCTGCTAATGAGTTTAATAGGGTTCGATACATATCTAATCTGAATCTTTCACTTGTTTAATGCCTTTAACCATGCAATATATTTGAAAAACTCAGCAAAGCTTGTTTGTTTTAAAAAACGGCTGTGTTATTACCTCACATATCCTTAATATAGCTTCTAGGTCAAGCAAATGGATGGCTGGTATTCTGGAAAGATTTTTTAGCCAATTAATATTCATGGAATATAAAATATTCAGTGTTGTACGTCATTTGCTGCCTGTAAAGCAGGAAAGCTACATGAAAGATTTCCCACCACGTCATTTCATTTGCCGTGTTTGTAAAATTTGGTTTCCAAAGGAATGTATGTGCTGTTAATCTCTTCTGCTTTTGTGTTAAAAAATGACACATTTTCCAGCGAACACGCAGCAGCTCTATATCTTTGTTATCTGTGCTGGAAATATAATAGCTGAATAGCTGAAGAGTTTTGCTGTATTTTCCGTGTTGTGTCAGATCCCGCTGTGTGCTGTATGTTTGCTATTGTGACAAGCTAATTTCCCTTTGGGAATCATTAAAGTTCTGTGTGTCATATAATGTATAATCTTCTATATACAAAAAATCTCAGAAAAACTTGAAAACTGATGTGCATAAGCAACATCAAGACAGACCAGGGGTTATTGTAACATGTTTTTTTTTTTCTGTTCATAACTTACTGTGTACTGCATATTTATCTGCTAGATTTTTGTATAGTATAAGTGCTTTTTACTCTTTTTTTATATGTGGCAAAAGTAACTCTTTAATAGGCTTATAATTGTATTAGCTATGTAGCTATTATAATGAGAATAGCTAGATTTATTATTGAATTAAATGTTCATATCACTGATCAAAATCTGTAATGCTCACTATTACTAAATATATAATTTATACTAAATATATCTAAATATAGTTATACCATCTCAAAACAGGCTTATTATGTTTAACTAATTCTATTCTAAGAAAAAACAATTATTAATTTTAGCTAGTTGCAGAAGCAACATTTTTCATGTTCATAGTTTAACTAAAAGAAATAAAAC
Source organism: Carassius carassius (assembly GCF_963082965.1). Taxonomy (NCBI): domain Eukaryota; kingdom Metazoa; phylum Chordata; class Actinopteri; order Cypriniformes; family Cyprinidae; genus Carassius; species Carassius carassius. The sequence goes on from NC_081791.1 coordinate 8,445,314, forward strand.
TAAAACTGAAGTAAAAAATTATGAGGGCATATTTAACAATACGAAAATGACAAAAACACAACAAAATTATAAAATTGTTATATTTAGATGCTATGCTAAAAACATATTTAAAAAATTATTTTTTTGTTCAATTATACAACTTATACAACTATTATTATTATTATTATTATTATTACTATATATAAATATATATATATATATATAAATATATATATTTATATATAGTAATAATATAATAATAATATAATAATAATATAAATCATATATAATTATATAATATTATATTATAATATAAAAAATATAATTAAACTATTAAACTACTAACTGTTGTTAACTGATGATGTCATAATATTATATATATATATATATATATATATATATATATATATATATATATATATATAAATTTTTCTCTTTTTTTATGTATGATTTAAGACATTTAATGGGTTACACTTTCCCTCAGTCTCCTGTACTGTACAATAAAATTGCCTCAAATGTGTCTCTATGTTATTTGCTTCTTAGATTTCTTTGGTTAAATTTGATGTTTGCATTAGCCAAGAATGTAACGTGTTTATTTAAACCAAAATGTGTCCTTTTTGATACATGTCCATTAAGTGTTACTTGATTCTGTCTTCTGTGAGTTCAATCTCTCCCTCTCTCTCCATTTCTTCATCTCTCTATCCTTCCCGCTTTGTGTCTGATTTGTGCTCCGTGTATCTTGACTGTGCTGGACCTGTCTTCTTACGGTAGGTGTGACATGGCTTGCAGCGCCCCTCTCTGAACGCCTGGTGTAAGCTCAGACCAGGGCGGGGGGAACTGGGCTTTTTGAAAACTGGCTGGGAATGAACTCTTTGGCTTCTTCTTGGGTCTTGCAAGCTGCAGGGGTGCTGAGGTTGCTTGAGGAGCTAGTTTTGGGGTTGGTTTGGGGAGGGCTCGCATTCCACCAGTTTGACATGCCACATGAACACCGGCGGGATGGGGAGTACACCCAGACAAGTAGAAGGAATGGCCCTTTAGAAGTGGATGTGCATTTGGTTATGAACTTAAACTTCATCCTAGCTTACTGAGAGACACCAACACACCAATCCTCACTAACATGCATGTTGAAAGGGTACGGTTGGTGATTTGTCCTCTAAAAGCTGCTCCACCTATCGCAAATCTGTCCCTTGAATGATCTCTAACTTAAGTTATGCAACATAGATGTTATATCTTTATATATTGCTTTCTTAAAGCAGTTAGCTAGCAGCAAAAGAACCAAAGAAATATCCATATGAGGTGAAGCAGCATTTGAGACAATGCCCAATGCATGCCCTTCATACAGGCACCAGTGTATGACCATGACTTGACTTGAGAGTAACTTTCCTGGACGACCCATTGTGTGCAAAGATGCAAAGAAGCATTTAAGCATTTACTTTCTTCCTGAAATGTAGAGATGAGCCATGGGTTGAAGTAGGTGGTTTGGGAAACAGCCGTTCACCAGGAGAACTGTGTGTGTGTGTGTGTGTGTGTGTGTGTGTGTGTGTGTGTGTGTGTGTGTGTGTGTGTGTGTGTTGTGTGTTGTGTGTTGTGTGTGTGTGTGTGTGTGTGTGTGTGTGTGTGTGTGTGTGTGTGTGTGTGAAAACCGCTAAGGGTGATGTGTGTAATATTTTCTGTATTTGAAGTAACCTGAGCTATAAATGTGCGGTATCACTCCAGAGAGCGCTAAAAAAAAACAAAGAAAAAAAGGATCGTGATGTGCTGACAACTGATTGGCTGAATGAGCTCAAACCCAAAATGATAAATGATAACATAATGATAACAAATAATTTTTTTTAAAATTTAATTTATAAAATAAAGCTGGCATAACATCTATAAATTAATTAAAAGTTTGCAGTTTATGTTTTGCTTTCAAAAGCAAAATTTTATGAACACGTTACTTTAAAACAGCTATCATTAAAGATGCTTTTGTCCCTATGATGATGTAGTTAATATTAGGCTAACATAGCAATGCTAACTATCCAAAACACTGGGCTCTTGAGCTCAACCAGTGGTGTGTGTTTGGGGCAAGATGACATGGGAAACCTGTTTGAAAACAATCATCTTTGCAGTTCCATAAAGCTAATGGTGCATACGTCTTCTTCACTGCCATGAGAACTGAACAGAGGTTTAATTTAATTTATTGTGAGTGATTGATGTTTAAATTGTCTTCATTATGAATAATTTAATTTAATGCACACACATTTTTCTGGCTTCTCACTAATAAAACACAACATAAATTTTGGACACATAATAGGCTAGTGTTTTTTCTTAGGGCAGTGAATAGCACCTAAGAAAGTTAGGCTAAACAGGTTTAAAATATGAACTTAATGCAATAAACATGGCTAATCATGCTGATTTGATCAAAGGGCTGTTGGTGCAAATAATTGTTTATTGTGAATGATTGATTTCTCCTTCACCGTTTCTTATTCCATCTGCCACCAGATGAATGTGCTGTTACTTAGCATGACTGCCTCTGAATGCTCAATGCAAGTCTCCTGAACTTACGAAAGAGGACCATTGCACACTTCATATTAGCAATACCATCATTAATCATCCTCCAGATTTAATGTCAGCATCTTTTTATTCACTATGTCTTGAACAATTATGCAATCAATGAGGAACATTTTCAGACTTTGCATTTTGTTGCTTGGCATGCATGAATGCATTCTATCCTGTCAGTTAAGATATAAGAAATGGTGCTTTTTTTATGTGCGTGTGTGTGAGAGAGAATGTGTTTTTGAGTTTGTGTGTGTTTGTATATTTTGGGGTGAGTGGTCAGGAAGGACAAATCCTCACCCCAAGCGTTTTTTGTTCTATTTAGAGACATTCTGATTCAACTGTTTTCGTTCATCTTGTATTATTGTATTTCTTTTCTTTTCTTGTTTTTTCCCAAAGCTAAAGCAGACATCTCCCTCTATGTAAGCTAATATTTGCTGTTTCACTAGCATTTCGTTTGAGGCTGCATAAATTCTTCAAAGTGCATAACAAATCTCAGAAATGCTTGATCTGATGAACAGTCGCAGTGGGGATCCAGTAATGGTGTTGGATGTTCCCACGTGAATGAACTTGCTGGGGTCACTACTACCCCCAAAGCAGTGTTAGTCATGTAACAGGGTTATGTACTGTGTTAACTACATCTCTTTCAGAGGACACAAATGCTAGTCTAGCAGAGAGAAACCTTGGTCTACTTTACCACTTACACCGTGTCCTAACCAGCATGGTGGATTTCAAGTTTTTAAAATTTCAGCTTTCAGATTTCAATTTGTCTGTTCACAAAAGAAGCATTACGGTTATGTGACGTGAAGAAAAAACCACAGCCAATCAGAACAGTCTATGGGCGGAGTCTCTCCGTAAGTGCACTAAGCTTATAACAACATGGATAAGTACATAATCTAATTCATAAATATTAAACATTTTAGCATTACTAAAAATACGTACTGAGAGACTGATGCAATCTTTGTTATGGATAAACTTGTTTGTTTAGTTTACTGAGTTCAGTTTATGTTTCTTTTAATTTAGGTGATTTGGTTGAAAACAGTTTTGTTATGCTGGTTGAAAATCTTTTCATAACCCTATAACAATCACTAATGGTGTGTTCAAACCAAAAGTGAATTTAGTGCTGTCAAACGATTAATTGCGATTAATCGCATCGAAAATTAAAGTTTTTGTTTACATGATATATGTGTGTGTACTGTGTATATTTATTATGTATAAATAAATGAACACACATACAATATACAGTATATTTTGAAAATATGTTCATGTATTTACATTTATATATTTATATTCGTATAATTTATATTGTATTATAAATATATTTAATATATAAACATAACACATTTTTCTTAAATATATACATCCATGTATTTATAGATACATCATACACACACATATCATGTAAACAAAAACATTTATTTTGGATGCGATTAATCGCGATTAATCAATGCAAGTACAATATATAGATGTGCCCACCGATCACTTTTATTTGTTTCTAAGTGCTATACGAAATTATATTCATATAATTTATATTGTATTATAAATATATTTAATATATAAACATAACATATTTTTCTTAAATATATATATGCATGTATTTATATATACATCTTACACACACATATCATGTAAACAAAAACGTTTATTTTGGATGCGATTAATCGCGATTAATCAATGCAAGTACAATATATAGATGTGCCCACCGATCACTTTTATTCGTTTCTAAGTGCTTCAAACTAAATTTCGAATAAGGTTTGATCCCACAGACCTCATATAGTTTGGAAAATCTAGTGACAGATATGCTATACACTTTCCATATAATCCAAATTACTGGAATAATTTTATTAAAAATGAAATTTTTATGTTTCTTGTTTTATGATTACACTATTATGTTTAATTTAATCTAAAAAGTCATGTTATATTATATTTTGCAGTATGTAGCACACACAATGGACAACCTTGTCAATTAATATTAAATTACAGCACAGGGCACAAAAGTATTAATTACAACAAAATTATTAAATGATAATATAAGTTTATTGAAATTAATTTCAGCTTTTTTCCACTGTCATTTTGAAGAGCAGCAGGACTGTGAGAAATTATGTAAAATAACACTTATTCTGCTCTTCTACTGTGATCTTTAAATTCTGTCTGCCAGTATGTTTCTTTTAAATTGTGTTTTATTTTAAATTGTATTTATGGGCTGATATGAATATTGGCTTTAAAGCACCAACACTTAGCTTTTGTATCTTCTAAATCTTTTTTTTTTCGTGCAAAAGCGAGTCTTTTAGACTCACTCATCATCTCTCAGGGTTTTATTATACCCTACAGACTCAGAATAAATTTTATGGACAGAATGCTTCAGAAAGACTAGAAGCCTTCTGTCTGGCTTACCCTGCACAAAAGTAATGTAGATGATTGCAAATGGTGTCATGAAAGGAAAAGTGAAATCAAGTCATGTTGCTATGAAGGTCATCGCTGACACAGTTACATACAGTAACACCCGGGTGGTTTGACACCTGGCAAACTTCAGGTAAGCTCAGAAATGGCCCGACAGACCATGTTTGGGGAACATCATTTACCTTTCTGTGCCTTTGCTCTAGTTTCTCCTCTAATGTCCATCTGTGCTTCTGTCTCTCCAGAAACAGGAAGAGGATGACGATGAAGACGATATAGACATGGGAATAACTGAAGAGAAAGAGGAGGAACCGAAAGAGAAGGAGAAGCTCGGCAAACTGCAATTCTCTCTTGACTACGACTTCTCTGACAACAAGGCAAGACCGCTTTATGCTTAACAGTATATTTAAACACATCAGCTTGAATATGTAAGAGAATCAGTTGACATTAATGCCCAGACTTTCCCAGATTTGTCCTACATTCACATAAAATTATCTTTTGTATGAACATCCTATGCAAATTTTTTTATTTATTTATTTATTTTTTTGAAGGATACGTCAAGTGCATATTTTCATGTAAAAATATTTAATGTAGTGAAACATATCTCTATACAGAAACTTAGAGCACCTAGAAGTGCTGGCATGAACTGGATACCACATCATTATCACAGGCAAAATACAGTCATTTTAATAAGAATGCATGCATTTTATAATTTTTTGCATTAGGGCATAAGATTAAATGAAGATTTTTTAATTGGTTTAAATCTCTCGTGCAAATTCACCATGCTGACCAACAGACATCTATGTGGTTTTAAAAGATACTAGACCTTTTTTGACCATAAAATTGTGCTAATGTGATATATATTGTGTTATATTGTGTCAGACCACCATCATACTGGTTTCATAGTGCTCTTGTGGCAAAAAGATCTAACACTGTAAAGACTGTCACTCTTATCCTGTAGCTGACAGTGGGCATCCTGCAAGCCGCAGATCTTCTCTCCATGGACAGTGGCGGCACCTCAGACCCGTATGTCAAAGTTTTCATTCTCCCAGACAAGAAGAAGAAGTTTGACACCAAGGTGCACAAGAAAACCCTCAACCCCGTCTTCAACGAGACTTTCCACTTCAAGGTACAGCATCAGTTACAGTACAGTACCAGTTTATGTCATTATGAAGTGTGTCTGTCAAAGCACTCATGAGCCGATGTTGATTTCTAGATTCCGTTCACTGAAATGGGAGGAAAGACTCTGGTCATGTCTGTGTATGACTTCGACCGTTTCTCGAAGCATGATGTGATCGGTGAGGTGAAGATACCCATGAACACCCTGGACCTGGCACAACCTATCGAGCAATGGAGAGACCTGGATAGCGCAGAGAAAGAAGAGGTACATCTGTCCTGCATCTGTCAGCCGCTTCACGTTAACAAGCAGCTGTCGTCCGCTAATAATAATGAGAGTTAATGAACCAGTGCCTCTAAACACGCTTTTATGCCCATATTGTAACATAATGCTATTCTTTTCTACCTTAACACGTTTGCCTAGAAACCTAGAAAACAGAAGCTGATTAGCAGAATGTTCAAAAACCGCTCTTTTTCATACAATTAAAGTGAATAGAAAAGAAAAAAAAACATGAAAGTTCATAAAACTACTACCAGTCAAATGTCTGGAACAATTAAGACAATTTTCAATGTTTTTGAAAGAAGTATTTTATGCTCATCAAAAATGTTTTTATTTGCAGTAATATTGTGAAATATTAAATAACCGTTTATGTGAATATATTGTAATGTAATTTGTTCCTGTGGTCAAAGCTGAATTTTCAGCATCATTACTCATTCATCAGTGTCACATGATCCTTCAGAAATCATTCTGATATGCTGATCTGCTGCTCAGTTACTGTCAAATATTATAGGTGCTCAGTTATTAATAATGGTTCTTATTATACAAGCCTATGCTAAAAACATTGTTTGCATAATAGTTTAGTATTAGATATACTGAAAAAAAATATTCAGGAATTTTAGATGAATAAAAACTTCAATGATCTTCTGTAAAATTAGAAATGTCTTTAATGACACTTTTGACAATTTAATTTATCCTTGATGAAAAAAAAACTGTGTACGATTTAAAGTACCCATGAAATCATGATTAAAGTTTTTTTTTGGGTGTTAGTATCAATATTTTAGTCTTAAGGTTATCTATAAGGTAGTGTGCTCCAAATTAGTAACAAAATTCACATTTAGCAGATATAATCATTCAAAGCTTGAGGTTCGTCACTTCCGCTAAAACGGGGTTTTTTTTGACGTCACATCGTACTTCATCTTCTCATCAGAACTTTTGACCAATCAAATGCTCTCTAGAATCCAGAGCGCCCGCCCCCTGCACTATAAATAGACGCTGAAGCGCCAGCTGCTGAGATCGGTCATTTGTTCACAGTGTAGTATTTCCTGTACAGTGAATGCCTCGTAGTGCACAATGTAGTCAATAGAGAACAATTCAGACAGTGTAAATAAACTTTTGATTGTTGCAAATGAAGTCTGGTTTCAGGTTGTTTCACGCAAACCACGGCAGTGCACACAGCCTGATACAGACTTTGGCTCCGGTCCAGAGACGCGATCACACGGAGCGATCATATGCGCGTGTCGGCATATATTAAAAACTTTTACAACTGCACAGCCTCCGCATGATTATGACCACTATTTTATTTTACTAAGAGTTTCATATTGAATCTAGGGGGTCACCTATTAGAGTGTGGCTGCCAAATGTGGCTTCACCGAGCAGATTTAAACAAAGCACTATTGGCTAATTTAAAAAGGGGGCGGGGTTGCTCTATATGTCCTGCCCTCTCTTCCGGTTTCAGCTGAAATTACATTACCTCATAGAATAATGCTGTGTGTTTCGAGGCACTTCAGGGTACCTTTAGGTATCCAATAGGGCATGTCACGACTCATGATTAGACACCAAACATTGGCCATTACTGGACCTTCATATCCTAATGGGATTTATGCAATATTGTGATTAAACATTACCCTCTTGTAAACACAAAACTATGATCAACCTAATTCAATTAAACTCTTTAATCATAACCATTCAACTCTTTGGCATACACCTATTTTAATCACAATAAACAGGCATCTAAACACCTTAATAGCATTATTACGGCTCTGACCAAAGTGTGCATGTGCTCAGACATACACGGATGCCATGTGTTGTTCTCACAATTTCATAAATTACCTTTGATTTTTTAATGATTTTTCATTTTTGAGTGAACTGTTGCTTTAAGGCTGCTTATTTTATTTTTCCCAACACAGCCTGAAAAGCTTGGAGATATCTGCATCTCTTTGCGCTATGTACCTACAGCTGGAAAACTCACCATCTGTATCCTTGAGGCTAAGAACCTGAAAAAGATGGATGTTGGAGGACTCTCAGGTACACACACACACAATGCACTGCCTTCTCTCTTCTCTCGCTCCTCCAGAGAGTGGGTGGAGATGAAATCGTGCAGAAGACTGGATGTTGCTGCACATGCTATAACCAAAAATATGTTTTGAATTCTGTTTTCTCTTTTCTGTTTGCACTTATATGTTAAATATATATATGTTCATAAAGTGCACATTCTTTTTTTCAGTTGTAATTATTTATTAATTTATCATGTTTCTGTTAGACAGCACAGCAGGCCTCTGTGCCGCAGCAGTGCATTTGTGTCATGCCTGTGCTTTAGTGTCAGTGGTAGCCATGCAGAACAGATAGCACTCACGTGCTGACTCTGCAGTCCTGCCTGCACAGCGCGCGCCCCCACTGCAGCCACCTGCTGGCGGCTCTGAGAACAACACGCTGTGCCAGCATAAAAGAGCCCAAACAAGTCTTAACCTTCCAATCTTCAGTAAAATTGGAGGTGATTATAGGACAGACCTGGTGTTGGTGGACTAATAGTGTAAGCATTGGGTGGGTTGAAGGTTTGTACCCTGCAAAAGTTATCCATGAGCTTGCACTATTCCTTTTTTTGGGGGGGGCGGGGGGGGTTCCCTGTAATAAATATAGTTACATATATGCATTTAGCAGATGCTTTTATCCAAAACAACTTACAGTGCATTCAGAATATACTTATTTTTTACCTAACATGTGTTCCCTGGGAATCAAAACTTCTTCAAAGGTCTTATTTTAGTAATATTATTAATATTAATAATATATTAATATTATTAATACCATATTAGTTATTATGGTATTTATTAATTTTAAATTTTTTTTTTGCTTTTATTTGATATATTTTATGTTTTCATTTTAGTTAAGCTTTAAGTACTGGTCGATCGATGTGTTTTTGTAGTTTTTTGACATTTTATTTATTTTAATTAATATTTAGGAAATTTTAAATAATTTGAAAATGGATTTAAAAATCAATGTGTAAAATAAACATACTTATACTTTATATGACAATGTATTTTTCACAAATAAATAAATATTTAATAAAAACTCAACATTGTAAGGACAGCAAGGTACAAGAGGGAGAATGTGAGTACTGTGTGCTTGGGCGCTGTTGCTCTCAGCGCCGTCAAAATAAGAGTCTCACCTCGAACGTATCAGCCAAACAGGACACACTTAAGCCCCTTTCGCACTGCATGTTGGACCCGGAAAATTGCCAGAACATTGCCAGGTTCCCTTCTGTGTGAACGCAAACATGTCCCGGGATCGATCCCGGGTTGGGGACCTAGTAACATTTCCTGGTTCAGTCGCGGAACGAGCTCTGTTTGTTTTGAAGGCAGATCAGCCTTCGCGAAAAAAAAAAAAACCTTGCAAACTGTAATGAAGCAGAGATCAGTTAGTAACTCACTTTCCGCACTGACGCTGAGATCATTCACCAGCTTAAGTGAAAGTTAACGTGCCTAGCTTTTTCGACTATTATATTACGCGTAACATCCTGATGTCCCGTGTCTTTACGGGACCTTTACGGGTTGTGTGTGAACACTCGCACATATTCCAGATAATCACTGGCAGTGTTTAAGGGACAAAATCTAGCGACCCGGGAACAATTGCCGGGACACATTACCCGTGTATTTTCTGGAATCGTATTGTAAAAGGGGGTTTTTATTGGCCGATGCTGATATTGGAAAAATGCCAAATATCAGCCGATATATCAGGCTTGGTAATATATCGGTCGACCACTAGCTTTAGGGTTGCTTTTTATATCGTTTAGTAATTATATTACTTCAACTTCAGTTTTTTTTTTCAGCTATTTAATTTACTGAATATGATTATAATAGTTTAAGTTTTTGTTACCAATGTTAACTGGATTATCTGTGCTAGAATGTTGAGGAAAATTGTATTCAAGTCTTCTAAGTAGAGCTCATTCCTTTAAGGAAAAACCTAAGGACTCTAGTGACATATCAAAAATTCATAAGACGCAAGCTGAAACATCTATGGTACATTATTGCATGACTTCCTGTGCTGCTAAACCTCTGCAGATCCCTACGTGAAGATTCATCTTCTGCAAAACGGCAAGCGGCTGAAGAAGAAGAAGACGACTGTTAAGAAGAACACATTGAACCCGTACTACAACGAATCCTTCAGCTTTGAGATTCCACAGGACCAGATGCAGGTACGCTTTACACGGCTCAACACAAGAGTTTTACATTTCCACGCTCCTTCAAACCTTAAGCGCAATATCTGTTTTTTCTCCCAGAAAATACAAGCTGTGATCACAGTGCTCGACTACGATAAGATCGGCAAGAACGACGCCATTGGGAAGATCTGGGTGGGCAGCAAAGCACAGGGCACTGAGCTCCGGCACTGGTCCGACATGCTGGCGAACCCACGCAGGCCCATCGCTCAGTGGCATCCACTCAAACCTGAGGAGGAGGTGGATGCCACGTTAGCAGCCCTCACTGCCAAGAAGTAATCCAGTTCTTCTTCCTTCCTTCCCTCCCTCTCTCGTTTCCCTTTCTTTCACTTTTCAACATGCACAACACGTCATCTTTCCCAATCAGCACTGAATTACAGCCATGGGCCACCAGACTAGAGTATTTAAAGAAGACCAGCTCAAATGAGAAAGTGGATCAGAGTCTAATGAGAGAGACAGGCCGAGCTCAAAGGTGTGTTTACCCTTGAGGTTTATTCACAGAAGAGATGTAAGCTCACATTCACACCCAAATATCCAAAAGCATTCCAAAGTTTTCATCAGGGACCATGGATAGAAAACACTGCCTAATTTAACACATTTCTTCTAGATTCTCTGGTCACCTAGATGAAATCAGTTCTTTGGTTGAATCTGAAAGGACAGTGAAGAATTGTTTATCATTGTGAATGAAAAAAAAAAAAAAAATGTGGGAACTGGAGAGATAGTTGGACTAGATGCTCCTGCCCAGCCAGAAGGAATCTTTCAGGTGCCGATTACACTGCCTGCAAAACAACCTCTTCTTCCATTCTTCAGTTCCAGCTGTCAGCTGGCTTCTTCCACTGCCCAACATCCTAACAAACCCTGACAAAAAGGAGACAAGCCTTGAAACATCATGAAATAAGCAATTCTTAGCTGCCAGGGACGTCTTCCTGTTAGCATCGGTGAATTTGTTTCTTTGCTTTGATTTCTTGTTGTAAATGTTTTCTGCCTGAGCACTTTAAATGAAGGTGTGTTTTTGTTCCAGTCAATGCTTTCAACCTGCTTTTATTGCTACCCGCAGTTTTTGATGTTCTGAATCATCTCATTAATGAAAAATAAGTCATAATTTACTCACTTTTCTTTCTTACAGCAGTGGAACACAAAAGGAGGTGTTTCAAAGAAAGTTCATGCTGCTCTCTTCCATACAATGAATGAGAATGGTGACCAAGCTTAAAAAAAATACTTAAAAAAAAGGCTTCTGACTTCATATGATCTGCCAGACTAAAATTGTACAAAAATCTTGCTTGACTTGGAAAAGAACAGTGTGAACATTCTCCAGAATTTCTCCTTTTGTCTTCTACAGAAGAAAGAAAGGAATGTCATACGGGTTTCGAAAAACATGAGTCCTTCGAGAACTACCATCACTCTTTGTTTTCATGTTTTATTCTTGGTTTAAACAAGACGTTATGATTTCACGAGAAGAGCTGATAGAAGGCACTGTTATTGTGTGTATTTAACTGCACATCTTACCAAACCGCTAAACTTATTTGCACTACTGAAACTGCATTCTGTACATATTGCTCTATCAATCTCAATACATGCTTTTGTGATGGCGCATTCTTGAGACAAGTTTGCATTTGTTTAAAAAGGGAGCTTGTATTGTTTGAAAGCTTATTTGTGGCTTACAGTACGAGTAATTGTTGGGATGTAAATCTCTGAATACCTTTTTGCTTAAGAACGACACAGAACTAAATCTTTGTGCGTTTTATCCTCATATTTCTTGGAGAAACTCTGTGGCAATGATGATATTTGTTCAGTTATTAAGTAGTAAGGAAATTAAGCAAAATTGCTAGCCTGAATTGGATCAAGACTTTTTTGGAGCATTATTTATTGAGTAAAGACTTTTAAACCAGGCCAAAATCTACATGTAGAGAGCCAAGAATGTATTTGAGGGAGACTTTGTTGTGAACATGCTGTAACCTGATAAAAACAACTCATTCTCATAAGGAAATGTCACTTTAGCAGCTTTTATCCAGCACCATCTCATCACTGCAACATTACTCTACTGCCGCACTGAATCGTTATGCAGTTACTTTAAGGGTTAAAATGAAGAGTCTGTCATCGTAACATTTGAAACCTGATTTTTTTATCGAAAGCACAATAAAATAATTTTACTCATCCTTTGTATTCAAAGTCTTCAAAAATCCCACAGCTTTGTGTGAGGAACAGAAATGTACATAGATCACCCAAAAGTGAAAGTTCATCACTTACTCACCCTCATCTCATTCCAAACCTGTATGATTTTGTGTAACACAGATGAGACTTTTGTTTTCGTCCATTCAGTTAAAGTCATTGGGTTCCAAAACAAGATTGGACCTTATTGACTCTCATTGTATAAAGGGAAGAATTTTTTTTTTTTTTTCAAAATGTCGTCTTTGGTGTTCCACAGAAGGAAAGTCATACAAATACACAATAAGGGAATTTTCTGTTTTCGATAAACATTCTATTTAAGTTTGAAAGGTTTATATTGGCAGTTGAAGCCATTTAGTGTCATTCAAACATAAAAATCTCTGAAGACTGTCGACAGAATCTTCATTTAAAAGTTGCTTCAGTGACGTTTCCTGTCTGAGATTCCCCTGGATAAAACAGTAGCTGCTCTTCTGACAGGCTGTGTTCAGTTGCAATAAATCTGTTGTTCAGTATTTCCATCCACATTCACAGTGCAGTTTGTCATTTTCATGTCTTTTTGCAGGTCTAATGAATGTGTGGTTATTTATTTGACATCATGCTTTTTTTCCATGAAGTATCATATTGAAACCTACTTTGTTTACGCTGTTACTGTTCTGTACACCATTTGTTCTGGTTTAACCTCTTACACAGATATGTCCCTTATTTCGAAGAACTTTCACAAAAAAATTGCAACTCGCAACTACCACCCCCTCCCCAAACCCATAGGCGTGTAGTTTGACCTATATATGCATAGTTCCTACTTTATGATACTGCATGTTACAGTACAAAAAGATGCGCATGTTTCAGAGACAAAGCAAAAAATATATTGTGTACCTAAGTAGTTGTTCTTTGTCATTTTAATAACAAAACGGAGGGGGGTAAATACTGTGTATATTTTCTAATCAAATCAAATACGTATTTATTTTCTGTGAGCGGGTTCTGGAGAGAATATGAAGTGTACTAGACTAATCTTCATTTTCAGATTCAATCCATGCCTGGACATCATGAGCAGATACTGTATGTTAAGTGCTTTGTGTGAACTAATATAGAATGAAAACGTAGCCGCATGCTTGCCGTCTACTAATATTGTTAAGGAACAAATTGAGTATGTATTTATTTGAAATTAGTTATTTATATTTATTTTTCAGAGTAATATTTGTATGTGTTTTTGTCAGAATACGTTCCTGGGAAGTCAAAACTTTTAGCGGGGGCTCCAAGTGGATATTTTTCCCCATCTTGTAGGATCCTGTAATCAGCAGAGTATCTCTGTTGGAACTACAATGTAAAGTTTCGGATCATACTGAATCATTATGAAAAAAAATTAAACATTATTATAATTTGTGTCTTTTTGCTGTCAGTGCCAATGAGAGAAGTCACGTTTACTGCCATTTTAGCTGACTTTACGTCATTCTTACGTGATTTTTTCGGACCAACTGATTTCTACCTTGGCAACAAAGTTGCTGGAGCACAACACTATCAATCATGTTATAGAAAACTTGGAGTCCCCATTGTTTTCTAACAAGCTTTTATTTATGAATCTTTTACATAAGAACAGCGTTTAACTAGCCAATAAACAGTAAGTTTGTGTGTGCGAGTGTGAATAAGATAAAGCCATAAGACTTGAGCTAAATCTTTAGAGCTCAACTATATAGATGATCCTAAAATGTCTCCTCCTTTCATAGGCCGATGAATCTCCTCGACATTCCACATAGTCTGTGAAGCTACGGGGCCACACTGTTCCCTAAGATGTGCTGAGTTAAGCATTATTGGCAGTTCAACTTGAAATAGTCAGTCTTTCTGTTAATAATAATGTCTTTTTGATGAGTTTTTGAGGATTTCAGTGTAAATTGAGTTTTGTAAATGTCTTGATTTAACACAAAGTGTGCTAGGGACATCTGTTTGAACTTAAATGTGTTCGTAGTTGTTGCCATTCCACTGTGTATGTACACACATGCATTTTTGGGCATAGGGCAATTGGAACCGTTTAACTATGAGAAGTTGTTTGTTTTTACCATTTTAATAATAAATCACAATCTAAAACTCAATATGGGATACCTCAAAAGTATGTAATTTGGACATTCGGACAAGAAAATTGAACAGAACTGTGCAGAAATTCGGCTTATCCAACTAATTTCAATCAGCATTGCTTGAGGTTTGAGTGTGAATGCTTGTGATTTTAATAATAATGCATAGGCCCTTTAATAAGAAATAATCAGTTGTTGGGAGTTACTCGAGCACTGCCATTCTGCCTATATATAGCAGCGTGCACAATGAACATTTATTTGAAACATTCCTGATCGTAAACCACGGAGTTGTTACTTGCAAGCAAAGGTATTTGGGGCAATTTAAAAACTGCTTATGGATTCCGTCTATAAGTTGCTCTCCATTTGCGAAACCAGCTCAGTTGTCTTTGTAACTCTCTGTGACTGTTTTATGTGATACAAATCAATGAGAGACTGCTCTAACCCCCATAACAGAGATGTTTTCATTTATTTTTTTATTTTTTTTTTCGAAATGCTAGCTGATGCATTTATGTCTGCTTTGGCGAAATCACATAGCAAAGTTCTGGGGATAAAATAATCAAAATCCTGCCATTGTGTCTCTTTAATTAAATTTTCTCTTGCACTTTTCATTCTGCTTATCTAGAATTGTAAAATTCTCTTTTTTCTATGTGTATCTATTTGTGATCAGATTTTTTTTTCTTTAGTCGGTGGGAGATTGTGAGGGTTTGTCCCTCAGGCTATGTTTGTACATGTTTCGGTGTTCTCGTGTGCGTGTGTTCATGTCCGTATTGTCGTGCCTAGTGTGGATCAATCGCATGCTTTAGCCCTTGATGGGACACTTTGAGAAAACGTTGCTCACAGACTCTTCCCACAACCCCCTAGTGGACAGTACATGAGCATCAGCAATCCTTGTAAAGACGTCAAGGGAACCAAATAGCTCTACAGATTTACCATGTGTGTTACCAGCTCTGTACTGAAACAAATGAGAAAATAAAGGCCTTTTAATTACACTTAACTCTGGGTGTGGTGTTGATATGTTGTAGTTAACACTGACTTCCTTCGGTTTGCTTCATTTATGACCTACAATTACAGTTCTGATGCTGTAAGCCTTGTCTTGTGGTTTCAGAAGCAGATATTTAATAAAAGGTGGTTAGACTTCAAAAACCTTATATATAATATTACCATTAAGTATAATTACCAAGTAGTAAGTACACTAATATCAATGTACTTGTGTACAATTTCAAACTACTTCGAAGCTCTTGGTACAAAGTTTGCCTGTGTACTTTTAAGTGTAAAAGAAGTAAACTTGATTACCCAATTAGTTTATGACAAAGTGTTTCTTTAGTATCGCAACAAACTTTATGTATACTGTTAGTTTACTACTAATATACTTGTAGTCCACAGTTTATGAAGGTACACATTGAAATACACTCAGAGTAAACTATTAGTTTAAAGGTTTTTATACTGCAAATGTATATTACTAACTAGTAGTTTAATAAGAGTATTCTTTAAAGTGTATTTTCAAAAACAAAACAAAAAAGAAAAAGAGTTAGAAATATGTAACTAGTAAACTAACAGTATACCAACAAGTTCACTTTTAAGTGTAGTTTCAATCTAATTCAATGTAGATTTTAATCTAGACTAAACTAGTTGAATTAATTGTCTACTCAGTTACTTTACTACTGTTAGAAAAAAAATGTAGTCCCAAAAAGTATTGAAATACATTAGTACAAGTATACTACTAGTATATTTACTACATAAAGTATACTTAAAAAAATACACTTGAACTTTACGTAAAATGAAGACTTTATTGGCCTGATAAGAAATGAACCCGAAATGAAAATGCACATCTGAAGCACATAAGAACACTAAATGAAATGTAAAATGAAAATGGTGGAACCTGTATAATGGCTTTGATGATCATACAGGCAGGCAGAGGGCAGCACTGCTACTAAAAAGCCACTTGACTACATTCTTTTGTATTTTACAGTGTGTTTTTAATACTCAGACAAACAACAAAAATCATAAACAAAGTGCTGTGAGCATTGGTTCAAGATTACAGGTTAAAAACTGTGGACTATGAAAAACAAAGCATCTGAAATGGCATATGTGTGATGTGTTTCTGTTTCATCCATATAGTTACTCGTAATTACAAATAAAAGGCATAAATAAATATAAAACATTTGACTGGTTCGACATATCCATTCTTCAGCCCATCATGTCATATATAAACTCTACAGATGTAAAAGCAAGCAGGACAAATGGGTTGACAGGGGGAGAGTGACATCATCTCTCAGTGGGAACATTCCTTTTAGAATGTTTTGGCAGAGCTTCAGAAGATCATACTGGACCAAACGACCACTTTCAGAATAATTCGATTTGACTGATGATCAAATACCGTTTAAAGGAATGGCAGTTTGTTCAGCTTTTCCCTGCTGAAAAGACCAGAACAGTTAGTGACCAATGCTGTGGTTTGGCTGTTTATCTGAAATGTACTGTTGTTCCCACAAGGCTTCTTGACAAGCAAGAGTCTTCTAGTCAGCCAGCTTCATCAGAAACCTTGACCAGCCTCACAAACAAATTTTTGCTGGTTTAAGACAATGTTTGTGCTGGTTCCACATGGAGACTAGTGGCAATCTGGTTCCAAAAAGGGGGTTTCCCACCAAAGAAGAACCATTCTGGGTTTCCCCAAAGAACCTTTAAGTGAAAAGTTCTTAATATATACTGTATAACCACTGATGTCAATAAAGAACCTTTATTTTTAGGACCTTTAAACCAGCCTGGACTATTATGGACATTTAACCAAACACTGTTCTTACAGTGTGATTGGAGTACCCTAGTGCAAACTACAAGTCAGCCCAACTTAAGGTGGCAAAACCAGTTAACTAGTTCAATTTATGTTTTTGAACACTTAACCTACTCAGTCTGGCCTTTGTCAACAGAAAAATGATGAACAGCTCTAACTAAGTTAGTTATGTTGGTTGACCTCAGCTCCACTAGCTGGTTGTCCCATCAGTCAACCACCTAAACCAGTTGGAAATTATCTAAATCAGGCTATCACCATATTTTTTAAGAAAGTGGATACTTTCTTTCTTCTCTGGAACACAAAAGATGATGTTTTGAAGCATGTTGGTAACCAACAGTTTTGGTGATGACTGACTTTCACTGTATGAATTGTATGACCAATTCTTTTGTGTTCCAGAGAAGAAAGAAAGTGATAACAGTTTGTAACAACATAAGTAAATTATGACAAAATGTTAAACTTTTGGTTAGCCAAACTCTTTAACCCTTTAGCTGCTGCACCAAGAGCAGATCAATGTGAAGTCAGTGTGAAATTCTCAGATTTAGTCTCTTTCTGTTCAGTATTTCTCCTCTTCTTTAACCGGCCGTCCTCACTTGGAAAGTTTGCTGATGACTCTGATTAAGGCTCCATTCTCATCTTTTAGCCGCTGGTTATCAGACTTGAGTTCTGTCAAAACCTGAGATTGATTAAAGATGAAAATGAGTGAGAAGAATGCATTCATTTACTTAATTATTTAGTGGTCAGGGGTTTGGTTATGTGACATGAAAATCGCAGTACCCATCAGATGACAATACATTACAAAGTTAAAATGGTTCTTCTCTTAATCTCATTTGACAGTACTTCACAATAAAGAATGCAAACATTGCTGTATCATAACACCACAGAATATATTTTTTTATAGGACTGGCAGTTGGTAGTGCCATGTGAATGTGTGCTCATGCATAGAGAGGTTCACCTCCTCCTACTCCAGTGAGTAAAAAAACATTGCCAGAACTATAAAAGCTTTAACAGAAAAGCAAACCCAGCCACTCATGACTTCATATCACATCTTTCCAACCATCAAATACGACAACAAAGCTTTTTTTGTCCTCCCTTTTAGAAATAACGAGCACACACACACACACACACACACAGAGACTCGCAGCACTGTGGATAGTTCTGGCATCCTGAATATGAACCGGATACAAATTGGTGTGCTGCTGTTTTTAAGCAATAAAGGCACAAATCCCATGTTCTTTAGAAAGATAATTTTTTGATATGTACGATAAATATCTAACTATCTAACATAAGATTTTCATACAATGTAAATTGCATCAAAGATTTTGGCCTGTCAGTTGTCTCGGTCCTCTCAACTAATTCAAATTAATTTAATTAATAAATTTAAATTTTCAATTTTAATTCCAACAATTAAAACCATTATTTGTTAAATCAGCTGCTGAATTGCATTAAAGTACTTGTGTAAATATGATCCATATTTTATCAAAAATATAAAATAATATTTTCAATAATTATAAACCCATATTTTGTACATTTTATATATTTTTATTGTAGTTTCATCTTTTTATTTTTTATCTGTAATTTTTTATTATCTGTTTTTAATATAGACATCCAATAGTCTGTAATTTATAACCAGTGAGTTACATATTATAAAATTATTATATTCATTTTTACAATTATTTTTGTAAATTTTTATTGCTATCCATGTGTAATATAGACATCCAATAGTATGTGTCATTTAAAACCAGTGATTTACGTATTCTATTATTATTCTAATTTTGTAATTTTATCAATTTTAGTTTGTTTTGAAATTATTTTTATGCTTTATTTATGTTTGTAATAGAAGCAATATAATATAGGCATATTCTTTAATTATTTTTGTAATTTTATTATTTTAATAAATTTTTTACAATTATGTTTATGCTTAATTGTTTATAATATAGGCATTCCATAGTCTGTAATGTCATTTATAACCAGTGTGTTTAATAATATATCATTATGTCATTACTAACCAGAGTTATATTCAATGTTATGTATACACATTCATATTCTTACATATTCTGTTTGTAATTTAGGCATCCAACAGTCTGTGATGTTATTAATAACCAGTGAGCAGATGTGTTGACAGAGACTAGTATGTGACACTACAGAGGCTGTGATTTGATTTGGACACTGCTGAAGTATAGAGATGTTTGGACATGTTTGGAAGATCTATAAATATCTTCAAAGCTTCCACCTGAAGCAGGAATGTGAGGGGTTACCCTTCCCCAGACCCAGGAGAGAAACAGGGAGAAAGAAAGAAGGAGCGAAAAAGCCTTACCAATGCAAAACAAAGAAATGAAACAGGGAGACCTGCCTGAGAGGTGAGCAGCAGCGGGACAGAGGAGGAGGACTACAGGGTGCAACGGAGAACAGGAAGGAGGAAGGGACAGAGAGGGATAGGGAGGAGGACTAGAGATCGTCCGTCTCAGGGAGAGAGGCCGTCTGAGTGAGGTGAGCGAGGGAGCGCAGCATGGCTTTATTCTCCTGTAGGAGGCGCGCGTTCCCCCTGCGGAGAGCCTGTAGTCGAGCCAGAGCGGGAAAGGTCTGGAGATACAGAGAGGCCCAAAATCATGAGAGCGAGTGTGAAAGAACATCAGAAAGGGTTTGGCAACAAAAATGAACAGCATTAAGTGTGTCTGAGTAACTGAGTAATTAAAAATGTCCTAGCTCTTCCAAGCTTTATAATAGCAGTGAATGGTGGTCGAGATTTTGAAGCCAAAAAACATGCATCCATCCATTATAAATAGTGCTCCATATGGTGCCGGGGCTTAATAAAGGCAAATCGATGCGTGTGCATTTCAAACTTTATAAACCGTAATCACTAGCTTCGGTGTAGCTTAAACTCCAGTGAGAAGTGACAAATGCGGTAGCACAGAGGAAAGAGCAAAACAACATTGGTCACAAATTAGAAGTACAAAATGAGAATTTGTTATGAATGTTGGAGACTGGTTTTCCTTTGCTGGAAACAAACCTTGGTGCTCATGAGACTAGCATATTCTCGCTCTCTCGTGAATGTATGTGTATGATAGTTAGTTAGTTAGCTAGAGCAGGGGTGCCCAAACTCGGTCCTGCAGAGTTGAGCTTGCCTCAACACACCTGCCGGGAAGTTTCTAGCATAGTAAGAGCTTGATTAGCTGGTTCAGGTGTGTTTGATTTGGGTTGTAGCTAAACTCTGCAGGACACCTGCCCTCCAAGACAAAGTTTGGGCACCCCTGGGCTAGAGATTACGGTTTAAAAAAATAAATATATATGGATTTTTTCTTACACAAACACATTGCTTCACTTCAGAAGCCAGGTAATTTTTTTATAAATATCTCTGATTGGATTTGTCTGAAAGAAGAAAGTCCTACACACCTACTGTAGGATGGCTAGAGGGTGAGTAAATCATGGGGTCATTTTTATTTTTGGGTGAACTATCCCTTTAACATTCTTCAAAATATCTTTGTTGTGTTCTGAAGAAAGAAAGAAATGCATACAGGTTGGGACCATCATGAGGACAGAGTTCATTGTTTGGGTGAAGTGTCCTTTAAACTAATGACAATCCATATTTGTTAGTTACTTATTAATGCAAGAATCTCCCATTTGTATAATGCAATGATTTCTTTAATTATCCATATATTTAATTCTGCTTGAATTAAACTCTATTAAAGTTGAATATGCCAAGTCCGAATTTCTCCACCACCTGTAAGGGGTGCATTGAATCTGACGAAGTGGTTTAATAAAAAGGTCCAGGGGTCTAAGGCCATCCAAGGATATATTGTACCAATCTTTTTTAACCACTTCAGCTGTTATTTTGATTTTTTTGAGAATTAGGCATATGCAATATTGGACCCACAGGTGGGTCCCCAGAGTTGATGTGGTTAATAGACACATGGATTCTGTATATAACAATGTAGCCATGTAATAATACTACTTTTGAATGAGTCAGTCAGTTTATGTCAGTCTTTCTCTACCCTCTTTAATGTAGTAAATCTAAAATTCTACAAAAAATCCAAGGTTTGAACACTATTATTGTGACAATCCTGTTTTTATAATCACCTAAACTTCCCATATGGGACATCACAGGTATCCTATTGCACCATCAGCCCATTTCTTGGTTCCATTTCTCAGTCACAATAGAGAGCATGTTAAAGTTAACATACTGTACCTGATTCATTCTAGTGAAAGTGAAAAAAAGTGAAATCTAAAGAAACAATTTTTACTGCACCAATCTTTTTTATAAACACTTCATACTAGGGGTAATTGACTAACGAATTCTAAATATCGATGGCAATTTTTATGAATCCTTTTTTTTTTTTTACTAACACTTTAACTGTTAGCCCTGGTGAAAATCCATCTTGCCATATTTGACTTATATATTTCCTTGAAATTGTTGCAACACCCTCTTATTTCTCCACCTTCCAAGCACCTGACATATAGAGATAACTTTTCATCGATCAATCAATTTCTGATGAATAAAGTTAAACTAAGTCAACAATAAACAAGTCTTGTCTTATATCTTTCTTAAGGACATTCGAATAGGAAACAATCATTATGTTAAATGCATTAGAATATAAATCATGTTTCACTCTTAAATGTCACAATACAAATGCTGACTTTAGAATGGACACAGAAATATAAGCATGCAGAGACGATCAGGTGAGAAAAGAAATTTGTGTTGGATGAACTGACAAACAGCACGTGCAACTGTAGTCGTTCATTAAAAGGATGAGGAAAAGAGGCTTGCAAACATCTTCATGACCACTTACTTAATATAAAATCAAGTTTTTATTGGATGACTTTTAAAAGTAGTAATCACCACTATTTTCCTTCATAAAAGCCACATTGTGCAGTGAGGAGATTAATGAGCAGCCTGAGGCATCTGTGGTCAACCTCAGAAACTTCCTGAACCAGCATGTGGATAAACCCTGAGGTTTGACACCGTTTCCAAACATGGTTTCACAGCTTATGGATTTGGGACCAGGCCATTGAGTTTCTTCAATGCATGAAAAACCAACAGAGAACTGCGAGGCATCCCGCATCTGTTCAGAGCTCTTACTTTATTCATTGTTTTGTCTCTACAAAGAGCATCTGTAGTCATATTTAAATTGTTAACTCAATGAAATGACGCACTGCTGTGATAAATGGAGGTTGGCATGTCATAACGGCCAGCACAGATAACCAGTACAAGTGCTGTTGTGATTCAAGTCATGAATGAATTTGTCACAAAATGGCTTCTAGATGGCGCTGAAGCTCTTGTCTCTTTCTGCTGAGCCATTCCTTACTCAGTAGCCTATGCTTTATAACCAGCTAACTAACCTAAAGCAACATCCTTCAAAAACAGCCATGTGAAACACTCTACATAGGCAGCAAGACATGACTTGCTAACAAGTGATTCCAAACCGCTTGTTAAGTTTGATTTTACACGTCACTGTTTCCAGATCCAAACGCTACATCAGATCTCAAAATACATTCATGGTGTGCTATAAAATACTGGAAAAATTATAATCCTGACCTTTGTCTTCACAGTGAAATCATATTTGGCCAGAGAGTGATTATTATTATTATTTTTATTTTTTTTTATGGATTGTTAAAATTTAATATTGTGAGTTCTTAATAATGTACTATAAATAATTTGTGCACAAAACTCAATTCTACTCAATTGCAATGGAATTGAGGCTTGGACTCGAAAACAGTATTAAATTAATCACGACTTTTGTGGACAGAGTTTGGCGTTAGCATGTTGCTTCTAATTTCCAGGACGTCCCAAGTTATCATCTAGTAATTATGTCATGGCATTAACATAGCATTTCTAATCAACATTACAATTTGACTCAGCCAATGCATTCTGGGATTGTCATTTTATTATTTGGTCACAACGAGTAGTGGTTTTTCATACAGTGCTCACTGTCATCTTCATAGGACAGTAAGCCTGCTGTTGAGGAATTACAGTAAGAATTGTTTCGAGAGCATTAAAGACAAAAAATTGTATGGATACAAATCTGTGACTAAGAGTGATCTACATGACTCACACTATGTAGAAATGGGTGTGTTTAGGTATGTGTGAGCAGGCAACCACGCGTGGGGCAAAACCACTCACCATCTGCCCCCTTTCACTCAGTCCAGCTGAGGATGAACTCAGGGCTGGTAGCGAAACCTCACTGAAGGTGTCTGCTGGGGCAACAGTGACATCACTGATCAAACAAACACAAGTGCTTCTCAATTTATTATGCTTATGACCTCGATGAAGTGAGAGTCTGTTGGACCTACCAATTAGTGTCTGAAAAGCTGCATAAATATACACTGTTAAAAATAAAGGTTATTTAATGGTATTTATAGTTCCATCAAGAATCTTTAACATTTATGGAACCGTTCCATTGAAAAAATAAGGTTCTTTATAGTGGACAAACGTTCTTTAGGCTCTTCACACAAACGATTCTTAGTGATAGGGATAGTTCACCCAAAAATGAAAATTTTTCAGCAATTTTGCAGTCAGTGGCTACTTTCACTTTGAGATTTTACAAGTGCATATCAGGCAACACAAAATGAATACCCATGGCTCTTGATGATATATTAAAGGGGTCATACAGTTGTGCCCAATCTCATGTTAACCTTGAGTACCTACAGTATAGAGTAGGGGTTGAACGACTTCTGATTTTTTTAAGTCGAAGTTGACTAGTCGCTGATGACGTCATTAATGAACAAATAAGTCTGGAGCTGTGAAGAACACCTTGTGCACAGCTATGGCATATGACACAGCACTGCGTACATGGCTATTGCCCCATAACAGCTAATTTTTATCAGTTCTTTTGCCTTTGGGTTGTTATATTTCTCACAGATTTCTGCTCGTTCTAAATCAGATACAGATAATGTTAACACTGTAAAGATTATATTTATGAATGCATTAGTGAGAGTGATTGTGTGTGTGAATTATTTCTACATGGCAGCGTCTCTCTAGTAGTAGTGACGCTGTGGGAATTAGTTATTAACAAATACATGCTTGAACTCTTTATGCAGACTAATTCTTTCAGACAGTTTGTTTCAATGGAATGAAATGAAATGGTTCAGAACTGATTCAGTTAATTTACATAATCAAGCACCCAAAAATGATGTGATACACAGATATTTTATATTTCTGAAGCATATAAAGTGAATGAACTGGTTTAATCAACCATTTGACTGAGGCTCTGGATTACAGGTTATAATGTTGTAAATAGTGTTCAGTTTCTGATTGAAGATATATCGTCAGGGGCCACAGGTATTAATTTTGTGTTGTCCGATATGCTTTTTTTGACTCTATGCTTTTTTTTGAGTGTAGTCTCTAACTTACATTTAATTAATCACCATTAAATTCATCTTTATTGTTCTACTGACAACAATCTACAGTCACCTACATCTTGAATGGCCTTAGCATAGGTAAATTAACAGCAATTTTTCATATGTGGAAAAAAAACCTTATTGGAACCTTTCATTTTTAAAAGTATATTTTATTCCCTCCATTGTATTCTGGAGGTAAAGCTGTTTGCATATTTGCAATGTAAATGACAATATAATCTGCATATCTTGGCTCTAATCTAATCAACTTTTAACTAATTTGAACCAAAACACCCCAGAGTCCATGTTGCCTCAATTGCAACATGGATCAATTATCCAACTGAGCCTGGCGGACTACAGCAGCTGCAGATATCTCATCTCCCTCACACTGATTTGGCCTTTCATATATTTGGCACCATGCTCTTCTTGGCCCCTCAAAATGCCAGCTATGTGCAATTACTGCAGGAATGCTGAACAAAAGCCATGCCGTGTCTCTGTGCTGCATTCAGTACGGCCTTGGCGTAGCAGGAACTAGGTCACCATGTACTGCTGCAGCTGTGATATGCTACAGAGCCGAGAGTAGTGGCCATGACTTTGGTGTGGGCCAGTAGCAAACATTGTGGTGTCTGAGATTGACTAACATTGGTCAAAAGAGGCATAGTAGTTACACTAGCTGTTAAAATCTTGTGATCTGACCTTTTTAACAGTCAGTTCAAATAAACTGTCAAACAAGGTAAATGTTGATGTTAGCATCTTTGAACATGCTTCCATAAGTCACCCCAACTCATAATAACTTATACTAAAAAAACATTTAATATACGTTTTCCTTTTACCTTTAATTCTTCTTCCATGTCTGAAACCCTCTTCTCCAAAGCTTCTTTTTCCTACACAAGCACAGGAAAAAAAATACATATATAAATAAATAAAATCACAATATATAAATAATTATTATTAAGATTTTTTTTATATAATCTGTAAAACAAAACAATTTTTTATATTTGTTTTATATTTATATGTTTTATTTAAATAATTTATATATTTTTTTATATTTATGCAAATGTAACAATTAAATTAAATAAAAAAATTTAATTGACTGAAATTAAGATAATTATAAGATAAATTAAAACAGTTTGGAAATGCTCACGTAACCTTGATAAGGGAACGAGTGTCACGCCAACATTGACGACTGTTTGGGAAAACTCCTGTTTACTCTGTCACCGAAGCCTGATTTTTTAACGTTTGTGAAGCTGCAGAAAACAATGGTGCTCGATCCCACTATATAAGTTGGCCAATTTAATCAGAATCAATGACTGAAGTGTCAGCCATCGATTCGCATGCAACTACAGAACAGCCAGTTATGCAACACTAGTTCCTGTATCTCAGGGAACCAAGGTTATGTGAGTAACCAGAGCATTCCCTATCAAAAGGTAACTCCCGTTACGTGCTTGGGGAACGTATCCAGTAGCACCTTGCTAATAAGCAGATACAGAACTTAGCCTGCAAGTTCTGCCCAGGAACACTCAACAAGGGCTCCATAAGCCTGAGCCACAAAAGCCCCTTTCACACTGCAGGTTGGGGACCCAGAAACATTGCCGGGTTCAGTCCCGGAACGAGCTCTGTGTGAACAAAAGTCAGAACAAATGCTGTGTCATAGTGATGACGCACATTATCGTGCAACTGATGTCACGTATCATTACGGGATTTTGTATTTCTCACTTCAGCGTGAGACTTTGTATTTTCCAGAATCACAGTGTGAAAGGGGCTAAGGAGACCCGAGTACGTTCAGCCAGCTATGTGTGCTATAGGATACTTACCAAGGTGAGCATTTTGACATAATTTTTGTGAGTTTGTCCATTTAAACACAATACTTCAGAGAAACCTTAATATTTGCATGCATTCTGAGGCACGGGTTTAAGTGCTTCGAATGAGCGCATCCACAAATCTTCTCACTACATGCGCAAGCTCCCGTCCTCTGATTCTTAAATATTTAAACTGGCAAAGCTTAGTTTGAGTTTAGTTTAAACACAGATATAAGTGTGTGCTGTTCAGGTCTCACCTGTACGTGCATGCTATCAGCACCCAGGCGATGACGGAATAAATGACTGCCCATATTCCAGCATACAGCATTGGCATTTTGAACAAGAGTAAATGGTTTGTCCTCTTTTTTTCAATCACTGTTGTTGTAATGCATAGGGAAGCCAGAATGCGCATCCATTAACAGAAACATACATTAGCCGACCCCAATTTGTTTTACATGTTATTTTTAGCAAACCGTATTACAGATGCGTTGTCAGATTTAAATTGAACCGCAGTCCTAGCGCATGCCGAACAGTGTGTGGAGAACCGTACGGTTTGATTTTTTTTCTGCGAACCGTTCTACCCTACCGACAACCAGCCAGCAGCCACACAGATCTCCCCAATAGCGATTCCACTGGACCCTGGCCCAAGAGGAGGCCATTACTTGGTTGGCCATTGGTGGAATGGGCCCTTACACCTAAAGGGCATTGCAAGCCAGCTGAGGCATAAGCCAGAGCTATAGCATTTACATATCCAATGAGATAGACTTTGCTTTTTGACAGGCAGCCCTTTAGAGAGGCCTCAAAAAACACAAAAAGCTGTTCTTATTGTCTGAAAGACTCCGAGCACTTAATGTAAACTCGCAGAGCTTGGACAGGGCATAGAAAGTTAGGAACTTGTTCGCCATTCGTTCCAGGGAGGCTCCAGATGTGTAATGACCTGAGCTCTAAACTGAATTGAGAGCACCTTTGGTACAGAACCGCTGCACTGCTGGAGAACTACAGTCGTTGGGTCCAAACTCAAGATAGGAAGCACTGACTGACAGTGTTGGCAAACCTACTCTAGGTTTTGAGTGTCATGAACCTTAAGCCAGCGGTTTGAAGTGGCTCAAAGGGGAAACTCTTGAGAGCTCTCAGGATCTATAGACAAGATCCATACTGGCACCGTCTAAGAAACTTAATGGCCAAGTCGTTTCTGTCAATTGTCCAGCCAGCCTTGAGAGAATGATTCACCCTGATGGCTGCCACATAGACTTTAAGCGTGGAAGGGGTCCAGCCACTCCTGCAAATAGGTTAGCACGTGGGACACGTCACATGATACCAGATCCTGGTTCCGTGCGACACCAGTCATCGAAGACTGATCACTTTAGGGCATAGAGGCATCTTGTAGACAGATCTCTAGCCTCTAAAATGGTTATAGTGACTCTTACTGTGAATTGGCTAGACTCTCATCGAGTGGCCATATGTGAAAGCTCCACAGTTTTGGCTGGGGATGCCAAATCTTGCCCTGCTCCTATGAGAGAAGGTCTCTCCTCAGTGGTATTGACCACGGTGCTGTAGATAGCAGCTGGATCATCTCCGGAAACCAAACTTGGTTCCTCCAGAGAGGGGCCATGAGAAGGAGAGAGTACTTTGTGTCCCTGATTCACCTGATAAACTTGGGGTAGCAGGGAGGTTGGAGGGAAGCCATACAGGCATATGTTGGGCCAATCATAAACCAGAGCATCTTGTGGTCTTTAAAAATAGGTTGGAGGCAAAGATGTTGACCTCTGCCCTGCTAAAAACTGACAAGATCATCTGAACCTTCTGGGGATGTAGCCTCCATTACCCTGGAACTACATTGTCCCTTTACAACATATCTGCTCCCTGGTTCAGTCTGCCCGGCACATGAACCTCTCACAGTGAGAGGAGTTATCTTTCTGCCCAAAGCAGGAGACATTGAGTCATCCTGTGAAGAGGACGTGACCTGAGGTGCCTTGTCGGTTGATGTAGGCCACCAATGTCATGTTGTCTGACCGGACCTGGACAGGGTGCCACTTTAAAGCAGGCAAGAAGGTTTTCAGGGCTAGACAGACTGCCATAATTTCAAGGCAGTTGATATGTAGGTGTCGCTCGTGGATTGACCAGAAGCTGTACACCAGGTTGCGTTCTGAAGTGTTCTGGTGAAATCCTAGATCACATCTTTACAGGGTCTATGACTGATCCCAGAAAGGATACAAGCTGTCTGGGAATCAAAAAGCTTGTGGCTGAGCAGCCCAAGACGCTCTAGGTGATTGAGCAACAACGACCTGTGAGCGATAAGCTGCCGTTCTAAAGCCGGCTAGTACTAGGCAATCATCGAGGTAGTTTAAAGGGTCATTCCACCCGTGGAGACATGAATGTGTATTGAAAGTGGGTCATATATGTAGTAGAATAGTATCATTTTTTTTTTTATTTTGGTCCTTCTGGGCCTATAAAAGGCAGAAAATAACTTTTTAGAGCTTGTGGACTGTAGACAACAATCCCCATAGTGCATTGCAATGCTCAGCTCCGCAGGCCACTCCCACTACTCCGCCCATCAATGTGGATTATAGTTGAGCTCTCCTCTACGCTACCGATTGTAAATTATTTGGCACAATTTGTTGTGAAGAGTTATTTTGCAACCCAATTAATGTTTTTGTGACAAAATGGTGTGCACTTGCATAGTACCGGGATGTTGTTCAAGAACAAGGAAAATACTCGGAGTAAGTATTCACAGATTCCCGAAAGATACGGACTTGTGCAAAAAGTGGCTACGGGCTAACGTTATCAATAACCCTAAGTTCGGTGAGGACACAACACTTGAAGCACTAAAAAATCAGACGGTGTGCAGTTTACATTTCAAGCCCGAAGATTATGCGCCTAACCCCCTAGGATTGAAGGGACCCGCGCTTTTGAAAAACGCAATTCCTTCAGTATTTTCCTTGCCAGACGATGACGACGAAAAGCCAGGAACGTCGAGAACCACCAGAACTAGCAGCACTAAACGCATTTGCCTGGAGGTAATGTTATTTCTGACTAGACTCTATTAGCAGCTAGTGGCTACTGAGAACACACACTGACATAGTCGTCTGCTGTAAAGAAACACATCTCCTATGATTTTTCTGTTTACGAACTAAATATCTTGTATGTTTTGCTCGCTTGTTGTTTTAATGTGTCTGCCTCAGTAACTAACGTTACACTTGTCAAGAAATGAGTAAGTAAAGTTAGTATGTAACGTAATAATGTAACGTTAGACACTTAGCTAAAAGTTATATATAAGTTTGCTATTATCGATTTAAATCAACCATGTTTTACTGTGTTAGTTTGACGCTTTTCATGTTTTTTTAGCTGCTCGTCGCTGTACTGTGGTTCATAAAGCTAGCCACGAACATCCCTTTCTAACATTACTTCGTCTAAATCAAAATCCTCCCCAATGCATCCGTCTGAAAAATCAGTATTTTCCTCCATATTTTCGAAAAGTTTCTCCCGGTGAAATCAAACGCACGGGCACTGATCTGTGATAGGTCTGTTAGCGCATTAGGTACAACCCCCTATGGGCAGACTACTTGTGCTTGTAGTCTTTACAGAAATCCACCCTTTTTACACTTCCTCCTACAATGACGTCAAATGACGATTTTTGCGTCATTGTAGGAGGAAGTGAAAAAGGTAAATAGTGGATTTCTCTCGTCTCAGGGGAAAATGAGAGAATGTTGCACAACCATTCAATAGTATGACTGGTTTTCTAACAATGGACCTCTTAATGCAAATGGGTGGAGTGACCCTTTAATATGTGGATTCCCATCTGTCTTAGAGGGGAAGAGCCGTGTCTAAGCAATTCATAAAAGTGTGGGGTCCAGGGACAGACCAAATGGTAAGACCAATACTGATAGGCCACTCCCTTGAAGGTTAATCTCAAGAATGGTCTGTGACAGGGTGATATTTGGATGTGAAAAAAAGCATCTTTCAGATCCACTGGCAGAAATCAGTCCTCATGGCAAATTTGCGTAAGGATCTGCTTCAAATTCAACAAATTTGAATGGCCATCTTTTTAGGAATGAGGATGTATCGGTTCTAGAAACCTGACCCACTGTTCGCTAAGGGGACCATTTTTACGGCACTCTTTGCAGGCAGTGTTTGCACTTCGGCTCGAAGAACATGAGATTCGCTGTTTTGTACTGAATTCTGCACAACACCTCTGAACACAGGTGGTCTGGGAGCGAACTGATGCAAGTAGCCTCTTGCTATAGTTTACAGAACCAAATCTGACATGACCAGAATGGCTTTCCAAGCCAGCAGCCGAGTGGCCAGAAACTCTATTTTTACTGATGACGGTTCATTGCCCAAAGGGGTAGAAATTAAATGTATGAAAGGCGAAATTTGCTCTTTTAGGTATATGGTTCATGGATATCAGGCTCCAGCTTGTGCAAGAGCTTAGGCTGGACTGACTTTGCAGGCTGCTGTGTGGACGCTGGCTTGGGGCACTTAGTCAAAAAATTACGCAGTGCTTGTTACATCCTTTGAGCCTCAGAAAAGTGCTCAATAAAGAATCCACAGCAGGGCCAAAAGTTCCTTGGGGGAAACTAGGGAATCAAGGAAAGCCATCTATTGAGCATCCCTGATGTCCATTAAGTTTAGCCAGAGGTGGTGCTCCAGCACCAATAGGCTGTCCATGGCCTTAGCCACTGCCTGCATTGTTGCCTTAGTAGCGTGCAGGGCCAGATGTGTCACTGCACACAGCTCCATGAAGGCACCAGGATCCAAACCAGACTCTTCCATGTCTTGGAGAAGTTTGGCCTGAAACACCTGTAGCACAGACATCTTATGCAAGGCTGAGCCAGCCTGGCCAGTTGCTGTATAAGCCCTCTTAGCTAGGGCTGGCGTCATCTTGCAGGGTTTTGAAGGTTGCGCTGCAGCCTCAACCCCGCGGCTCAGCAGTGAAAAAGGGTAAGCAGCCACTGCCGCTTCCAAAGGAGGGAGCCTGAAATACCCCTTGTCCTCAGCGCCATCAAAGGTGGTGAGAGCTGCAGCAGTTAAGGGGTTAACAGGTGCCGAGTACGGAGCACGCCATGTTTTGGTGAGCTCATTGTGCACAGCAGGCATGAAGGGCTCTGGACGCTGACGGAAGTAAGGATAATGTTGTCCCTTCAAGAACCATTTGTTGAAGAGGCCGGGGATGGGCTCTTCTGGGGCCAACCACTCAAGGCCAAGTCCCTCCATAGCATGTGATAGAATGGAGATGACTGAGATGGAGGGGGAGCATCAGTCTCTTCACCGAAACGTGCCCACTCTTCAGCGTGAGATGCCGTCAAGGACATGGAGTCATCAACTACCACCTCTTTCTCAGAAGCGCAGAAGGAGACCAAGGCGCTCACATCCAACGAGGGGTGCTGATCTTCATGTGCAAATCACACTGGCGACATGAGGTGCTGCGGGGAGGGTGAAACGCGAAGGAGTTGGGCCGATGGCACATCACTTGAGCCCGAGAAGATGGTTCAGCTGTTCTGCTGCTTCTTCCTCTTTGGAGAGAAAGGAGTCAGGAGAACAGAGCCGGGAGGTCCCCTTCATGGAAATGTCTCTTCATTTTCGTTGACCAAAATGAGATGAAACGAAATGTTATAAAGTTATTTCGTCTCATTAAGTCGCGTTATTATTATTTTTCAGTATTTCTGTTTCCTGTGTCTCGCTTTAAGGGCTGCATCAGGTCGCGCTGCGCAGATGCAGGCAACGTCACTTCCTCAAGCCCCACTCGCGGCATTATTTAGAAGACGACAACAAAGTTAAGCAGGATTTATACTTTTGCCTGGCTCCGCTGACTGCGAGCGCACCTTCCCAAACAGACAAGGCTTTTATAATCGTTGTGTTCGCCGTTGTACTACTCTTTGAAACGACAGGGGAGTGATGAGGAGTAATTCTCCTCTAAAACTGTTGGGAATCACCGGTCAAAAAAAATATTTTGGCAGTACAAGTCTTGTGATGAATGAGTTGATGAATTAATAATTTCTTTATGTACAGATGTAAAACATTATGTATAATTAATATCTAAATGAATTCAGCCTTGACACAAAGAAAGGGACCGATGGCCAGCCAGCTGAGGTTCGTCTTTGGGAGAAAAATTTGCAGATTTTAAAAATTTCTTTTAATTTTTATTTATTGTTTTTAATTAAATTTATGTGTGTGTACTTCTAACATGTTTGGTTGATAAAATAAATGTTGTAAATTCAAATCAGAGAGTCTTCCATGTCTGGAATGGATGTATTCTTGAGTCTATACGCTAAAGGGAACAAGACGCTGCATCCTCTAGAGGGCGCTAGAGGAACGCTGTCAGCCTGCCTCATAGACTAGGTCACCTACCAAATTCTGAGCTCTAGAGTGGAGGTCTAGCAAATGACTCTCAGAACGAGAGGAGACCTGGCTACACTAAACTAAACAACTAAACAGTTAGTGAGGCTTGAACCTACATCTAACTGCTGCCTATGAGGAGCTCTGGAGAGTGGAGGCTTCAGCAGAATAACCCTCTTAAACGAAAGGAAGCCAAACAATGCTCAGTCCTTGAAGCGGTTTACCAAGGCGGCCTCAAGAGGGCCGAAGACTTGATTACACTATCTAACTAGCTCTGATGAGCAGAGGCCTCAGCAGAATGCAGTAGCATTACTGATTATGTCATGGGCTACACCTGCCAAT
Organism: Carassius carassius; assembly: GCF_963082965.1. Taxonomy (NCBI): domain Eukaryota; kingdom Metazoa; phylum Chordata; class Actinopteri; order Cypriniformes; family Cyprinidae; genus Carassius; species Carassius carassius. Next base: position 8,478,651 of record NC_081791.1, read on the forward strand.
GTTGAGTTCATTGTCGTTTTTTCATTCATGCTTCAGACACCGGTCTCGCTGACAGCGTTCCCCTAGCGCACTCTAGAGGACGCAGCGTCTCGTTCCCTATTCTCAGGCAACAATGGTTACATGCGTAACCTGAGACCTTACCTTATAGACTCAAGAATACATCCATTCCAGATGCAGCGTGGAGTTCCCTTTCAAAAGGGAACCATAATTTAATAAGGTAACCTTGTTTGAAATGGGTTTGTCTAAAAGAAAATTTTGGTTTCATCTATACTACTAGGTACTTGTACTATATTGACTGGGTTAAATAGAATGGCATTACTAAAAAGAGACTAAAATACAATTTTCATTGACTAAAACTAGACTAAATTGTCATCAGTTTCCGTTGACTAAAATGTCATCAGTTTTCGTTGACTAAAACTAGACCAAACTAAAAAGAGAATGAACGTGACTAAAACTAATAAAAACTAAAATGACAGCTTCACACAAACACTAGACTAAAACTAAAATTAAAACAGGCCACCGAAAACAACACTAGCAAAGAGATGGTCTCATTGCTGAAGGCTAAGATTCTGATGAAATGGTGCTTCCGGGACGAATTATATACAGTAGCAGTCGCTCCGCCCCTTCTGGTGGACATGAGTGCCATTGGTTTGTGCCACTACAAAAAATTTTACAAATCAGGCTTCAGTAACAGAGTAAACAGGAGTTTCCCCAAGCAGTCAATGACAGTGCAACAGGAGTTACATTTCGATAGGGAACAAATTACTATTTAGCTACTATGAGAACAGCATGGAGGAGGAATATCAGTTCAAGGTCTTAGAAACACATTGAAATTTCTCAGAAAGTATCAATAGTGATTATATGATGATAACATATATACCCTTTTCTCTGATTCAAATACAGAGGACCTCTCTGATATTCTGTCCTGCTTCTGAAAAACATTCACAGAAAGATTAATAAGCAAAAGAGAATAAATGCACATAGAAACAAAACAGTAAAAGGGGTAAAATAATACTGTGAATTCATATTCAAAGCAAAATATATACAAAAGTTGAAAGTTTTAATAAGAAATTAGTGGTGGACCAGTATCTGGATATATTACTTGCTTTTCACAGACAGTAATTCCTTACAGAGGCTGTGAGCTACTACAAAAGTCACGCCTTTGGGAGCCTGATTGTTTTCTGAGAGCTGGTTTGTGCTATTATTTGAACACAGGTCTCTCCTCTTGGCGGATGATTCAGGCCACAGAACATCTCTCTTCTTATCTCCTGGGATTGTTTTCTCACCTGTGTGACTCTGTCAAGCTGTGAGCGGATTTTTGTGAGCTCCTGTTTGCTGTCCTGCAGTCGAGACTTCAGCTTCTCATTCTCAGTCAGTGCGTCCTCATACAGCTGATAAAGTGAAACAAACAAGGGTCGAGTTCATCTGACTAATTTAGCATCTCCACTGGGAGCTGCTTTCCTGTTGCTGGTCAACAGATGACCGCTAATGGTCTGCACTGGATAAACACATTGGCATTTAGATATATGTACTACTGATTTGTACTGTACAGTACATATATGCATTGTCCATGCCTCAAAACACCCTTATCTATGGGGACAGTATTTGAGGGAGAATATCTAATGTATTGAACACACAGTAAGTGTTTTATTAGTCAAAGTTATCCTGACCTTCTTATAGTCCTTGCTGGCCAAGTCGTCCTCTGTTTTGCTCAGAGAGGCGAGTCTGTTCTCTCTGCGTGTGTATGTGCTGGTCCGGGCTGACAGTCTGTCTGATGGAGACTCCACACCACTAGGGTCTGACCTGCTTTTAACATCAATTATCAAGTAAGTGTTGATCATACCAGTTTTTATTAATTTCCCAAGAAAATTAATAAATAATGTTTTAGACAAGGAATAGAACAGCTTACCTTGACACCCGGTCTTGCTAGAAAAAAAAAAAAAAAAAAAACTAAGTTGGATAAAATGTGCTTAACTTGTCATTTAACATATAAAGGTGATAACCACATTACATTCACAAAGTAATTTTTTTTAATTCATGTACCATAGTATTCCATGGTATTTATTCATAAACCATACAAGTACATGATTATGCTACTCATAGACCCACATCTCCACATGAAGGTTTTTCTTTTTTCTTGGCAATGCAACCTTGTGAAAGAAAAATGCACAAAAACAGTACTTCCAGAAATAAAATACTTTAAAATGGTATATTTAAGTACAAAATTATTGTAATGTTTTCAGACATTAACGCAATTAGTTGCACTTTAGAGTTCTTTTTTGGACTTAGTTTACCCATGAATGAAAATTCGTCCATCTTCTACTCACCCTCCAAGCATCCTAGGTGTATGTGACTTTCTTCTTTCAGAATAATTCAATCGAAGCTATAATAAATATTGTCCTTGCTCTTCCAAGCCTTTCAATGGGGATAAGAGGGTGTTTGTCGTCAACAGTCCAGAAGACGTGAAATAAAGTGTGCGCATCTGTAATAAAATTTAATAATGTAATAAACACTTTTTTCTGACTTCAGCTGACTGTAGAGAACCAAAAGACGTGTAGGTGGATGTTGTAGTTCGTCAGTGCTGCGTGGTTAGTGACGAGCATGGAGAAAGAACAAAACAAAATGCTGGTCATGAATTAGAAGCACAAAACAAGGATTTGTAAAGAAAAACGTCAGAGAATCTTGAAATAAGCCAAGAGGAGACTGGTTCACCTCTGCTAAAGTAAGGAAACTTTGTTACTTTTACTCCTACATTTCCCAGAGGCACGTGTGACGCATACGTCTTTCGTGTTCTTCAGTCAACAGATGTTAGAAAAAAAAGTGTTAATTACGTTTGAAATGTCTTCTAAACTGTTAACAACAAACTTGGCTTGGAAGAACAAGGACAGTTTTTAAATACAACTTTGATTGGATTATTCTGAAAGAAGAAAGTCACATACACCTAGGATGCTTCAAGGGTGAGTAGAAGATGGAATAATAAAAAAATTTTGTCTGAACTAACCCTTTAAGCATGTCTTCATATGTAATTTAATAATTCATCTTTGAAATGTGGTTAAAATGTACTGCTGAATGCACTGACAAAAATTAATAGTAAAGTAAACATATTTTAAATACAATTTCTGTTGAAACTTATATTTCATGTATTTAAATATATTTGGGGATTACAGGTTTGTACAAGTTGACGTAGATGCAAATGTAATACATTTAAAATATATTTTTATATACAAAATATAGACTTTCTAATGTAATTAAAATGTAATCCACTACAGTTAAATTTTAAAGTTAAAATTTAAAAAGTTAAATTTAAAATTTTAAAGTACTTTACATGTGCTTTAGTATGTTATCCAACACATCAAAATAACATAACCCCTAGTTGCTCTAGAGACGTGCGACCTCTGACATATATAGCAATTGTAAGTCGCTTTGGATAAAAGCGTCAGCTTAATGAATAAATATATATATATTATTAAAGTATAATGGTTTAAAATGTACTTTGAAGTAAAACTTTTAATTTGCCATTGTTACAATGTACACTTTATAAATGTATTCAAGTGTGTAACATATTCAAAGTAAATGTGAACTCACTTTAAGTACACTTAAGTGGTCTTTTATTTAATTAATATTATATTTTAAGTACACTACAAGTGCACATTCAATACAATTAAGTACACTTCTCTTTCATGGTGTCACGATCTCTAGCTGGAGTGCCCGTGAGCTTCATTAGAGGGCACTCCATTCTCTTGAGTCCATCCAGACTCTTGCCACTTCACCCTGGACTCCATTTCCCATAATCCTTTGCCAGAACTCCTCATCAATTGCAATCACCTTGACTCGCATCACCTCATCAGTCTCACACTATAAAGGTTGCACACGTCCACACACACTTTGCTGATTATTTTTTAGCCTGTAACCTGTTTCTTGTATCCGTGTTTCCTTGCTTTGCCTTGCCTTCTTGTTTTTTGACCTTGGACTGTTTATCCTATTACTCATTTTGTCTCGCCCTGGATTGTACCTGTTTGCTAGTGTTTGACCTTTTGCCTGTTTACCTCTTTGTCTTTGCCTGGGATACTATTGTTTGCTGGTACTGGACCCTGTCTTTCTGACCACGTTTACAAATAAAGCCTGCATTTGGATTCTCCCCTCTGTTGTCATGATGCCTTCATCATAACACATGGGAACATTTGCATCCACCTGATCACTAATCTGGATACAAAAGCTATTGGTTTTGGACAAATCTAAACAATCTGTTTTCTGATTGGGTGTTTTTTCGATCTTCTTGATCCAGTGCATGTGATTGCATCTTGATGTCAACATGTTTAAGTTAACTTATTGTGCAATCAGTAAACTTTTTAAGTGTATGGAAGTCTGCCATACAAATGCCTGGAGCAAGAGAATGATATGTTGTTGCAAACTTGTGCATTTGTGTGTTTTTAGTAAACCCACTTCTTCTCACATATGAAATCACACCAACTACATTTAGCAATGACAGCAAAACGGCAATTTGTGCATTTTTTCTTTTGTAATAAACTGTTGCTCATTTTTGTCCACTAGCAACTACATTCCTACATTTTCCTTGTACAAGCACATAAATCAGGTTGTTTTTATGGGAGGGTATCTTGCAGACAGTAAATCTACTAAAAGAACATTTAATTTCCATTTTAGGTACATGTTGAACATAGTCACATTTTGTAAACATCACTGTCCACCCATCACTGTCTGGATGACCTTTTATCCTGAGGATGTGCAGAGATGGTAAATGACAGTACAAGGGTCTGACAGTACAAGCAGAAACATCCATAACAAAGATGGCAAGCTACAAGCCACTCGTAATTTCAAGTAGTTAAACTACAGTCAAGCTACTCGGCGGGTGCAGATTCCACACGGGTCTGGTATATGTTCTCATTGCTTCAGATTTAAGGCTGTTCAGTCCAGAGAGAAAGAGAGAGAAGAAAAGGCAGAGAAAGAATCCCCTCTGTTCCTCTGCTAAAGACAGCACATCCTGTTTGGACACTCCGCAGCACACTTGATTATGCATCAGAGAGGCACTGTCTGAAGGGGACGTCTGAACAACGCCAAAAAAGGTCATGCAGAATCAGTCACTACAGCAGGACAAAGTTTGGCAGAGAAAAAGAAGAGCTTTTCGTGTGCTTAAAAAGTAATTACACCAAATGAGATATTTTAAATTTGATGTTTCTATAAGTACAGGAGATTTAATTACTTTTTACAGTCTCATTAGTTAATTGGTCCACTAACAATGTCCATATATAATATTTAAATATATATTTTTATCTGCTCATTACATTGTGAGTGCGCTAAATTGTATTAAATATGCACTTCAACTCTTAAAAGTATATATATATATATATTTTTTTTTTTTTTTTAATCGGTACTTTAAGATAATATTACTGAAATAACAGACCTCTCAAGTCTACTTAAAGGGATAGTGTAGGTGTAGGTAGTGTAGATGTAGGTGACTTTGTTTCTTCAGTAGAACAAAAATTATGATTTTTAGCTCCAGATGTTGCAGTCTCTCAGCCATACAATGCATAGCAAATGGTAACGGAATCTATGAGAGTAAAAAAAAACATGTGCAGACAAATCTATATTAAACCCTGCAGCTCGTGACGATACATGGATGTGTAAAGACACAAAAAGATCGGTCTGTGCAAGAAACTGAATAGTATTTATATAGTTTTTTTTAAAATCTCTGATTCATGCAATGTCCGAACAGTTAGAACTCTCCTGAGCACATTCTCAGCTGCAAGTGCGTGAGGTGTCTTCTTTTTTTCTTCTTCTTCTTCTTGCATTATGGCGGAGTGTTCATAATGAGGGAATTCCTGCATTTATTCAACGGAGGATTGAATAATAAAATAAATCCATACAAACTATAAGATTAAGTCAGTCATTCGAAACTAGCCTTCGACTCCATGAACTCTCTCCGAGCGTGCTTCACATCAGCGCATCTTCATTACAGCGACCTGCTGCACGCTGCGATACAAGACTTTCACTCGCATTTCGGGACAGCTAACAGAAGTGTCACTAATTTGCACTACCTTTTAAGTATTTTAATCAATTGGGACTCGCGCGCTCCCAAAGGCTGTTTTATGTGCCCTCACAGTGACATAAAAGTCAATAATTAATCAACACTGCGTCGTCAGTGCACTTAACATTAGGCTATATGAAAAACAAGCTCAAATGGAGTTAACAAGGCTTTTCGCCAGATCTGTGTTTTGTCTGTCAACAGAACGGCCGCATCTGAGACAAGTGTAGCGCATTATACGCTTTCATTAACTTTTACAGGTTATATAATGTTTATTGTTGCTGGGCGCTTAGTTTTTCTTGGTGTTTAATTCGTCTTGGCCAAAATCTCATGATATAAACGATTAAGCGTTCATGCACAGGATATTTAAAATGTACAAAAGTATATTGACTAAATGGCAAAAAACCTACTTCTACAGTCTTCAGACACACAAAAACATAAAACTTTACAGGCATAGTGTTTGAGTAAAGAAATGCAGTACTATTCAAACAGTTATTTGTCTGCTCTTAAAGCGGAGATCTGTCTCCTCCAGGCTGTGCGTGGCGTTAATCTGAGTGAGGCGGGTGAAGTGATGAGGTATCGCGAGAGCTTGAGGATCCAGTGGCCTTAGGAAGTTTACTGACAAGCTCTATTTAATAGTTATCATTGGTTAAATATTTGTAAAACCCTCTGATTTAAAATAATAATAACGTATTATAATAGAGATACAAAGTCTGGATAGATTTTTCATGGCACATATGACAGGGTTAGAGTATTCTCTGCCATAGAGCTCTGCGCAGACCTCAAATTTAGGCCCCAGCCCGGCCCGTTTCTGACAGCTTATCAGAATTACCGAATTAATATTTTAAGACTGAAATTCTGGCACAAGTGTAAAACAACCGAATTTAAACAGACGGGATATATGAAAAGTAGATTAAATAAATAATTAATGCATAGAGCATCGCATTTATAGATAGCAAAAAGTTAAAATGTGTGATCTTATTGGTTGATTTTAGAATTTATTTTAAATCGACCCAAAAGAGCCCATAGTAGAATGCAGTATGACATATACGATCATATGTGACAGTGAGAGTATCTAACTGATCGTAAATGCATCTGCTATTTTCTGGCATGATTCTATGTTTTTTTTACATAGAAATAAACAGAGGGATGAGAGCATGGCCCTTGGCCACTGGAGAGACGGGCCCATCTGAATGTTTACACAGTATTTCAGAGACATCTCTCCTTATGTGGTTATACAGAGTGTCCCCAGGAACCTGCTCTCTGACCACATCACGACAACACTGGAGGAGAAACAGAGCTTGACCTGCAGCAATGACTTAGAATAACTGCTGTGATATCTGTGGCTGCTTTGTGTTTTACTGGCAATCATTATGATTTCTCAAAGTGAGGCAATATGTCTTAATCAAGTGTTTACATGCAGCCACAACAAAAAAGTTTATGAAACGTTCACAATGTGTGCTGGTGGTCTTGTTTAGTTCTGTGTGGTCACATCATGTGGGGTAGATGAAGTCTGTATTTAGTGGATATGTGTTCTGGTGGTCCTGTTCTCATGTCTGGTCATTTTGAGGTTATCGCTAATTTTTTGGATTGGTATCTATTCTTGGTCCAGGAGGAACATTCCTATCAAACAAATATAAACCACCTTAACTTGAAAATAACAAGTTACCAAAAAATGCAAATTTGCTCCAACTTTATCCTCAGGCCATCCAATATATAGGTTGGTTTGTTTCTTCATCAGATTTAAATAGAAATGCAGCATTGCATCACTTGTTCACCAGTGTATGCTCTGTAGTGAATGGGTGCTGTCAGAATGAGAGTCCAAACAGCTGATAAAAACATCACAATAATCCACAAGTAATCCACACCACTCCAGTCCGTCAGTTAATATGTTTAGAAGTGAAAAGTTGTGTTTATAAGAAACAAATCCATCATTAAGACATTTTAAACTACAAACTTCTGCTTCCAGCTAAAATATGAGCATTCTATGCATAATATGCTTTTGTTAGAGAAAAAGTCATCTCATCTCAATAAAAGCACTGTTTAAGTGAAAACAGACCAAAACAGTTCAAAACAAACATGTCATGGATTTTGATGTGAGAGGGGATGGACTTTTTCACTGGAGGAAGCGGATTCATATTTTGGAACTTCTTGAACGAGAGCCCCAGAGCGGTCGTGCTTCACGCCGTGGTTAACGACACCTCGCTGCGGCAGACGGAGACGCTGAAGAGGGACTTCAGGAGCCTGATCGAGACGGTCCGCAGCACGACGCCCGCGGCGACGATCGTCGTGTCAGGACCACTGCCCACGTATCGACGAGGACACGAAAAGTTCTGTAGACTTTTTGCTTTAAATGAATAGTTGTTGTCATGGTGTAAAGAACAGAGACTGCTATTTGTTAATAACTGGAATCTTTTCTGGGAGCGTCCTAGGCTGTTTCGCGCTGATGGATTACACCCCAGCAGAGTCGGAGCGGAGCTGCTCTCTGACAACATCTCCAGGAAACTTCGCTCCATGTGATTAGTAAGACAATTCTCTAATAACTATTATGATGAGTTTTGTTCCACCCGCTTAAATGATAAAAGTACTTGCGCTGTAAAGACTGTGTCTGTTCCCCGAATAGTGAGGTCAAAATATAATGTAGGATCTAGAAAAAATTTTATCGTAATTAAACCAGAAAAATGTAAAGTAAATGAACAAAAACAATTTTTAAAGTTTGGGCTCATAAATATTAGATCACTCACACCCAAAGCAGTTATTGTAAATGAAATGATCACAGAAAATAGTTTTGATGTACTCTGCTTGACTGAAACCTGGCTAAAACCAAATGATTATTTTGATCTAAATGAGTCTACTCCACCAAACTACTGTTATAAGCATGAGCCCCGTAAGACTGGTCGTGGAGGAGGTGTTGCAACAATATATAGTGATATTCTCAATGTTACCCAGAAAACAGGATACAGGTTTAACTCTTTTGAAATACTTCTGCTAAATGTTACACTGTCAGACATGCAAAAGAAATCTAATGTATCTCTTGCTCTGGCTACTGTGTATAGACCACCAGGGCCGTATACAGAATTCCTAAAAGAATTTGCAGATTTCCTCTCAGACCTTCTAGTTACAGTTGATAAGGCGCTAATCATGGGAGATTTTAATATTCACGTTGATAATGCAAATGATACATTAGGACTTGCGTTTACTGACCAAATAAACTCCTTTGGAGTCAAGCAAAATGTCACCGGGCCCACTCATCGTTTTAATCATACACTAGATCTAATTATATCGCATGGAATCGATCTTACTGCTATAGATATTGTACCCCAAAGTGATGATATTACAGACCATTTCCTTGTATCGTGCATGCTGCGTATAACTGATATTAACTACATGTTTTAGCGTTACCGTCTGGGCAGAACTATTGTTCCAGCCACCAAAGAAAGATTCGCAAATAACCTGCCTGATCTATCTCAACTGCTATTTGTACCCAAAAATACACATGAATTAGATGAAATTACTGACAACATGGGCATTATTTTCTCTTATACATTAGAAGCTGTTGCCCCCATCAAATTGAAAAAGTTTAGAGAAAAACGTACTGTGCCATGGTATAACAGTAATACTCACTCTCTCAAGAAAGTAACTCGTAGTCTTGAACGCAAATGGAGAAAAACTAACTTGGAAGTTTTTTAAATTGCATGGAAAAACAGTATGTCCAGCTATAGACAGGCTCTAAAAACTGCTAGGGCAGAGCATATCCACAAACTCATTGAAAATAACCAAAACAATCCAAGGTTTTTATTTAGCACAGTGGCTAAATTAACAAATTACCAGACGCCACCTGATTCAAATATTCCACCAACGTTAAATAGTAATGACTTTATGAATTTCTTCACTGATAAAATAGATAACATTAGAAATACAATAGTGAATGTAGATTCTACAGCGTCTAACACTTCAGTTTCATCCATCGCACCCAAAGATAAACTGCAGTGCTTTACAAATATAGGACAGGAAGAGCTAAATAAACTTATCACTGTATCTAAACCAACAACATGTTTATTAGATCCTGTACCCACTAAATTACTAAAAGAGCTGTTACCTGTAGCCGAAGAACCGCTTCTCAATATCATTAACTCGTCGTTATCTTTAGGTCACGTCCCAAAACCATTCAAGCTGGCGGTTATCAAGCCTCTTATTAAGAAACCAAAACTAGATCCTAGTGTACTGGCAAATTATAGGCCTATTTCAAATCTTCCATTTATGTCTAAAATTTTAGAAAAAGTTGTGTCTGCTCAATTGAGCACCTTCCTGCATAAAAATGATCTGTATGAAGAATTTCAGTCAGGTTTCAGGCCCCACCATAGCACAGAAACTGCACTTGTTAAAATTACAAATGACCTGCTCCTTTGGTCAGATCAAGGCTGCATCTCATTTCTAGTCTTACTTGATCTTAGTGCTGCGTTCGACACCATAGATCATGACATACTCATAGATCGATTACAAAACTATACAGGTATTCAAGGGCAGGCTCTAAGATGGTTTAGATCCTACCTGTCCGATCGCTACCATTTTGTTTACTTAAATGGGGTGTCATCTCATTTATCATCAGTAAAATATGGAGTGCCACAAGGATCCGTCCTAGGTCCCCTTCTATTTTCAATATACATTTTGCCCCTTGGTAATATTATTAGAAAATAGGGAATTAGCTTCCACTGTTATGCTGATGATACTCAGCTATATATCTCAACGAGACCAGATGAAACTTCCCAATTATCTAAGCTAACAGAGTGTGTTAAAAATGTAAAAGATTGGATGACAAATAATTTTCTCCAATTAAATTCGGATAAGACAGAGATATTAATTATTGGACCAAAAAACACCACACCGAATCTTGTAGATTACAATCTGCAGCTAAACGGATGTACTGTTACTTCCTCTACAGTCAGAAATCTGTATATTGTGTTATATTGGACAGCAATTTGTCTTTTGAAAATCATATTTCCAATGTTACAAAAACTGCATTCTTCCATCTTAGAAACATTGCCAAGCTACGAAACATGTTATCTGTTTCTGATGCAGAAAAGCTAGTTCATGCATTCATGACCTCTAGACTGGACTATTGTAATGCACTTCTAGGTGGTTGTCCTGCTTCGTCAATAAACAAGCTACAGGTAGTCCAAAATGCAGCAGCTAGAGTCCTTACGAGGTCAAGAAAATATGATCATATTACCCCAATTTTACAGTCTCTGCACTGGCTACCTATTAAGTTCCATATCAGTTATGGAATAGCCTTCCTGATAATGTTTTCCTCTCTGTTTAAATCTAGATTAAAAACGCATCTCTTTCGCCAAGCATTCGAATAATGTATCTCTTAAATTGTGTGTAGAGTTGCATCTGCATTTTTATTCTTTAGCTTGGGTTAAACTAATTTTACTTTGTTGGATCAGCAGCTATGCTAATGATGTCTCTATTTTGTTTCTATGTTTTGCCACGGGATTTACATCCCGTGGTAACTAGGATTTACACAAGCTCCAGTCTGGATCCAGAACACCTGAGAAGAGATGATGCTGACCCTCAGAGGACCCCAGATGATCCTAACCTTGAATCAACAAACAGAACTAAAAGTTATTGCTACATGTGTGACTGCATCATATAATAACTATTAATTAATAATATTGATAGTTCATCGTCTAGCTGACTACGTCTTGCATTATTATTATTATTTTTTATTTTTTCTAAAATCCTGTCAAACGTGCACAAACTACTAGCTACTACTAAATATTGTAGAAACATACTTTTCTGTAAAGTTGCTTTGTAACGAGTTGTATTGTAAAAAGCGCTATACAAATAAACTTGAATTGAATTGAATAGGAGTGTTTATCCAAGAACAAGTTCTGCTTTGGGTAAATCATGGAACAGACTTGTGCTGTTGCCGTTCAGAAGTTTTAAAGCCCTCAGGGGGCATCATTACCCGCAGGCACCTGCTGGCCCTATGCTCACTCTCTACAGAGAAAGAGAAGAGGAGAAATCGGGCACACATTTTCACCACAGTAAACCATGTAAGGCAGTGCCTCACACATTCCATCCTGCTGTAAAAATAACACTGAATCAGATTAATGAGGATAGAAGCAAGCAGAAGGGAAGAGACATTAACCCACTGTCATCATCAAACCCCCACATTTACATAATAAAGTGACAAATAATGAAAGCGTAAAAACACATTGTGTCTGTTTATCATTTGATACTAATGCTAATGGAAGGCACTTACTATCCATCCATCCATTATCATTTATTTCATTTTATTTCATTTAGATGGCACATATAAAGGATGCGATGCCATTAGATTTTTTTTGTTTTGTTTTTAGTTGAATTTTTATCTTATGATTTTTTTTTTTTTTTATTCAATCAGCAAAAATCAACTGTGGCAGGTGACCCTTTCAAATCACCAGCCAATTTCGTGGGTTACTTTCCGTAAATAAGGTTCTCTCATTATTTCTTGGGGAAGTTCATTTAAGCCAAATCTGCACAGAATTTGCGCAAATACTGAACTCGTGAGTCATCATGATATATTAAATACAGCCTAATTGCACAGCATTTGCTATGCCCCCTTTGCCACATCCATTGTGAACAGCCGCAAGCTGTTGGGTTTATTTTGGATTTCTTTTCTTGTTTTGGCTAGTAGAAGTTAAGAATGGCTAATAGCAAAAACAATTAGTAGCCAAAAGTTAAATTCAAACCCTGTACACTGTAAAAAATAATCTGTGACATTTAGGGTAAAATACCGGCAGCTGTGGTTGCCAGAACTTCACCGTTATAAATATGGTTTATCTGTTTTGAACCACTATTTTGTAATACTAATAATCACCAAAAACAGGTGGTGATGAGAAAGTCACATGATGAATCAAAGCTCATCACAAACAGCTCTTCCACAAGCTGAGAAGGGATAGATATTTATATATATATATATATATATATATATATATATATATATATATATATATATATACATATATATATATATATATATATATATATATACATATATATATATATATATATATATACATATATATATATATATATATATATATACATATATATATATATATATATATATACATATATATATATATACATATATACATATATACATATATATACATATATACATATATATATATATACATATATATATATATATATATATATATACATATATATATATATATATATATATATATACATATAGGTACACTGTGCTATTCACACAAACACTAAACACCATCATGGTAACACACATGATACTGAAATAATGCAATAAACATTAATTTAACAACATTAGATGGAAGATTAAACCCTAATGTACACAACTGATAAGAAAAAAACTAAAACTAAAAAACATAAAATATGAAGTGTCAATTTACATTTTTTCACTGTAAATTATACAATTACTTTTTTCTTTTTCACTTCCAAAAAACGTGATTTTAACAGTATTTTTCTGTACAATTACATTATATGTAATCACAGTTATTCACCGTATATATTATGGAAACTTACTGATAACCAAATAACAGGTTTTTACTGTAGCATTTTTACAGTCTTTTACTGTTAAAATCACAATTCTTTTTTACAGTGTACTGTGTTTATACAGTATATGTATGTATATTATATTATATCATATTCACGTGATACCTTTTGTATCTGACTTTTAATATTATTGTCAGTGTTTATCAGGGAGGGACATTTTAATATTATTATAATACAATTTTATTCTTTGGATGTTTTTAGACCTGTTTTTGATCATGTGATATTGAATTGAGTTGATGGTTCCTGATTTTTAAGGATTGTCTCTTTTCTGGTCTGAAGAGTTGTGGGGTTCAAAACAATATATGTGCATGCTTTGGTTTATTCTTAGCATATTTTAAGGCCCTTTTATTTTGGCATCCTTTAGGGGTTTAAGCCTTATTTGAGGGGTCAAACCCCTCTGGAATTCACACCCTGACTATAGCAGAGCTGGCTGAGCGCGTCCTTTTCACTATTAAAGATCTGTGAGCAATTATGTCAATTCTCTTACAGTGGATGAATGAGGATTGGGTAAAGCTGGATCAGTGCAGCAGGACAACTGTACCTTCACTGCACATCAAAGGTATGTGAACTGTGTCAGGTCACAGTATGAACACCGCAGGGCTGCTAAATTCTCCATGCGTTTAGCACATATGAGCTCTATAACTCATATACACTATGAAGTAACAGACTGAGACTGCTTCACGCAGCTGTGGGCTTCACCCTGATCCCATAACTCCACAAACTGTAACATTTACAGGATCTGGCTCATGCTGAAGTATTTATATGCAACCACTTTAATCCTCTCTTTCCCCTCATCGCTTCATCCCCCCCTTCGAGAGCCAGCTAGTCCGGCTGCCAGCTTGCAAAATGGAAAATGTGAGCATCATCATACTCAAAAGGAGTATTACAACACACAAGTCCAAAAAAAGACTTTTCTGGCTTACAGATCTTTCTCTTCGCCGCTCCCACCGCTCTTTGGGTGATAAGCCAGATATATTAAGAAAAAACAAATCAAGTCATTTGTTTTGATTACTTTATAAGGGCTGGTTTCTTCTGATCTGCTCTGATCGAGGAACAGTTGATCAAAAAAAGAATCATTTACTCATTATGTAGTTTCAAACCCACACGAGTTTCTTTCTTTCACACTGAAATGTGTGGCGGTTGCTCTTTGCCATGCAATTACAATAAATAGAAACTCTTAAACTTCAAAAAAGGATACAAATGATTCATGATTTATTCAGAATGGTTTCATGACTTTTCATGAGTTTTCAGACTTTTGTTTATGAACTCTCATAACAGCACAGAAAAGTACAAGGACAGATTGTTATTTTCAGTGAACAATGACACTCTTGAGTAAATTTATCTTATGATTTCACATTCAAATGACCATATCACAATTTACACTCAGAAATAGCAAGCATCACATTGACTTAAATTTGAAATATTGAAGTGCAAAGACTGAAAACGACTTTCTACTTTGTAATGAGAAGCGCTTTTAAAAATAAATTTTTTTTATTGTATTTTACAGTTAAATATTACAATGATGATATTCAAATGTTTTATTTGTTTAGTAATTTTTATATTTTTTATTTTATATTTAATAATAAATAATTATTATTATTATTATTATTATTATTATTATTTAGCCATATTGATACTTATGCACATTAACCACATCAACTCTGGGGACCCACCGGTGGGTCCAATATTGCATATGCCTAATTCTCAAAAAATCAAAATAACAGCTGAAGTGGTTAACAATGCACAATTATACAGTAATACCACTTTTATGTAACTTTTTTTTAGTTTTTTGGTCATTTTGGAAGTGTCTAGAGCAGTCTTCATTCACTTTAATGATAATGACAAATTGGACAGGATTTCAAAAAGAAAAATCATTTTTATGTTGCATGTAAGATGAAGTCATACAGTTTTGGATTGACATGAGTGTTCGCAAGTGATGACAGACTTTATTTTTGTTAACGATCCCTTTAAAAAAAGTTTTCAGATGCCCAGTCAGATGTGTTTGTCTGTTTATTAGCCTGTGTTCTGTTGTTTGGGATGAAAAGTTCTTCATAAACATGGATTAGAAGACCATTAAAAACAAAACACGTGTTTATTCTTTCGCTCTCTTTAACTTTCGCTCCCAAGGAGACCTCACGCGCTCTGCCTTCACTCGTCATGGAAACTTCAACATGTGCAGCTTTGTTGATGGGAAAAAAGCATGTTATGATTAGAGGAAACATAAAACATCATGAGGGTTTTCTTCAGCTAATCTTGTCCTATTATGTGGCGAGCCTGCCGTTACCATCACTAAACATTAAACCTCTCAGTGTGCAGACCAGTGCTGGGGAGTAACTATGTAAAAGTAGATGGTAAACTTTGCAGTAATGTGACAGTCATTCAGCTGCTTTAAATCTAGTGTTGCTTTTCCAGTAACAAGCTTTTTTTCGTCCAACAATAGCATGTCCAATTGCTATATTGTTGTTTTCATTTCACACTGTTTGCTCAGACTAGACTGAAATAATCCTTTTACAGGGAGTAGGGACTATTGCTTTGCTAAAACTAAGGTCACACTACACTTTGAGCAAGCAATATTCATACAGATGCTGCAACAGTCATGATATGACGTCACGCTCTGCAGCATTTTTTCAAAACTTCAACACATAAACAATAATAATACACCCAAAATGTAAAAACATACAATCTTCTCCAGTTTCCTGCAGCGGTGCAGTTTTATATTTATGTTCCTCTTCAGGAACTCGAGCTGCGTCAAACAACGCTTTGGGGAACGCGTTTAGCGTGAGCGACTCTGAATATCATATCCAATCTGTCTTATAGAAGAGCGTGACGTCACGGGCGGGGTGACGTAAGCGACCAGGAAGCTATAAAGGCACGAGCCGCGCAGCTGGCTTCAGCTTCGCGTATTTCAGCAAGCGCTCTGTGTGTGCATGTCATTCGGTCTTGTCTGTCTTATTTATTGTTGTTTGTCACTATTAGCTCCTCAAAGAGTAAGCAATAGTCAAAGAGCAAAGCTAAGACGAGACATCTGAAAGGCGAATCCAGATTGCGTTTCAGATTGTGTGTTCATCACGAGTGGGAATACACGGTCTGTGCGCCGTCTGCCTGGGATCGAGGCACGCTGTTTCGGCTCTTGAGGGAGCCGACTGCCTGCACTGGTAAAAGCCAGTGTGGACGCTTCGATCCCGGAGGACTCTCTCGAGGGGGAGTCTTCGCCAGCGTTCCTCGCGGTGTCGGTCCCGCTTTCGCCGAGGCGGAGTGGCGCCTGCACTCGCTGGGTTCGCAGATAAGATCTGCTGGAGGGTTTGGAGACGGGCGCGTCCCTATCTCCTACCTCACCCGCCAGATCAGCCCGATCTCCGGGTGCGGAAGCCCGAGTGTTGCGGTCCTTCCACCCGAGTGACGGCTGGAGGGCGTCGATGAGCTCGCAGTTGCACAAACAGAAGCTGCATAAACATCAGTTGCACAGACAAACAGTTACACAAGCATCAGTTTCACAAGCATATTATGCCTAACTGTATAACGAGCAGCATTAATGAGGAGCGCAGCTCACGCAGTCAGCTCTCTGGAAAAAAATAAGGGGGCTGACTGTGCTTCTCGCATGTCTAAGGATGGGGCGAAGTCGGCTCTGCCTATCTCCACCCGTATTCCCTAGATTTAGAGTTCATTCTCGAGGTTCGGAAGCACGCGCAGCGGTTCCTTCCCCCTCTGTGAACTCGCAGCTGCAGCTACTTATCTCCGAGGAGATTAATATTGTTTGTGTGACTAAGCGGCTCGCGTGTTGCCGAAGCAACGCATGTATTACATCATTTTCAGTTTTGATGTAAATCTTACCAAAACCAGACCGTCTTTACCACGCCCTTCTTGATGGCCAGTCTTTAGGAAGACACCCCTTAGTTACACGTTTCCTCCGCGGTGCGCTGAGGCTGAGACCTCCAGTACGGTCCCGTATTCCCCCGTGGGACTTGGTTGTGGTGTTAGATGCAATGTGCAAACCCCCGTTTGAACCTATTCATGATATTTCAGATGACATCTGACTCTTAAAACCGCCTTTCTGTTGGCTATTACCTCTCTGAGGAGAGTAGGAGATCTGCAGGCCCTTTCAGTGGCCCTTACTTATCTTGATTTTGCACCTGGCATGACTAAAGCGTTCAAATACCCTCGAGCGGGATATGTTCCTATGGTTCCCTCTGTCACACCACGACCTGTAGTGCTGCAGGCCTTCTGTCCTCCTCCCTTTCGGGAGCCCGACCAAGTGAACCTAAACTGTATGTGTCCAGCTCGAGCGCTGGATGCATACGTCCACAGAGCTGCCCTGTGGAGAAAAACGGACCAATTGCTCCAATTGCTGCGGTCCCCCCAAGAGGGGTTTTCCTGCTTCTAAGCAGACTATTAGTCGTTGGATAGTCGAGGCTATCAACGCCACCTATGAGTCCTCTGGTCGTCCCCCGCTGTCGGGAGCCAAGGCTCACTCTACTCGGGGTATGGCAGCCTCCAAGGCCTTTCTAGCAGGTGCGTCCATGCTGGACATCTGCAATGCTGCGGGGTGGTCCACGCCTTCTACTTTTGCAAGATTCTATGGCTTAGACATGCCAGGCACTTCAGTCCTCTCGTCCTAAGCTGTGCTCTTCGGATACAGACTAGGCAGGGGTTTGGTAGTCTGGCAGCGTTGGTACTCGTTCCCCAAAGCGTTGTTTGACGCAGCTCGAGTTCCTGAAGAGGAACGTCTCTAGGTTACGTATGTAACCTTAGTTCCTCGAGTTCCTCGAATGAATGAACCAAATTGTTCATTCATTTATAAAAAAAAAAAAAATTTGTTTCTGTGTCAGCCAAAAAACACAGCTTGATTAAATTATGAATTACATCACTGGACAGTAGTAGAAAATACTGCCCTTATATAGCTCCAATGTGGCAATACCTTTGCTACAGTCAAGGTAGTAAAGATACAGCTTTCTAGTGATGGAAACTATTGTTTCAAAAGAGTTGCTTTATTAGTTTTGTTCACACAGAATAAATTTTTCAGGCTGCAGGAATGGGGGAAAAAATGCAACAACTTTGTTTTTTTTTTTTTACAAATTTCAACTTGAGCTCTGTGTTTTTGAAATGCCTTGTCAAGCACGACACACTGCAAAAGATGCAAGAATTGAAAGCAATGGGCAAAAACGTCCTTCTAGCATGTTTATATAGAAAGACAATGGAAAAGCAGCTCAGTGCTATGCAAAAATGTGTTCTGTATAAACAGCCCCTAACTACTTGAAGTTATTAGTAACGGCTAGCTTAACAAACTAAAGAGATGTGGGACTAATGATGTCATACATGAAGCAGCAGTTTTATGTCCAAATTGGACTGTCACACTCAACTGAAGGTTTGGAAAAGCACTGGACTAATGGCAATCTGTTTCTTCTTCATTCAGTGCTTGCATTACCTTCAGAACATCTGCAGCACCTGCTGATTTTATAGGCATTTTTTTCACTGAAGTAAACACAGTATCCACACGTCAACAAGGCCTTTATTGGTCTCGTTCACTCAGAGACTTTGCGTTTGTTTATGGGGTTTTAAAGTGACAATACGGCAGCCAAAAGAAAAACTGAAACAGCATGTTTCAACAAATGCTGTCTGATTATGAAACATTATATCCTGGATTGGTCCAGTGAGATTTAAAAACGGAGTCTTATGAAATGCATTATGGTCGCACTTCTTCGAACCCAGCATTTGCAAGCCACGTGGAACCGTTTATGCACTTGTAGTTACAACTCACTGACTGTATAAGAGGTAACTCACAGTGTTAACCCTCACACACAGATATTGGTTTCTCATGTCATAATTTGATCAGATTTTGATCCTGCTAAAAAAAGTTTTTTTCAGGAATTAAAAAGTATTATTCAGGAAAGGTGTTTAAATCTATTAAGGGGAAATATTGGATTATGTTGGCTTATATGTGAGATCAGCTCAGCGCCTAATAATACAGGACAAACCCTGTTCGCAAACACACACATAATGACTCAAACTGGATCAAAACCTGTCCCATACTGCCATAACTTCATGCATTTAAAAGACATTCAGAAATGGCATGTTGACATGAAATATAAAGCAGTGACAGCAACGTCTTTCAGTGTGAAACTGCTTTTCTAATCATTTTAGAATTACATTTGAAACTACATTTGTAGTTTTGTGATGTGATATCAACTATCACACTATATTTCTCAGAATATGAGCCAAGTAGGCCCGAGAACACAAAATATCTTCCTAAATTAATTGGTTTTATTCAAGTCTAAAATTCTATTTATTATTAATGAATCAGCCTATAAACATTATTTAGACCAATTAAGAACAAACTAAACTCATTTTTATGACTTAAATCAGGTAGAAATATCTTTAAGGTAACAATTTGAGGTTACCACGTTTTTAAAGTGCCTGTGTTTTTTAGACCACATAGAATATTTGTACTAAAAAATACTTATTTATAAATTACTGTAACAAAAAAATAACCATTTCCACTTTCAGCTTTTCCTATACACAATTATTTTGAGCGGAATTATACACTTGTTCTTAATAGCCTCAGTATTTTGCTCAGTTTTTGCTCAGACAAGCTTACTGTTTATGCTGAATGATTCCTTAAATCATTGGTTAGAAGAGGTGTGTGTTATTTCTACCAGAGTCTTATGATCTCTGTCTGGTGGATTATAAAAAGAAATACCCATAGCACCTAGAAATGTTCACACAACCGCAAAGCAATCACTGGCAGCATCCACTCATGAATTAACTGTCACAAACACGTCAGGTTCCTCCTCCACACAATCACGGCGCACACCCTCACCTGAGTACTAATCATCACCACCTGATCCGCATCACCTATCATCCACCTCAGCACTACAAAAGCCACACACGCACCCAGTCATTGTCCGGTCACGTTCGCGACAAGATCATTCCTGCGCTAACTATTAGGACTAACTCCTCTTTACCTTCTCTCCAAGGATAACCTCCGAAGACTCTTCTTCCATCTTCTCTCCAAGGAGAAGCGTGTGTGTGGTACCCTCCTTCCCGGCACGGATCCCAACACCCATCCACTCCTCACTTCCCGCTCCTCTGCTTGTGTCCATTCAATAAATTACATCTTTCATCTGTTACTCCTCTGACTCCGAGTGATCCGTAACAGATGACCGGACCCGTACCGAGAGACACAAGCATGAGCCTCACGGATCCCTTCCAAGAATTAGTAGATGCACTCCGCCGTACACTAATGTCAGCACCTGCATCACCACCACCAGCGAGCACTTCCGCGGATCCTATCATCCCTCCTTCACCTGCCGTGCACGCCAGTCCCATGGCACGGCCAGCGCCCTACTCTGGTTCGGCGGAGGAATGCAGCGGACTTTGCTTCAGTGTTCACTGGTCCTGGAGATGCAACCGCTCTCGTACCCAACGGATCGAGCTAAGGTAGCTTTCATTATCTCCCAGTTACAAGGCAAGGCTTTACTCTGGACCCAGAATAATGTAACCCAGTCATATTCTAGCTTCATCGAACACTTCCGGGAAGTTTTCGGCAAACCTGCCTGGAACTCCTCTATAGGTGAGAGATTATACAACTTGAAACAAGGGAATATGTCTGTCAATGATTATGCCTTGCAGTTCAGAACTCTGGCGGCCTCTAGTGGGTGGAACGAACAGGCCCTTCTCACTACCTATCGCCAAGGATTGAAGCCCAGAGTGCGGTTGCATCTAGCTGCATACGAGGATTCCATCGGCCTCGAGCGATTCATCCAGCTGTCCATCCGCTTCGCCACTCGTATGCAGTCGTGCTTGGAGCACCAGGGCCAGGCGCATTCCTCCTCTCCGCTCTGCCGACCAGAGAACGTCAGCTCCCCAGAACCAGCCAGCGAGCCCATGCTTGTGGACTCCTACCGCCTCACTATGGCGGAGCGTCAAAGACGGCTGGCCAAGAATCTCTGTCTGTACTGGTCCGTCCTCCTCGTCCCATGGTGAGTGCCATCCTTCCTTCCCGATATTCTATGAAACCACTCACCACTGTTGTGACACTTACTGTGGCTGATGTGTCTCTTCCAGTTTCCGCCCTCCTCGATTCTGGGTCAGCCGGCAACTTCATCTCCAGCGCCCTCTGCTGCAACTCAGGCTATATATTCCCGGAGCCAGGCCGAACATCGACGCCACGTTGCGGAGGTCTTGCAACGCCTGAGGGACTTCCAGCTCTACCTAAAAGCAGAGAAGTGCTCATTCCATCAGCCCTCAGTGCAGTTCCTTGGCTATACCATCGACCATATACCACCAGAGTGGGTGCGGTCCTGTCTCAGCAGCAGGGAAGCCCAGCCGCCTACATCCATGTGCCTTCTTCTCCAGGAAGCTCAACCCGGCGGAGGTAAACTACGACATTGGCAACAGGGAGCTACTTGCCATCAAGCTTGCCCTGGAGGAGTGGAGACATTGGCTGGAGGGAGCCAAACACCCCTTTCAAGTTCTCACTGATCATAAAAACCTGGAATACCTTAGGGCAGCCAAGAGACTCAACCCCAGACAAGCCCGCTGGGCACTATTTTTCACCCGCTTCCAGTTCTCCATCACTTACCGCCCTGGGGCAAAGAATGTTAAGGCCGATGCTCTGTCCAGATGTTACTCACCCGAAGAGAGGTCTGAGAACCACGAACCCATCCTCCCAGACAAAGTTATTGTTGCCCCTATCACTTGGTCTGCCGAAACCCTACCTCCAGCCGAAACTCCTACCAACGCTCCGCCGGGTTGCCCACCAGGACACCAGTACATCCCTAGGACACGTCGCACTCCTCTCATCCACGCCACCCATACATCACTTGGCACTGGTCACCCGGGGGTCAATGAAACCCTCTCGTTGCTACGGAAACGCTTTTGGTGGCCCAACATGGCCTCGGATGTCAGATGGTACGTGAGTGGATGTAACAGCTGCGCCATGTCCAAGAGTCCTCGCCATCTACCATCTGGCAAACTCCATCCTCTGCCCGTCCCCAACCGCCCGTGGTCACACCTGGGAGTGGATTTCATGATCGACCTTCCTCCCTCTGATAATAACACATGTATTCTGATTGTTGTGGATAGATTTTCTAAAGCATGTCGTCTTCCTCTGAAGGGTCTCCCCACTGCCATGGAAACGGCAGAACTGATGTTTAACCATGTCTTCAGGTACTTCGGCATTCCAGAGGACATAGTGTCGGATCGGGGCCCCCAATTCATCTCCCGGGTATGGAAAGCATTTCACTCCCTCCTAGGTGTGGCCATCAGCCTGTCCTCCGGCTACCACCCGCAGTCCAACGGGCAGACGGAAAGGAAAGTCCAGGAGATCGGACGCTTCCTCCGTACCTTCTGTCACGGCCACCAGAACTCCTGGAACCAATTCCTGGGGTGGGCCGAGTACGCACAGAACTCCCTCCGTCAACCCACCAGCGGACTCACACCCTTCCAGTGCGTACTCTGCTACCAGCCACCCCTGTTTCCCTGGTCTGGAGAGCCCTCTGACGTTCCCGCGGTCGACTATTGGTTCCGAGAGAGCGAGAGGGTCTGGGACGCGGCCCATCACCAACTTCAACGGGCGCTCCGTAGACGCAGGACGGCAGCCGACCTTCACCGTTCCGAGGCTCCCCAGTACCAACCCGGTCAGAAGGTCTGGCTGTCTACCCGGGACATCCGCCTGCGTCTACCCTGCCGCAAGCTTAGTCCCAGATTCATTGGCCCGTTCACTATCACTCAGCAGATCAATCCGGTCACCTACAAACTGCAACTTCCTCCCGAGTACCGGATTCACCCCACATTCCATGTCTCACTCCTGAAACCTCACCATCCTTCTTTTCTTCCCTCCACAGAACCTGGCGAGACGGAAGCCTCCTCTCCTCCTAGATGACGGCGCAGCCTACTCTGTCAAGGACATCCTGGACTCCCGGCGGCATGGTGGGCAGCTGGAGTACCTAGTGGACTGGGAAGGATACGGTCCAGAGGAACGCTCCTGGGTCCCACGCAACGACATCTTGGACCCCTCCTTGCTGGATACCTTCCACTCAAGACACCCCAACCGACCAGCTCCCAGGGGTAGAGGACGCCCACCAGGACGTCGGGGTCCCCGGCCCTCAGGAGCGGGCCCTGGGGAGGGGGGTACTGTCACAAACACGCCAGGTTCCTCCTCCACACAATCACGGCACACACCCTCACCTGAGTACTAATCATCACCACCTGATCCGCATCACCTATCATCCACCTCAGCACTACAAAAGCCACACACACGCACCCAGTCATTGTCCGGTCACGTTCGCGACAAGATCATTCCTGCGCTAACTATTAGGACTAACTCCTCTTTACCTTCTCTCCAAGGATAACCTCCGAAGACTCTTCTTCCATCTTCTCTCCAAGGATTTCCTCCAAGATCCTCCTAAAGACCCCACGGTGCGTGTGTGTGGTACCCTCCTTCCCGGCACGGATCCCAACACCCATCCACTCCTCACTTCCCGCTCCTCTGCTTGTGTCCATTCAATAAATTACATCTTTCATCTGTTACTCCTCTGTCTCCGAGTGATCCGTAACATTAACAAACATCACTCATATTTTCTTAAGAAAACCTGACAAGAACTTCCTAAAAATCTTCATCACTTGTCAACTGTAACCCATCAACATAATACTGTACCATATACTAAGCATTTGAAGAGCATTTTCTTAACAAGCCTCTTCTGACCATGCTTCAGACCGTTTATGCTCTGCAGTAATTATTAGCAAATCACTAGGGGACATGGCCAGAGTCATTTGGAAACCGAGTGAACCGTGATGGCTGGGACTGACTCCCACTACTTCCTGAATCAGTGTTTACATGAGAGACACTGAAGCTATGTTCACTCGCCGGTGTAATAGCACAACAACACAATCTCATGAGCTCAGAGATGCTCTGCTTTCAAACAAGCACCACAACTTCCTTAACATGAGTATTGATTTGTTTGCTGCAAGTTAAGGACTATTTTATGCAATTTTGTTCATTCTGTGTAAGCTTTTGTTTGCTTTAACCCTATAAAACCTACTGCATCATGCCTGATACATACATTTCTAAGGTTTCTTAATAGCCAACAATAACAATGTGTTGC
The DNA here is from genome assembly GCF_963082965.1 of Carassius carassius. Taxonomy (NCBI): domain Eukaryota; kingdom Metazoa; phylum Chordata; class Actinopteri; order Cypriniformes; family Cyprinidae; genus Carassius; species Carassius carassius. The sequence continues at coordinate 8,503,380 of NC_081791.1, forward strand.
CAAAAAAAACCTGTTGTACACAATATACCACATGCCTTCTGTTGAATGATTGATGCTTGATACTTTTATAGCAAGTTTTAAAAACGTCAGGTGTCATTTTGCTGTGAAAATAAGACTGATTTCTAAAGGATCATGTGATAATGATCCTAAAAATTCAGCTTTGCATCACAGAAATAAATGATAATTTAAAGTATAATACATTTTAAAACAATTATTTTAAATTGTAATAATATATCACAATATTACATTTTTTTGATCAAATAAATGCAGGCTTGATGAGCAGAAGAAACTTCTTTCAAAAACATAGTAATGTTTCCAAACTTTTGGTCTGTACTGTATGTATATATCGTATTTTTCGGACTATAAGTCGCACCTAAGTATAAGTCGCATCAGTCATGACGAGGGAAAAACATACATAAGTCGCACTGGACTATAAGTCGCATTTATTTAGAACCAAGAACCAAGAGAAAACATTACCGTTTAACATCTATGTTTTCAGTGTAGACTACAGGAGCACTGAGCAGCATAGAGCTCCCTCTCGCGGCTGGAGACGGTAATGTTTTCTCTTGGTTCATTTCTCTCGGTTCATGTCAAATTAATTTTGATAAATAAGTCGCACCTGACTATAAGTCGCAGGACCAGCCAAACTATGAAAAAAAGTGTGACTTATAGTCCGGAAAATACGGTTGTATATATATATATATATATATATATATATATATATATATATATATATATATATATAGATATAGATAGATATAGATATAGATAGATATAGATATAGATATCATGTTATAATACCAAATGTGATCCATAAGGCTTTTAAGGAACATTTACTGTTTATCTTCATTGTACTGCATTGCATTGTTTTGACCAGCAGAATAAAAACTAATGTTTTGATCATAGTTAAATATCATCTTATTAAAACATATTATATTGAGTGACAACTGATATTTATATGCATTCTATGCAAGTTATCTGCTTTACTGTTATAAAGATCTCACTGGTTTACATTTAAGCTCATTTAAGATCAGAAATTAATTTTACGATTTGGGCATAGAAATATCAGGAACTGCACCATATTCTTACTATATCATATGAGTCATATACAGTAAGCTTGATGTATCAAATACATAAAAAAAAATATATATATATATATATAAGTTTGGATAAAACCTGATGATCACAAATTGACTGCAATTTGATTAGTATGATAGAAATAATGCAACATCTGAAATTTAGGATGCATTTCTTTGCTTAAAAGTGCTCAGAATCCTAAAAAACTGTTAATTTCCAGGTTTGAATGATAAAACAATATCCCAGATTTTCAACGTGGACTTTCGGACTCCACTGTGCAAGCACCACAATACACAAATAAGCACTTGAAAACTAAAATGTTTAACCCAAAAAACTTGCTTGCGACTGCTGCTGAAGACCAAAAACCCTTAAACATAGCCTAAAACATTGTTACACGTGAACATTTGTATCCTCAAAGTGACAAATGACAAAGTTAGATCACATTGAACACGACACTGCCTGTTGAAACGTCAGTGTTACTGTGACAAACACAAAGCAAACACAGCTGGCTCTTACTCTGAATGTTTTGGTGCTGGGGGACGGGGAGGAGGGCGGCGAGTCCGACAGGGATTTTCTGGAGCGAGAGGAAAGGTCCTTGCTGCGTGAATAGAGCGATGACATCTCTCTCCTGTAAGATAGGAAGACCCCTGATAGACACGAGCAGTCTCTCACACAGCCGTGGAGATGGACATGACTGCAGGACGTGAACAGATACGCTCAACAGGTGCGAACACGTGCGTGTGCGTCCACAGGAGTCCTCCTCTCTGCAGTGTGTGCACTGAGACTGACAGCCGATCTGTGTCTCCGTTGCTCCTCGATCGTTACAGAAAAATGAAAACAAATAGAAGCACCTCTTCGCTTCGCTATCTCTCCTCCCTTTATATCCGTCCCGTCCCACTCCCTCACTCACAAACGCATAAACAATAGTTGAGTCTCGTCCAGCTGACGTTCTCTCTGTGACACTAACTCATTCATACAATAAGAGCTACATAAGGAGAGGACTGTACTTTGTTAACTTAACAGACGACTGAAAGCCTCCCTCACTGTTCTGTCTGCTAACAATCACTCCACACAAACACTGAAAGAACAAAACTGTTTTCACTCGGACCCACGCAGCTCTGTCTCTCTTTCTCTCTCTCACACACACACAGTTTCTCTCTTCATAAATCTCAGTCCTTTCACTTTTTGTTCTCTCATATTC